>NW_024070193.1:12615138-12842252 GCF_014754425.2 Oryx dammah
ACAAGCATAATTATCGGAGAGTGTGGCATCAAGAACACACACACACAGGCATAATTATCGGAGAGTGTGGCATCAAGAACACACACACACACACCCCATACTCTAACAGGGGACAGTGCTTTCATCTAGAATTCCAGAGAAGTAATTCATTTGTTTCTCAGTCGACACAGTTTCTTTTTAATAAGTAATGGAAGTACAAGAGCCCACATCTTCACAGAGGAAGCTTCTTCACTAATGCTAATCAACAATCAGAATGGCCAACTTTGTAACAAGCCACTGAGGGTAGGCCAGTACTCTGACCAATTTTCCAAAAAGAAGATGCTGTGTAATGTTTGGTTCTTCAGACCACAGGTTCATAAACTTTCAAAGTCATGTTCACCCAACTCCAAGCAGAAGGGAAACAATGAATGAAACTGGTAGCTAATTCATGTAAACTCTAGCAGGGACAAGTTACAGTGTGGCTTCTTCGGTGTAGCCACTTGGGAGGCGCTAAAAATGAGGATGTCTACTGTTTCTCATTAGAAGAGGGCTCCGCAACTGTTGAACTTTCCAACACAAATCTATAGCCTTAAAGGCATTATCCACTTCAGGATAAAATAAGAATTTTAAAGATAAAATTAAAATGCCACTTTGTAAATCAATGGGAAATTAGTAAGCGACAAATGACTATTTTCTAAGGTTTGGTTCACATAAACAGGAAGTTATTTTTAATCAAGTTTAGCAAAAGGTAAGCAACTGAAGTGTCCCCAGTGGATGCTGGCTGAAAACATCAAGGTACGGCCATAACAATGTAGCCTAGGTAACCATGTAGAGGATGGCGCAGGTCTCATGTGCCTAGGTGAAAAGATGGCACTTGTCCTTCATTCAGTCAACAGTTAGGGAGTCCAACTCCATGCAGGGCACTCAAGGGCCAACAAGTCAGACAGAGGAGCTCTCAATCCTTGGCCTCTGCATCACTGTCCCCTCTGCATGGAAGGTTCTAGCCCATCTATACATAGCAGACTCTTCCTGGTCATCGAGGCCTCAGCCTAATGAAACCTTCTCAGAAAGACCTCCCGATCTAAAACAGCTCCCCCTCTCACCACATACCCCTGCTTTAGTTCTCCACAGAGCACAATTTGCTTATCTATTTCCTTGTTTGCTGTCTGTTTCCCTTATTGTCAGCTACAGGAGAGCAGGGATCATGTCTGTTTTGTTCATGGCTGTGCTCCTGGAGCTTAAAGCAATGCCTCTTAGAGAACAGATGCTCAAAAAAATTTGTCAAATGAACAAAATGAAATGAGACAGCCTTAACAAAACACAACCAAGATTCTTCAGTGGGGCATAATGTGAAGCCACCAATCTTCCATATAGATTATGAGGTTATTAACAGAAAAGGAACTTGTAGCTCAAAGGACATTCTAATATTTCACATCCAACCAAATGCCTTAGTTTTATTAAAAAACAAACACTGATTAACCTGTAGTTCAATAAGGAAAATAGGTGAAAGCTACTAAATTATACTACAAAAAAATCTTACTACTGTTTTATGTCTGGCTAAATTCATAGAAAGGAAAAAAAGGCTGGGGTCAGTGATGAGCCCAGGTGCTCCATGTGTTCAGAACAAAACTGGGAGTTGGGGCCAGGGGCCCAGACAGAAAGGGGGCTACTACATTTAATACAAACTTGGAGACCATGCTTAAAACCACATTTTACTCTTAGGGGAAGTGAGTTACTTCAGATGAGAATATGGCTCTGTCTTTTCTCTATGTTGACGACTAATACCATGAAAATCATTTTCCAGATTTTAATATGCTGTCCAGGTCCCATTACAACTAACTTAAAAAGCTACTTCCTCTGGTTCAATGCAATATAAGAGAAACCAAAGCAATCAGTCACTGTCTGTACTCCCTCATCATTTGTTGGAAGATAATATATTTTTAATGTTTTAAGCAGGCTTAGTCTTGTTTCTCCCTTTCAACATTAATGCTGCAATTATTGTAACAAAATTCCCTTCAAAGAGATAGATTCCTAGTCCAGAGTTCTTTCCCACACACTTCAGTACCTTATTTAGTATGTTTTAAATTATATTTTTAAATTATTTCATGTTAGAAGCACCTTTCAAGTAAAAACATAGTATTTGCAAAATTAAACTTAGAGATCTTTTTATCCACTTAAAAAAAAAAGGACAGATTCAAAGCAGTGTATAGCTATAAATTTAACTGTCTGAAGTAAAAACCATGTCTAGACTACATTTGCAAACTATGGGTTGTGACCTAAAAGTGGGCTGGGAAATCAATTTAGTGGGTCATGACATGGCAGTTTAAAAAACTGAAACAGAATTAAAAGCCATCATCAGTGTGCTCTGCGTGTGCCTGGGGTACTGGGTGCTGTGGAAGCTTCGTTTCAGTCACACCTAAATACGCACTGGGTCACAGTGGTGAGCGCAGTTTTTACTCTGAAAGCTGGTCTGGGCCAGCGGTTCCTCAAGCCAGAGCTATCATCAGCGATCTCTTGGAGCTGACTCCTTGGCCCAACCCCCGAAATTTCAGTTCAGCTGATGTGGGAGAGGGCCAGAACTTCTGAGGGGAGTTTGAGCAGTCTGGGCTGGGACCGCTGCTCTACACTCCAGCTCTCAACTATGGTGTGGCCCACAGGTCATCAAACCTGAGACAGGCCACAGTGCGAAGCAAAGGCTGCTGTGAACGAGAGGAAGGGCTCCCCCCATCTCTGAGGTATCCTTGCACACCTCCCCGTACTCCACTAGGCCTCTGAGGGGTTTCAACAGCACTCAAGGCACTACAGAGGCAGCCTGAAACCCCCATGGGACCCAGACCTCAAGGGGCAAAGGGATAATGAGGGCCACTGGCCCCATTTCCTACTCCCACCCCTTCTCCTCTCTTCCTTCTCTCTCTCCTTTGCCGCTAACAGTATTATCCTTCTTCTCAACTACATGCTACAGTGATGTCTTCAGATACTACCTTTCTACTGTTGGCTTTTGGGACACAAGAGATGAATGATCCTGGGTGTGGATCAGAGGCTCATACCAGAAGTTGACATCAGAATCGTTGAGGAGCTTTAAAGAAAACATTTACATGCTCAGGGGCTACTGATTCTGTAGGTATGATAGGAGAGAGAGTGGTGGGAGTAGAGTGGACAGGAATCTACATTTCTAACAAGCTCCATCAGGCATTCTGACTCATAACCAGTATTAAGAACTACTGCTTGAAGTTCAGGGCAGAGGTCCCAACCTCAGGGTCAATGGACGGGAGAAAATGTGGCAAATTTTCTATGTGCACTTGAATCTTTCTCTGAGGAGACATGTCATAGAGCCCTGAGATTGTCCATAAATCTGCTTTTTTAAAAAATATTTTATTTCTTTATTGCTGGCTGTGTTGGGTCTTTGTTGCTGTTCACATCCTAGTCTCTGGCTGTGGTGCTAAAGCTTCTCGTTGTGGTGGCTTCTCTTGCTGTGGAGTATGGGCTCTAGGAGGCTCAGGCTCAGTATTTGTGGCTCATGGGCTTAGTTACTCCAAGGCATGGGGAATCTTCCCAAACCAGGGATCAAACCTGTGCCCCCTGCACTGGTAGGTGGATTCTTAACCACTGGACCATCAGGGAAATACATGTAGACCTGACTCTTGAGGAAGCTCCTGAGTAACCCTCTGGAGCACTGGGCAAGGAGGTGGTGGAGGAGGGGGTCTTGTCTGGTGCCTGCCTCTGCCAATCAGGACTAACACAGCCCTTCAGGCCCTAGATTTTTCCCTTGACAAAGGGAGGCGAGGAACAGTGGCTGCTCCCCAGCCCTAGTGTGGAGAAGACTCACTGAATGGTGCCTGAGGAAAGCACTATACTCCAGGCTCTAAAAGAGTCTTCTGTAAATACATGTTCAGAATGAAAAGAAAGAAGCTACTTCATTTTGGTGGAAGGCCATGATTACAGGTACGTCTTGAAGGTTACCTACCTGTCTACCTCCTCTTTGCTCATGGCAGCAAATGTGAAACACTCAGTCACTCCATTGATGGCAAGTAGGAGGACGTAAAGACAGTAGGCTCGCAGTAGGACAGGACCTGTAGGGAAACAACCTGCTGAGATTCCAGAGCCCAAGTGGGAGGCCCCCGTGCATCCTCACATCGGCTGGATGGCCAGAAAACACCAGAGGGGTCATGAGCCCTGCTGGTGTGGTCACTGGGCAGATGTGTGGTCTTAACCATCTGGAAGGACTCTGAGCATTCCAGGGCACTGACCAAAATAAACAGCCAAAAACAAATGGACAGTTAGGAAGAGATATACAGATCTCTAGCTTAGCAACTAAAAGCTAATCTGGCCAGCAAACAAATTTCACTTTTTGAAATAGCATGAAGAAGCCTGCTAGTCTGAGCACTTAGAGACGCTAGCGGCCCTGCAGGTGAAGACAAACGCAGCTGAAGAAGCCCTGCAGAAGCCCAGGGCTCAGGAGCAGCAGCACACTATGGAAATAGAACACCCACAACTCTGCAGGGAGAACCAGGGTTCATAAGGTTATCTTCTTCTAAACAAAGTGATTAGGTTCTATAGCTAACTAACAAGCTTTGGGAAAATCTGCTAACAGAAGATCAGGAGCCTTAAAATAGAGTTGATCCCCTCTGTTTTTTTTTTTTTTTTTTCCTGCCGTGCTATGTGGCTTGTGGGATCTTAGTTCCTTGACCAGGGATTGAACTCAGGCTGTCAGCAGTGAAAGTGTGGAGTTCTAACCTACAGGATGGGAATTCCCTGAGCCCCTCTTTTAAAAGGGCCATTACCGAGAGGCAGTCAAGCAGTTTCTAATAAAAAAAACATGTACACAATCTACAATCCAAAAATTCTACTCCTGGGTATACAACCAGTGGAAATAAATGCACATGTTCACAAAAACACGTGTACAAAAACATCTGTAGTTAGCTTTATTCCTAACAGTCCAAAATGACCATAGACAGGAGAAAGGATAAACAACATATGGGCCACCCATACAAAGAAATACTTCTCAGCAATCAAGGAGAAAAAAAAAACTATTGATCCATGTGAAAACATGCATGAATCTCAAAAACTTCATACTGTGGGAAAGAAGCCAAACGTGAAAGTGCCTACACTGTGTAATTTCATTTATACGAAATTCTTCTTAAAAGTAATACTAACCTACGGTGATAAGAAATCAAAGCAGTTCTTGCCTCTGAGGTACAGTGGGGCAACTGGGTGGAAAGGGCCCTATGAGAACTTTCTGGGGTAACGGAAATGTTCTGTACCTTAATCTGGATATTGGTTACAAGGGTGTAGACATTTGTCGAAACTCTTAAGAGTACAGTATTTTACTTTATGTAAATTAGACCTCAATAAAGAAAAAAAAGAAACCACTAAAAGAAAAGGGCAGGCCAAGGGGAGTTCCAGAGTCTCAGAATCTGAAACTTATTCATGGTTATGAAAGCTGCTTAATATGAAAGGTCCCCGTGCCACGGGGACACTAAATAGTTTCATGGCCATCAAAAATAACAAAAAGAAGTGATATGGTAGGGAGCTGTTGAGGAGGGGAGGCATCCTGTGGTCCTATGATTAGGTCTCAGTCTTCAGGGAGCTTCTGCCTCTGGATTGTGAACTTCACAAATATTTCCAAGTTTTTTCCTCCCCCCTCAGATGAGATAGGATTGCTAGATTAGACTGGAGTTGGGAATCAGCACACCAATCAGACACTGCATGCTTGGTTCCAAACCACTGCAATAGAGCAAATATTTTAATAAAAAAGGTCACATGAATTTTTTTGGCTTCTCAGTGCATATAAAAGTTATGACAACATACTGTATTGTATTAGTTATGTAACAGCATTATGTCTTAAAAAAATGCAGTTACCTTAATTTAAAGTAATTTATTGCTAAAAAATGCTACCCATTATCTGAACCTTTAGCAAGCTGTAATCTTACTGGCGGAGGGGCTTGCCTGATGTTGGTGGTCTAATGGAGTTGATTTCATGGGACTGATTGGATTCATTTGATTTGATTTGGTTTGGTTTGATCTGACTGGATAAAAAGAACTGCAGTAATAAGAGAATAGACTCTTGTATGATTTCAATACCTTTATACTCTGAAATTTTTGCACTATGTTTTGTCCCTGGATGTTTCAGGGTCTCCCAGTTTATAGTCTATGGGAACTTGAATAAAATGTGCATCCTACAATTGTGTAAAAAAGATAAAATGTTAAAAAAAAAAAAAGAAGAAGAACTGTTCTAAATTGGCCTAGGAATGGGATACTGAGCTATGGGTGAGGAGAAGCATTCTACGGTCCTATGATTAGGTCTCAGTCTTAGTGAGCATGCCTCTGGACTGTGAACTTCCCAAGTATTTCTGAGTTTTTTCCTCTCCATTCAGGTCAAGGATGGCTAGATTAGAGTGGAGTTGGGAACCAGCATACCTCAGAGACTATATTGTGGGTCAAACAACCAAAAAACAACAAAGACAAAAGAAGTACTAACAGAGTAGCACTGATGGCCCTCTCTTGGGTTCCACATTTTCATCATGTCAGGCTGCATTTCATTCCCCCAAATTGCTGCAGAAGTGGCTTGGCCCCTACCACAGCCATGGGACAACTCCAGCAGGGGAGGCAAGGACCAGGGTCCGCCCTGCAGTGGCTCAACGCTACGCTCAGTGTGCTTCCTGCTTCTCTCCGTCCTTCTCTCTCTGGCAGAGAGGGGCGGGGCTCCTCTCACAACCTGCACCTCTCACTTGGTAACTGAAAGTTGACGCCATGTGGACAGCGCACGGCTTTGCAAGGTGGAGAACACAAACGCAGGCATGAAACAGTGATTAGAATAGAAGGGTTTTGAGTCAACTTTAGGGAAAGAGGTTGGAATTGGGGAACTTGCAGATGGAACCTTAAACTCTGGGTTGAGCTGAGTGGTAGTACGGGTTGAATTGTATTGCCCCCAAAAGTAATGTGATGGGAAAGAATCTGCCTGCAATGCAGGAGACGTGGGTTCAATCCCTGGGTTGGGAAGATTCCCCCCTGGAGAAAGGCATGGCATCCCACTTCAGCATTCTTGCCTGGAGAATCCCCATGGACAGAGGGGTTGGTGGCCTACAGTCCATGGAGTCGCAAAGAGTCAAACACAACTGAGTGACTAACACTTTTACAAAAGTAATGTGAAGTCCTAATCACCAATAACTTAAGAGTATGGTCTATTTGGAAATAGCATCTTTATAATAAGTTAAAATGAGGTCATCAGAGTGGGCCCTAATCCATTATGACTGGTGTCCTTATGAGAAGCAGAAGTTTGGGCACAGAGATAGTCACAGAGGGAAGATGATGTGAAGACACACAGGGAGAAGACAGCCATGTGATGGGGGTAATGCATTTCCTAGCCAAAGACTGCCAGCCAACACCAGAAGCTGGGTGAGGTGAGGAAGGAGGCCTCCTCTAGAGCTGCCACAGCGAGCAGAGCTCTGCTGGCTCCTGGATTTCAGACTTCAACAGAACAGTGAGACGATCAATTTCTGTTCTTATAAGCTGCTTAGTTCATGACACACTGTGATCCCAGCCCTGGGAAACTAATATTAGGGGCCTGAGAAGAAAAAAAGATTTTTAAAAAGTGAAAGAGACACTGCTTTAGGAAAGCAAGTGTTCTCCTTACTGGCTGCAAATAATAAGCTCTTCTTTCTCCAAAAAAAAAAGTAAAAGAAAGGGCAAGAAAGAAGCACCTAAGAGATGAATGTGAGAAGTCTCAGGGAAGTTCATTGAATGTTTATACTTTCCTTTAGGATGGAAAAGCTAGATATGAGGAAAACGTCTGATCAAAGTCTCAGACCACTTCCACAGCCCCTAATTACACACAGGGTTGAGCCCCCCAAGTACTGCAAAGCAAACCCTCAGTGCGCCACAAAAGTCTGCCTGTGCTGCGGCCAAGTCCCACTTTAGGAAAGCAGCACGGAGGTCTCTAAAGGAGCCACTGCAGGTCTGGTCACAGGTGAGTCCACTTCATGGGCAAGGACAAAAGCAACATGCAACTGGGGCAACTGAGGACAGCGGCGTTGCAAGTTCCACTTTCAAAACTAAGTGGTTGGGCTGAGCCATGGAAAGTTCCTCATTCTTTTCTGATTCAGTAAGACTTTCTGGAGAAAGGCAATGTTTTGTGAATATTTAAGGGAACAAAAAAAACGCTGTGGCGAGGAGTATCGGGGCAGAGAGCAGCAGTGTTAATATCTTTGGCACAGGAAAGGCATTTGGATTTGCAGCACTAGTCCGGAAAGTCGAGAAGAGGGCAAGGAGAAGAGGGGTGGTGTGGAGACAGGGAAGGAAAGCCAGCAGGCACCCTGGGGAGACACACTCACCCTCCCAGAAGGCACACACAGCCAGAAATTTGGTCAAAATGAGAGGGAGCGGTGATGAGGAGACAGATGCTGGAAGACCTTGCTGGGGCAGGGATGTTGACGGAGGCCTGGGCCAGGCAAGAGACAAGGGTCCGAAAGATGCTGCAGTGACTACAGCAAACCAGATATCCTTTCCAGAGACTAAGGAACCAGACCATTCTCAAGATTCTTCTCTCTCTCTGAAGATGAGACCAAGAGAATATCTTATTGAGTCTAAGATGATTAATGACTTGGACATAAAACATCAGAGACATAATTCATTACCTTCATTTATCAAGTAACAATGACCCTTTTAGCTGACAAATCTATCATCAGTGCTCAAGACTGGCACCAGCATTTCACTTGAGTAAAGGACCACACAATGACAATGGTTTGTTGATGTATCTTCAATGATTAATGACTTAGGCAAGTGAATACTACGTTGATGGGACAGCCCTTTCCTTGTGGCACTGTCCTGTGGCTGCATTACAAAGGCTGCTCCTCGGTGATTACCTTTCTAGAGGGGCAGAACTGCTGTGAAATAGCCTGTCCTGCTCTCTGTGCACTGACTTGCTAACGGTTTCCTATAGTTGCCTGACCCAGGGCACTACAAACCACATCACTGGTTTCACAGCAGCTGTTTGTCCAAACCTAATGACCTTTGTTCTTGGGTAGAAACTCGGCCCTTCTTCTCCTAATACTAAATGTTTGGGCCCATTATAGTGGAGACAAAAGCATGCCAGTGATCTTGCAGAATGGCATCTGAAAGGGCCCTTTACATTTGAGACAGGGCATTAGAAAAAAGTCTTCAAGGATCTTGTCTAGTGATGTGAGGAGTTAAAAACATCTTTGCTCAACCCAAGAGGAAACACTGTAAATGGATTGCTAGTCCGTGACCCAGTGCATCTCGAAACTGGTAAAGTCCCCAGGGCCCAGCGATGCTGTGAGACACTCAGTGGCCTGGGCACCAGGTGTTTCCAAGTTAGACACACTTGATACTTTTCTCTTTCAAAACCCAAGAGTCACTGGATTAAATATACCATTTTATTTGCTGAGATCAATTTCATTCTCTGCAAATGGCTCTGGGTTATCCTTCAGAGGCTTTTATGCATCAGGCCGTGAGATTTATGTGGCACTTACTGTCTTCAGATGTGTTTAGTACCAAGCGGAGACTCATTATAGAGCCTGCTCTCTGCCTTCCTCACTTACCCTACAGGGAGCACAGGGAAGCACTTGGCAAAACACATTTGAGGCCTGAAAGGAAAGCTAAGGATTCCTAACAACTTCCCCAAGTGAGGTTGTGGGGACTGGTCAACCTGGTGCCAAAGCCCCAACTGCACCCTGAGCTGGTGTGACCTCAGGTGCCCCAGCCTCTGGCAATCTTCCCTATACAGACACACATGTCAACCGTACCTGACTTTCATAAGACTCCTCTCCTTCAGTTGGGAAATTAGAACAGATCTGGAAAAAAACTGTGCATACCTGATCCTGAACTAAGCATGACCCCTCCATAGATGTCCAAAACCAGCTGAGAATAGGCAAAGCCGAAAACAGTGATGGTCAGGCCGGTCAGCAGGGCCAGCTTTAGCAGGGACTCCAAAACCGCAGCAGCCACAGCAACATCCTCCTGGGGCCAGGGGAGAAGGAAGGAAGTGGGATGAATCATGAGCTGGAGAGAAACCTCCCATGTGGCTTTCTCCCTTCCCTGTTTCATGGATCACTCTTTCAACTGCTGAGAACCATAGCTGCTTTTCTACAGCCTGGGTTTGTTTCTACTCAATTAACAAATGGAGGAAAAAAGACAAAGTGTGCCTCCTTAAGAAAGCAGGGGAGGGTTAGTTTTTAACTTGTTTAGGATAAATTGTCTCAAATGTTGCCTAGGAAACACTTTCCCCTCTGACATTTATTCTTCAACTGACAAGTTTTTACAGCACTAGCTAGCTTTGTCCATGTGCTTCTCCTGACAAACAAGTCCAAATTCTGATGTTTCTGTAATCGACACTGAGAAAACATTCCTAAATCAGACTAAGAACCAGATTGGTTCATTTTGAAAAGATATTATGCATGAACTGTCGTCTGCAAAATATATTCTAAGACACATAAGAGGCTAACTAGTTTGCTTTTAATTCTAAGTCAGACATTTTCAATGATTCTAGGAAAAGGGAAGTTTCTACACGCAAATACTCCTGGATTAAAATCTCATCTTTTTTTACTGGCTAGACTATGTAGCTTCTCAGGGTCAGAATGGAGCTCTGGGCACATCACAGTCCTTAAGAAGCTAAACAACTGGTGTGGTGAGCGAGACCAGATGGCCCATGTCTTCCTCTCCATGCCCTCAATTAGCCTTGCCCCGTCTCTGCATCCTTCAGCTCAGCTTTGGTTCTTGAGAATCTGAGGAGGGGGGAGGCAGCCTCATTCTTAAACCTTAAACCATAGGAAGGGGTCTGTGCTGCACTGGGGACAGCTATAGAGTTCTGAGAGGGCTGGGACAAAGAAAAGGTCACAGAGGACAGAGGGTGAAAAGAAAGGGCTGGTCAGGAGGAAAAGGAGAAGCTGGAAAGGAGAAGTGAGCTCAGGATCTTGCCATCATTCAGAATGTGAGGGGAGAATGAAAACTAGAAGAAAATTTCAGATCAAACAGAGGGAAATAGACAGCTCCTCATTTCTGTCTTGTTGATCCTGTACACACAGAGAATTCACTTGGAAGATGGGGACATGAAAACCAAGACTACCTGCTTCTGAAGTGAGGCATCCTTTTCTCTCTCTAGCACCTTAGCAAAGAATATATAAAAACTCTCCTCTATTGGCTGGAAAATTAATCTGGCCACAAGGGAGCCAAGATTATTCACTATATCATACACACCTACAAAACAAAAGAAAGAAATAACAGTCTTATTGGTTTTTGTACTTGAATTTTTATAGCACTATTAACATTTTTTCTAATATAATTTTTTAGATTAAACTTTTTGAGATAATTATAGATCCACATGGGGTTGTAAGAAATAAAAGGGAGAACCATATACCCTTTACCCAGTTCCCCCCAAATAGTAAATTCTTGAAAAGCTACAGCAAAAGATCACTGCATAAATTCAGTCAGGATACAGAACATTTGCATCACTAGTACTTTTTTTTATAAAAGTCATAATGCCAAGTTGATTTTTTTCTATTTTTATTTCCACTACTTAGGGACAGTATTCAAAAATAAATGTGAAAAAATATTAAGACCTATTTAGCCACACACATGGGCCAAATCTTCATGACTGTGATGATCTCCCTGTTACTCTGGCACCCTCTGACCCCCAAAATGAGCCCCAGAGCTCTGCAGAAAGCTGGGTAAGGGTAGGGAATCCCAACAGAGAACTTGCTGCCCAAGACACACAGGAAGGAATAGTCAGACATACATTTATAAAGACCTACAATTTTCAGTCTTCAGGATTCATTTTTTATAATCTTCAGACTTGTTTTTTCATTAAATGTATCAAACTACAGGGGCTTCCCTGGTGGTCCAGTGGTTAAGAATCTGCCTTGTAATGCAAGAGCCTGTGCTCTGCAACAAGAGAAACCACCCAACTGAGAAGCCTGCACACCACAACCAGGAATAGCCCCCTGCACGCAGCAACAGATCCAGTGCAGCCAAAAATAAATAAACAGATAGATATTTTTAAAAGAATCAAACTACAGAGGCAAATATTAGAAAGTGTTGTGAAGATAGCTCATCTTTAATTAAAACACTACAGAATTTCATCTTACCCTGATCCCCAAAATTTAACACGTTCAAAAATGTCATCACATATCGCTCGCCTGTTAATGGAAAAGCAAAATAATTAGCATTTCAAATACACAGTATTTTCTTGCTTCCTTTTCTCTTGTTGTGTATTGTCTCTTCCAGTTGGTAAATACTGTCAAAGCAGAAAAATTAGACACTTGGTTAATGACATGGTCCTTGTCCTAATGTTGATTTAAAATAATCTCAAAATAATAACAATTTGGAAAGTGCTTGTGACTTTATTGATAGCAAAGTTACAAACCAATTAAAAACAACAAAAATCAATAAAACCAGCCTCATACATTTTCTTAAAAGTGTGAAGAGTTACAGAAATGTTAATAATAAAAATGATAATCTCAGGTTTTCAGGGAGGTCAGACAATCTGAGTGTAAATTCTGTGAAATGAAAAGTCCATGATAAACTGCACAGACTCATCAGAAGTTTTCTCTCTGAGTGAAGAAAACTCTGAGGAGGCCAGCAATTCTCAGCAGCCCTAGTTCATGGTTCAAATCTAAGACAGTCTAATGCCTTCAAAATGAAGACATTAGCCCTGAGCCCTATTCCCCACTTCCATGAATACTCTTATTGTCCCTGAATGGGAAACACTGACCGCTATGGAGGAGGAGCACTGAGGAGACCACAGCCCTGAAGGGCCAACTCTCACCTCCTAACCACTTTCTCAAAGAAGAAAGCAGCATTAAGAGACGAGAATGTGATATTCTCTCAAGTCCCTCTCCCAATCCTTTCCTCCTTACAATGTCCTGTTTTAGGGAGGGTGGTGGCAGGGACCTCTACAGATCCTTCCAAGCATGGGCCCCCCCGTATCTCTGCTCTTCTCTAATCCATCCTCATCGCTAACAATCCCAGCTTTTGCGAATACAGATCTTAAGTCATCTCTTCTTTCACTTCTTTAAATGGCTCTACTGTGTTTGCAAAGAGTCCAGGTGCCTTGGCTTTGCATTTGGGACCTTTTATAGGCTGACCTTTGCCAACAAAGGTCCATCTAGTCAAGGCTATGGTTTTTCCAGTGGTCATGTATGGATGTGAGAGTTGGGCTGTGAAGAAAGCTGAGCGCCAAAGAATTGATGCTTTTGAACTGTGGTGCTGGAGAAGACTCTTGAGAGTCCCTTGGACTGCTAGGAGATTCAACCAGTCCATTCTAAAGGAAATCAGTCCTGGGTGTTCACTGGAAGGACTGATGCTAAAGTTGAAACTTCAATTCTTTGGCCACCTCATGTGAAGAGTTGACTCACTGGAAAAGACTCTGATGCTAGGAGGGATTGGGGGCAGGAGGAGAAGGGGATGACAGAGGATGAGATGGCTGGATGGCATCACCGACTCAATGGAAATGAGTTTGAGTGAACTCCAGGAGATGGTGATGGACAGGGAGGCCTGGAGTGCTGTGATTCATGGGGTCGCAAAGAGTCAGACACGACTGAGTGACTGAACTGAACTGAACTGAAAGCTATCTTTTCAGCCTCCCTTCACCAGCCTCAGCCCCACCTCCCACCATCACACTATCATCCTCTGCTGCACCCTACATGGAGGTTTTCACTCCTCCAGCTCTTCTGAGTCAGGCTGGGCTGGTGCTCCCAGGCTCAGCTGTTGGTATCCTCACCAGCTGTTGGTATCCTCACCACCTGCAATGGCTTTTCTGCAGGGATCTCCCTGGGTTCTGGCACAAAAGGTGTCTCCCTCCCACATTCTGTCAGCTCCCTGAGGAACCATGTCTTGGTCATCTCCATGCCCCTGGTTGCCTAGCAGAGCTCCTGGAAATGAGAGCACTCAAGAGATGTCTGGAGAATGAGGTGACATTTTCAAGTACACCCCTGTATCAGAGTTAACCACACAAATGCTTTAGTCTCTGCAGAGGGAATGAGCTCCTTGAAGCCACGTCCTGTTCCTCAGTCATCTGTGTATTCTCAGCACATGACACCCAGTGTTCAGGAAATGCGGGGGTAGAAGGTAACAGCATATATATGTGTGCGAGTGTGTATATATACACGGGTATACACACACACACATTTTTGCTATAACAATAAATGATTTAAAATTTTTTAGAGCTGTAGCTTTCAGAGGAAAAGAATCTAGGTGTCCTTGTCAGGCCCCTTCCTTATTTCACAGCCATGGAGAGGGAGGCCGTAGGAAGTTCCTAAGGGCCCTTTGCCAGCCAGGCCAGGATGGACCGAACATGAAGCAGGCCCACCTCGGGAGGCTCGAACATGTGGCTGACAACCTGACACTGGACACATGACCAGCCACAGCAGTACAGATAATCAAGTCAGGGCCATTCCTAAATTCATTCAAACTGCCCTTTAAAATTTGAAAGAAATAAAAAAAAAAGTGCCTTTAAGTAGCTACCCGTCCTCACACTCCCTCCATTGTTTTGTATGTTCTAACAATAATGTGAACTATCACAATATACAATTTCACAATAGCTACCTTTCTTTACCAAAAAATAATTGCTGTGGACTTCCCTGGTGGTCCAGTGGCTAAGGCTCTACCCTCCCAAGGCAGGGAGTCTGCGTTTGATCCTTGGTCAGGGAACTAGATCCTACAAGCCACAGCTAAGACCCAGCGCAGACAAATAAATATTTATAAAAACCCAAACCTTGCTGAATACATATCAACGTTCCAGCCTAGCAGGGTGTCAGGGAGACAGTGGTGAACAGCATGCTCCCTTGCTCTCAAGAGTTTAAGGCATCTTCACTCAGCTCGCTGAGGCTTCTGACCTTTACTTCCTCCAGAATTCCTGTGAACAGTTTTACTTTTGTGATGGAAACGTTATGGACTCAGGCTGGAAACGGGTGTTCTCAAAGCTGGGGAGCCCTCAGGTACCTCTTGGTTCTATCTTTTAAACCACAAATGAGGGAAGTGAGGCTTAGGGCTTCCCTTTGGAAGTATAATGAAGAAAAGTGACAATGGTGGACAAAAAAAAAACAAGATAGTAACAGTGATGTTTGTATTAGAACGCTAGAGTTTTAGGAAATTTTTTTCCTATTTTTCCAAAATTCTTGTAATGGGATTATATTATTTTTAATAGTTTCTGAAGACATTTGAAAACATGTTCAGTAATAGATACATACATGTACAGACACATGAAATTTATAGAGAGAAACTACTACCTTCAGCAGCTTATAGCTGCCTCCAATCTCATTCTTTGAAATAAAGCTGGGTATAAATACATATATATATATAAAATAAGATGTACTTTCAGCTCCTGGTTTGTCCTCTGCATTAGAGTTCTGTCACTGTTAAACTGGAAAGTCTTGAGCAGTTGGAAGGTTGACCAAACTATTCCACTGGTGAATCTTGTTGTTAAAGAAAATATATTTGATTTAACCCCAAATATTATCATGGCAACATGAAAAGAAATACTAGAAGCATTTCATGTTATTTTTTAATACTAATTTTTTGAAATCCAATATGTATTGAGTGCACTTACAGGTCAACTCAATTCCAAATGAGAAAAACTGGGTTCTTAAAAAGGTCACAAGGGGCTTTCCTGGTGGCTCAATGATAAAGAATCTGTCCGCCAATGTGGGAGACACGGGTTCAATGCCTGATCCGTGAAGATCCCACATGCTGTGGGGCAACTAAGTCAGTGTGCCACAAGTACCGAGCCTGTGCTCTAGAGCCTGTGATCTGCAACAAGAGAAGCCACCACAAGAAGTCCGTGCGCTGCAACTAGAGAAAAGCCTGAGCAGCAGCAAAGACCCAGCACAGCCAAAAGTAATTAATTTTAAAAGCTATTTTTTTAAAAAAAAGCTCGAAAAAGTGTACAAAATGTTCAGAAAATAAGATTATAGATAGAAGTGAAGTTGCTCAGTCATGTCTGACTCTTTGGGACCCCATGGACTGTACCCCACCAGGCTCCTCCATCCATGGAATTTTCCAGGCAAGAGAGACTATAGATTGCTTTCTGTATTTTCTAAACTTTCTGTAATTGATAGAATATTTCTATAATACATTTATTATTACATATAATATATGTAATAATATTACATTATTATTAAGTGGGATTCTGGAATGAGACTCAGATTCAAAGTAAGTTGCCCCTAATTCTTGTAGGACCCTGCAGAAGTAATGTAACTTCACTGATGCTCAGTTTCCTCATCCATAATAAAAAGAACAATATCTTTCTTACAAGGCTGTGGGGAGATTTAAATTAGACAACTGAAGCATCGCACTTAATAAATGCTAGTTTTCCTCTCCTTATTTAAAACCCTCCCAGTTCTGAGGGTCTTCTGACCCAGGGGCTCTAGGAAGCAGGTGGTCTGCATCTAGGTAACCAGCAGTTCTGTAGAATCCCCTCACTGATACTTTGTGTGTTTTTGTTTTGGGTTTTGTGTCTTTTTGTTTTTTGGCCATGCCACATGGCATGTGGGATCTTAGTTTCCTGACCAGGGATCAAACACATGCTCCCTGCATGGAAGCTTGAAGTCTTAACCACTGGACAGCCAGGAAGCTCCCCGTCACTGATACTTCAGTTTCCTGACTGCTCAGAGCAACCTTTTACTTACCTTCTGTCAAAATCTGTTTCAGGAAAGACTGTTTGAAAAAACTCCAAGTCAATTTAGCCTCTTCCCAATTTACAAAAGCCTAGAAAAAACAAAACAAAAGAATTCTAGGTACTGCAAGTCTAAGAATACAATAAATGTTACATGGGAGGCAAACTCAGTTTGGTCTCTAAATCTCAACTTGGATAGTCCCCACTAATTTTTCATTTACTGCTGCTGCTGCTGCTAAGTTGCTTCAGTTGTGTCCGACTCTGTGCGACCCCACAGACAGCAGCCCACCAGGCTTCCCCATCCCTGGGATTCTCCAGGCAAGAATACTGGAGTGGGTTGCCATTTCCTTCTCCAATGCATGAAAGTGAAAAGTGAAAGTGAAGACGCTTGGTCATGTCTGACTCTTAGCGACCCCATGGACTGTAGCCCTCCAGGCTGCTCCATCCATGGGATTTTCCAGGCAAGAGTATGGAGTGGGGTGCCATTGCCTTCTCCGTCATTTACTGCTAAGCACATAGAAAACATCCAACAAATACTGACAAAGAATTTATATTTCTAAATGTGAAGACAAAAGCTCTAGGTGGAAAAGCCTACCTGTGGGGCCTGCCCAAGATTCATTCACTGAGACCCCTAAAGAATTGTGATGTCCCCTTGCTGCTGCCCTGGGAGTAAGCTGACCAATAGAACATACACAGTCACAGTCAGCTCTTCCCTTAAAAGATGTCTGAAGAATGCCGAGCTGCAAGACAAACTCTGCTCAATGTACTCCACATCTTAGTGCTCTACTTAGCCAACTTAGCCATTCAGGGTCCCTTCACACAGAGCATACGAATTTGGCTCATATATTTCAAAAGAAAGTAAGGCCTTCCAGATCAGTAAAGCCACAAAGAATTGGTATGACAGAGAAAACAAAACTTCTGATATGCCTCTTCTAAAACTCTCAGGGGGAGCACCCAAACAGCCCATTTCCTAAGGACAAGGAGGATAAGAAAGAAGTAAATGGTTAGGAAGGGCAGAGGTCAACCTGTAACAGACAGACAGGCAGCCTCGAAGTTGGAGAGCTGATTGCAAAATCTGAAGAAGGGCAGCTAGCTGGACAGGACTTCTTTGTTTCTACTTCCTCCCAATTCCTTCTGGGGCCCCTCGATCATGAAGGCATCCAAGGATTCCACAATACTTGGTTTAGGTGTTAGGTTCTTAATCTCAAGGTACCTGCATTTTGAAAAGTTCTCATTAACTTAAACTCTTAACTCAAAGGTGGGATTTCAGGGGACTCTTTAGGAGGAAACGGGTGATTCATAAGGGCAAGCCCACTGCATCTCTCCAAAATGTCGACTTTAGCTATGGAACCTGTCCCAGTCACATGGGCCCCGATCTTGGCCCAAAGTCCATCTGTGTAGTGGACATTGTATTTCTGTAGAAACATAATACATGCCACAATATAATTTTAAGTTTTCTAGCATCCTACAGTGATGAGTAAAGAAATTGTTAAAAGTCACTTTAAAATCTTTGATTAAACCCTAAATATTATCATGGCAACATGAAAAGAAATACTAGAAGCATTTCATATTATTTTTTATATTAGTTCTCTGAAATCCAATGTGCATTGAGGGCACTGACAGCTCATCTCAATTCCAAATGTTCTGCAGCCACATGTGGCTGTTGCTTACCATTTACAACAGAGCAAGTTTAGAGCACCCTTTGAAACAAGGGTCATTTCCAGTCCTCAAATCTTCTCACCCCTTGGTTTCAGAACCTTTCTTTCCTATTTGAAAGGTAGTTTTGAATCCTTCCAAACCACACTGACTTCAGTGCATCACTGGACTGGGAGCCAATGCTAGGGTAGCTATAGTCCAGGGGTAAATTTTCCTCATGAGAAAGAAATCAGTCCTGAATATTCATTGGAAGGACTGATGCTAAAGCTGAAACTCTGATACTTTGGCCACCTGATGCGAAGAACTGACTCACTGGAAAAGACCCCGATGCTAGGAAAGATTAAAGGCAAGAGAAGGGGATGACAGAGGATGAGATGGTTGGATGGCATCACCAACTCGATGAGCATGAGTTTAAGCAAGCTCCCAGAGCTGGTGATGGACAGGGAAACCTGGCGTGCTGCAGTCCATGGGGTCGCAAAGAGCTGGACAGGACTAAGCGACTGAACGACTGAACTGAATTAACTGAGAAGGAAACTGAACATTTACTTTTCCCAGAACAGAGTGCCAGACCTTCCTACGCCACTAGGGGGCACTGGGGACCACATCATCCTCTGATGACGTACACTGATCCTGCCCATAGCTGGCTTCCGGGGAGCCAGGGCACAGCACCTTCTCTCTCTCACACTCTGCCCTCTCCATGCCAGGTGGCCCTCTGGAGGGGCGAGGTGTGTGGACTACAAAGTAGTAACTGTGCTCTTTTCAAAGGAAATGAACAGTTACAGTGTATCCACAAGGCTTATGGTCCGTAAGGGTGTGACTTGGTTTGGGAGGGTGGCTGAGCCCTTAAAAAAAAAAAAAGTTCTTTAGGAGAGTGCTATCATGACAGTGTATCTGATCTGCAAGCTCATGCTTGAACATTCCTTCCTCCTAATGCCTTCAGCTTAAATGGACCCATGGTTTAGAAGGAATGGCCACACTGCTTACGAACTGCAAAATGCTCTTTAATGATAGAGAGGCAGGAAGTTTGAGCAGAGATTAGGTTTCTACTCAGAGGCATCTGCTAAGTGGTAGAAAAAGAAGTACATTCTTCGGGATTTTACTGTTCTGAATGGATTTGTCACTTGGAAAGGTCAAAAAAGGCCCCTTCCACAAAATCTAGCTGAGCCGGTCTATCCGGCTGTGAATTTCTCTAGAATCCCCTGACCAACAAACCATTCATTCCACTGCCTCCCTGTACTGATGGAGAAACTGAGGTACAGATGGTGAAAGGTGATGGGCAGTACCTCTGGAGAAGGTCTGGAATCACAACTCAGGGCTCACTGTATTTTACCCTAAGTCACTCTTCCACTTCCCAAAGCCCTCTGACGTACAATGGTCCAACCAGCTGCGTCTCTGCCACACTGTCAAGAGTCGCAGGGGCCGTGGTCCTGTCCCCTGCCCTCCATCTCCTCCGCACCCTGCACGGCACTCCTCTCTCTCCCGCTTGCTGCAGGGCTGTTGACTGCCCTGGCTTTGTCCACACTCCCATTTCCGCCCACCCTCCACTGTCCTCATCACTTGAAAAGTGACAGATGATTGCCACTGCCTTCTCCTGATCTTAAACCTTTTCTCTCCTCGTGGCAGGGTTCAGGTTTTGAAGTTGAGCTCAGAGACTAGAACTCAAATTACAGCTCCTGACACTTATTTTTTTTACTTCACCAAGTGACTTGCAGGACCTTAGTTCCCCAATCAGGGATCGAACCCATGCCCCCTGCAGTGGAAACTGAGTCCTACCTACCAGAGTGCCAGGGAATTCCCTACAGCTCCTGACTTATGGAGTATGAAGGCCATGGGCAAGATATTTAACTTTGCTAAGCCTCAGTTTTCTCACCTACAAAATGGGACAGGAAGTCGTATCTCAGGACTTCAGTGCAAATTCTGAGCGCAGGGACCCCACCCAGGGTACCTGGTACAGTGCTTAACACAGATACCGCCCAGTACATGATAGCTGTGTTAAATTCCTCAGCTTTACCTGAATACTAGCTGATCTTGCATATTAAATCACTCAGAAGTGTCAAAGAGTACAAAAGATGTAAACGGCAGCCATTATTTGAGGTGTCATTATTTTAAAGCTAAATAAGTATCTTTAAAGAAGATGGAATTCTATAAGAGGAGGAAAGAAATCTCCTAATTTGGTCAAGTTGACAGTAAATGTAATTTGTTTGACCAGTTTTGTACAAAGGAGCCCCCAGGACAGAAAGCTGCTCCAGAGAGTCAAGTTAGGCTGGTGTAGGCACCTACTGCATTCAGATTCAGCTCACTTCTTTTCTTTAAACAAACAAACAAAAAAAACTTAAATAATGAATTGCTCTACCTGGAGCCTCCCAATCTTTAAGTAAAACAAATAATTACTTTGGGCAATAAGCTAATTCCTTTGGGACGAATTCAGAGCATAGAGATTAAACACAGAGACTAAGGTTTTTCCATAGACAGAAGTTAGAAAGAAGTGGGCCCAAAGCCAGCTGTGTGATTTGGGGTGGATCACCTAACTCCTCTGAATGGGAGACAACAGTATTTACCTCACAGGGTTACTATGAGGTTTAAGGACAGAAGTCCGAGTGCTTAGCCTAGGGCCAGGCACAGAGTAAGTATGCAGTCAATGGCAGTTATTACAAATAATTCTTTGACAAAGCTCAAATACTTCCACAGAACTCTGTAAGTCTTTAACAGGGGCCTCAGGGGTCGTGTAGACCAATAATCTCACCTTAAAAGTGAGGACCCTTGGGACTTTCCTGGAGGTCCAGTGGCTAAGACATCATGCTCCCAATGCAGGGGCCCCGGGTTCCATCTCTGGTCAGGGAACTAATTTGCATGCTGTAACTAAGACCTGTCACAGTCAAATAAATAATTTTTTTTTTTAAGTGAGAACTCAGAGATCTGGAGAGAGTCCTGCAGGCTTCACATGTGTACCTACTGCCTCCCAAATGCACAGGAAGCTCCCTAAGGCTAAGCAGTCACCTTCCTACGTGTTTGTATCCCAGAGAGCACCCAAGCAGGGGCTGGGCTCTGTCAGGAGGAGTGCTGCCACAGATTGAAGGTACACTCAGCCTTCTCATGCTCAGGCCTCTAACAATGTGAGCACAGGTACTTTCGTGACAGGTGGACATATGAAGCCACTGAACTCTCAGCAGTCAACAGTGTCTGCCTGGCTTGGATGCTCCAGCAGAGCTACTCCAGCTCTGAGCGCAGCAGTGAGGTGCTAGTGACGGTGTGGGCTGTCATTTATAGATAAGCACTCGTGCCAGGCCACAGCATTAAGCACCTTACGTGCCCCGTCTCATCTGGCTCTCACAACCACCTTAGGAGGGAGGTACTCTTACTTAGTGAAGGACAGGGGAGCCTAGTGTGCTGCAGTCCATGGGGTCACTGAGTTGGACACACCTTAGCAACTGAACAACTCATTATGCCCATTTGATATATAAGGAAACTGAAGGTCAGAGTTCTGAGCCCATTACAGGGTTAAGTACACACTTGTCCGACTCTTCTTTTCTCTCTGCCTGTATTAACAGTCCAAAAGCTGCACTTGAAAATACTGCTGGGCACAGGCACTGGCCCAATACAACAAGCTGGCCAGGCTTGGTACAGGTGGGTCCTAGGGAATACTCGAGGAGAGGAACTTTTCTGTACTCTCAGATGCGCTCTGTGGGCAGGGAGCTCCAGGTAAGAGAAGAGATCTTGAGTCTTGATCCACTAAGCCTACAGATAAGGCACCATGGCATCCAAAAACTGTGATGCTGATTTAGGTGAAAGGTAAGATCAGAATGGAGAGCTCTCTTCTAACAAGAACATACATGGCTTTGTTACATCATATCTGGTTTTTCTTGAAAAGTTGTACAACAAGATTCCTAACATTCTGAGACTTGAATTCCGAATACTTTATTACATTTTTCAAGTAATCATGGAAGAGCTTTAAGGAGAAGCCCAGCTGAAGCCTTACCTCAACTCAGTGAACCACCTCTAGCGAACAAACAAGTACGAGAAAAACGAAAAGTGGATCAGCCCAGACGGAGCAGGTCACAGGGCCACTGCACAGATGCAGTGCAGGAAAACACCACGGGCGTGACTCCTGGGCTGGAGACTCTGGCTCTGACCCCACAAGAGTCGGGAGATAAAAGTCAAATGGACCGAGAGTTGAAGTGTTGAGAGTTGAAGTGTTGAGAGATTATGCCTCCCTCCCCCCATCAGCCTCTGGAAGCCTCAACTGTCTACCTGGGGAAGCAGATCACCTGAGACAGTGGCCTGACACTAGACAAAGGAACCCTGCAGGGGCCTTCGGCTACGTCAGCACCTCCAGACTGCCCGTGCTAGACGTCAGGCCCGGGAAAAACCAAGAGACGGCAGCAGAACAGAGAGCGCGAGCATAGGGGGAGAGCCTGTGCTCTGCTGCAAGTCACGCCTATCTGGCTCCTGGCCTCACTGTGACTCCCACCCCGGGCAGGTATTTAGCTGCTAAGCCTCAGCTCTTCCTCCCTAAAAGAGAGATAACAATGTCAGCCCCAAAGAGTTGCTGTAACCATTAAACATGGTATGTAAATCATCTGGCACAGAGAGCGGCAGAGGGTTTCTCATCTGGGGGCAATTTTGCCCCCCAGGGGAGCATCTGGAGATATTTTTGGTTGTTACAACTGAGGGGTGGTAGTTATTGGTATCTAGTGGGTAAAGATCAAGAACGCCGCTATACATCCTACAATGCAAAGCACAGCCCCCACAACAAAAATTATGTGGCCCACCCTGGAGAATGAAATGGCAACCCACTCCAAATCCCAGGGACAGAGGGGCCTGGCTGGCTACAGTCCATGGGGCCACAAAAGAGTTGGATACGACTTAGCAACTAAACAACACAAATATATATATGTGCATATATACATTAATCTATAACTGAATCATTGTACTGTACACCTGAAACTAACACATTATAAATTATCTACATTTCAATAAAAGTTTTTTTTAATTAAAAAAAAAAATCATGCAACACAAATTGTCATTAGTGCCAAGATTTACAAACCTTGGCTGAGCACATAACAGGCACTTCATAAACGTGAGTTATCAAATTATCTTTGTTATTGTAACTATAAACAATAAATTGTCATTTCTTTCCCTCAAGGATAACCAGCATCTGTGATTAAAATGATAAGAGACAAAATACATTACTTACTCTACTTTTTGTCATACTGGGTAACAGATCTGTCATGCTGGAGACAGGAAGAGCTTGCTGCTTGGCTGATTCTGGGGAGCCCAATACCTTTGCAAAGTAAATAACATAGCAGAGCACCAGAACTGTAGTATAGAAAAGCTGAGAAAAAGAAAACAGTGAGTTTTAATTACACTGTTTTAATGTAAGCATAATTAAGAAGGGGTTTTCCGGGTGGCTCACTGGTAAAGAATCCACCTGCCAATGCAGGGGATGAGGGTTCAATCCCTGGGTCCTGAAAATCTCCTGGAGAAGGAAATGGCAACCTACTCCAGGATTCTTGCTTGGTAAAGGGAAATCCCGTGGACAGAGGAATCTGGCGGGCTACAAACCCAGCAACTAAATCACCACCACAATCACCATAACTAAGATGTGCCTATAGATTTGACCTTAAAGGCCAGTCAAGAAATAGAACTGTCTTAATTAACTGTACTTTCTACTGAGCAGTGACTCACCTTCTGGAAAACAGTACTAGTCACTAACACTCAGCTCCACTGCAGCATCTCTGGGGAAGGCATCACAACACTCCACCTGACTGGGAGAATAGCTCTTCCAGGCAGGCAGAACATAACTTCCATGACAGACATCCACTAGGGCAACCACACAGCAACGTCAGATACATTCTGAGAAGATTTGTATTTGGCCAAAGGGATGGCTTCCCCACCTAGACAGCACACCGTGAGGATCCATGCGTCCTGGCTGTGCTAATATCCAGGGATGTGCCATCATCCAGGGCTGGGGATTTTCCACGAACCCTGGAAACCTGTGACATTATGATTAAAAAGCAAAATTGAGCTGCTGGCTCTCCTCTCTGCCCAGCGCATGGGCAGGGCAAGAGCTACCACAGGACTGGGAGGGAAGAGGTGATAAAAGGCCCCACAACTCCTCCCTCTTCCCATCTGAGACAGAAAGTGGCTTCTGGTGAGGAGCAGCAGCCTGGGGTTTTGTCTGCAGGTTGGGAGGAGTATCCCAAGAGCCCCTTTTTACAAGTTCCCTTCTCCACTCTCAGCCTGAGAACAGCATTGCACAGTAGCTCAAGAAGGACTGGGATCTCCAGGCACCACTTTCGATCTGGAAATACCAAGGCTTACCGTGTAAAAAAGGCACACATCAAGGACTAAGAGGAGTCTGGATTTAGCAGGTGTAGGCCCTCTGCTTTCCAAACCCATCCACACCTGAGGACAGACCTGCTACCCACCCTCCTTCTTTCATGCCTCAAACCCTTTAAGACACAAAGAGTGTTGTGGCAGCCACACCATCTAATGCCAATGTCCTCTTTAACAAGCACCTTTCCCAGACCCCTGTTCCTGCCTCTGTCACCTTCCCACTGACCAGAGCCTGGGGAGGAGCAACAATCTCTTCGCAGAATATCCTAATTACAGGATCCCTGCCCCTCCTTTTAATTGAGGAAAAATTCACATAACGTTGACCATTTTAATCATTTTACAGCATAAAATGCAGTGGTTTTTAGTACATTCACAATGTTGTATAACCACCACCACTATCTAATTCCAGAACATTTTTCATCACCCTAAAAGGAAATTCTTGGCCCATTAAGCAGTCACTCTCCATTCCTCTATCCCCTGATAACCACTAATCTACTTTCCGTCTCTATGGACTCACTTACTCTGAACATTATATATTAATGGAATCATATAATGGGTGGCCTTTACTGCCTGGTTTCTTTCACTTAGCATAATGCTTTTGAGGTTCATTTACATCATAGCACATATCAGTATTTCATTTTTACAGCTGAATAATACTCTATTATATAGATATACCATATTTTGTTTATCCATTCATCAGCTGACGAACATTTGGTTGCTTCCACCTTTTGACTATCGTGAATAGTATTATACAAACATCTGTATACAAATTTTTGTTTGATCACCTGTCTTCAATTCTTTTGGGTTATATATCTAGGAGTAGAATTGCCGGATTATGTGGCAGTTCTATATTTAACATTTTGGGGAACTGCTAAATTGTTTTCTAAAGCAGCTGCACCATATTACATTTCTACCAGCAATGTATGAGTATTCCAATTTCTCCATATTTTCAACAATACTTGCTATTTCCTATCTTTTTGATAACTGCCATCCTAGTGGGTGCTAAACAGTATCTCATCGTGGTTTTGATTTACATCTGCCTAATGACTAATGATGCTAAGCATCTTTTCATGCGCTTATTTATATATCTTTGGAGAAATACCTATTCAAGTCCTTGACCCACTTCTGGGGTGGTTTGTCTTCTGTTATTGAATTGTGAGAGTTCTTTATCATTCTAGACTGACTCTTTTTATTTGAGTCATGATGCCAAGGGTTGAGGGACCTGCTTCAGGAGGAACTGGGAGACAAGCTGGAGAAAGGGGAATCCCAGCGCCATAGGTGGGGCTCCCCTGCTGATATGAGATGCTGTTAACTCTTCAACCTCTCCCACAGAGACTGACAATGTCCCAGAGAAGAACTTCCACAAGCCTTATGATAAGGATGCCAATAAAACTCAAACTCAGAACTGGCCTAGCTGATCTATGATATGATCCATGACGTACCCTGGGTGGGAGCTACAACAATCAGAAAATCATAATGCAAGTACCTTTCCCAAGAAGAGTCAACCAATAACTGGGCATCTCTATGGCCCTCCAATCCTATTAGGGAGAGTAGAGCACAAACATGATGAACATTGAGAATGGCAGTTCTAGGTCTAATAAACGGTGGCAAAAATAATCAGAAGCAACATTTATAAAACATGCAATTGTTGCAAGCTGCTCTTAGGAAGCAATTCTCATTCTTAATCTACAATTTTAAATCTAGCTCTTCTATGTTTCACAAAAATATCTGCAGTTTTTGCCCAGGACATAGGAAAACATTTTCACATAAATCATTACTAAGAATTTTAATTTGCTTTCCAATATATTAAGAAAAATTACAAATTAGTTTCAACTATGAAATGGTCTGATAACTATTTGATCTTAGGTTTCATTTTTTAAATTAGCACCTATAGTCTAGCTATAGGGGGCTTCCCAGGTGTCTCAGTGGTAAAGAATCCACCTGCCAAGCAGGAGATACGGGTTCGATCTCTGGGTCCTGAAGATTCCCTGGAGAAGGAAATAGCAACCCACTCCACTATTCTTGACTGGAAAATTCCATGGACAGAAGAGCCTGGCAGGCTACAGTCCATGGGGTCACAAAGAGTCAGGGATATGACTTAGTGACTAAACAACAAAAACAACAACAACAAAAATAAGTTATATATTTAATAGAACTAGAAAGATGAATTAGAACTAGAGAATGGGATAGAACTGAAGCCAAAACTGCTAAAACTGAAAACACACCTTCTATGACTTGATTCACGCTCTCTGAATTAGGAGAGATTTCAATCTAAGTTTAAAAGAGGCTTGGCAGAGATTCCTGCTATTCTGAAAACAACTGATTGAAATTCAGGGAAAATAACAGGCAATTTGATTCCTACCCTACCCCCTTGCTGCTTTTTTTTCTCCTCCAGGAGACTGTCAGACAATCAAAGATCAGTTTGATACAGGCTTGCCCACAGAACACCTAAAGCTTTCATGTATGAGAACAAGCTTTCATGTCCCCCTCACAGTGGGCAGACATGGCAGCCAGAGGAAAAGCAGTGCCAAGACCATCTTTCTAGAACTTACAGCCTTCTCCACATGCATGAATACTGCAAATGTAAACCACACAGTAACAGGAACAAGAAGTAGAAAACGGATGGAGAAACAGATTATACAAAAGTTAGAAGTCATAACTCTTACCTGGGCCAAAGAGAAAATGTACAGCCCCCAGTGAGGCA
The DNA here is from genome assembly GCF_014754425.2 of Oryx dammah. NCBI lineage: Eukaryota > Metazoa > Chordata > Mammalia > Artiodactyla > Bovidae > Oryx > Oryx dammah. The sequence continues at coordinate 12,642,438 of NW_024070193.1, forward strand.
ACCACAGCACAAGAAGGGCTGTCAGGACGCTCTTGAGGATTACTGACAGGCTCTCAGCAATCACCTGCAAACCCACAGTAAAGGGTACACTTTAGAGACATTATTAAAACTGAAGAGGCAAAGGAATCCCAGACAATCTGGGATAATGGTTACCCTGGTGGTAGGGGTGGGTGGGTAATATGGTTGGACACAGTATTTATAATGCTCTACTTTGAGACTTCCCTGGCAGTTCAGTAATTAAGACTTCACCTTCCAATGTAGTAGGGTTTGATCCCTAGTAGGGGAGCTAAGATCCCACATGCCTTTTGGCCAAGAAAACACATAAAACAGAAGCAAAACTTTAACAAATTCAATAAAGACTTTAAAAATGGTCTACATTAAAAATTTTTGTAATTAAAACAAAATACTGCTCTATTTCTTGGGTTGGGTAGTAGATTTATGGACCTTTAAGATTTATATATATGCTATATACTATATTGTTTTGTATGTATCACTTCCCTGGTGGTAGTTCAGACAGTAAAGAATCTGCCTGCAGTGCAGGAGACCTGTGTTCGATCAGTGGCTTGGAAAGACATCGTATAGAAGGGAATGGCTATCCAAAACTAAAAATGGTCTACGTTAAAAATTTTTTTAATTAAAAAAAAAAATACTGCTCTATTTCTTGGGTTGGGTAGTAGGTTCAAGGATCTTTAAGATTTACAGACTATAAACTAAATTGTTTTGTATGTATCAAATAATACACTTTAAAAGATGAAAAGTTAATATTATTATACAATTAAATAGAATCACTAGGAAAATCTGAAAAACCTCTATGGTCCTCTTAAATTCTTATTTAAACTAGTAACTTCTCTAGCAAACCCGTTCTTCATTAACAGTGCAGCAGAGGTAAATTTCAACCAAGCCCATCTGACAAATCTCAAGTAAATGAACTAAACTGACTGTGTTACCTTTTCTCAAATACATTTTGCATGCAAATTTGAAGAGCATTCTCTCTTATAAAAGCATTTTTTAAAAACCACTCTTTCATTTATTCTTCTCATTTCTCATTCACAGCAGAAAGCACACTGACCTTGAGCTTGACAAACATATGTGCTTGTGCCAAGACCCAGAAGGGCTCTCCCAGAAGTTCCACCACTGCTGAGAAGCCAAACACCACCACTCCAGTTCCATAGTGGGGGACAACGTGAGGATCAGGCACTTCGAGCAACTGTAGCCAGACCCAGCCCAGGAACAAGGACCAAAACACACCCAAAGGGACTCTAGAAAAGGGAAAAAAATGTCTTTTAATATGCTAAATATAACAATAAAACTAAATATATATTAAAATAGTAACAATGAACAAAAAAGAAATATAGTCATGATAAAAACAGCTACCACTTATTCAGGCACTTACTACATGCCAGGCACTATGATTCACCCCATTTATCTCACTGAGTCCTCACCATAATACTCTGTCATTACCCCCACTTACAAGATGAAGAAACCAAGACTGACAGGCATTGGGTAATTTGGCCAAGGTCTTAAACAGCTAGTCAAGGGCAGAAGCAGGACTCAATCCTGATCTGACTCCAAAGCCTGCTCCTATCCACTGTGTTACCCTGACTTATAACTCCCAGAAGTGCCTGCTGTTTTCACTTAGAATGACTAAAGGATGGTATAGAGCTGGCGTTATACTCCAAATAACTGGTAGTACAGTGCACAGTATCCCTTCAGGTGTGACCAAAAGGCTCTTCAGCATGACTGGGTGGCTAACAGTCATTCTCTAATAAAATAAACACCTACCAGCCCTTACAACAGTCACCTCCATGAGGTAATAAAGAGTTATGCAAGGGAAGGACTGGGAAACCACTGGAACCACCAGCCCTCTCGGCAGGATCTAAACTGCAGAAGAGCCATTACAATTTTTAGCTGATATACTTGGTCCTCAAGAATAATCTAAAAGGCTCTAAAGTGAAATCAACAAAACAAAATGGAGGAAAGATACAAAGAAACACTTCAAAGGCTTTCAAAAAATAATAAGTGGCTGTTAAAAGATCAGAACACACTGTAAAGAGAAATGGTTAGGAATAAAAAGATGGCACAGGCTCAGTGGGGAATCAAAACAGCAGAAACAGCCTCTGTTGTTTCTGAGGCTGAAGAGGGTAGAAATGGGGCTAGAAACGTGGCATAGAAACCCCCACCCAAAGCCACCTCCTGGCTCCTGGCTGTCCTGAGAGAAAACAGCCAGGGAAGATCCTTCACACAGACGTCCTCCCCTTCCTGCCCCATGCCAATGGCCCAGAAGTCCATTGCAAAACCCAAGCTGGAGACTATTCAGCTTTAGGCAAGAAATGCTGTTTAACTTCTCACACTTACTACACTTGCCTCCGTGAAACTGTCTGTGGCCAAAGCACAACTCACGTGAGCCACAGGAGGTTGAGAGTCTGGCTCCAGTCTCGCTGGGTGGCCCCGCTCAGACATGCTCTACGGAAGGCCTCTCTGGCCAAAAAGATGGTGGTTGAGTAAAGCAGTGTTAGCCTACAAAGGAAAAGCAGAAATCAACATGACGTGTAGTTTTTTCATAGACAACTTCTGGGATTTTCCAGCAACCGGGAGGAGGAAAAGTCTCAGTTATCTTGGTGGTGATGTGGAGGAGCAATGGCTTCTTACAGAAGCCCCTTTCCCAACTAATTGGACCCACACAGTAACAGAGTTAGGAACCCACTAAGAGACATATGAGTGTGTGCCCACAGAGAGTTACGCCTAGGAGAGAAACTGCCACAGCGGCCCCCACAGGCTGCAGCCTTTGTGCCTATGCAGAGGTGTGGCTCTGACCATAAGGAGGAAAAAAGGACAAGATATGACCCCACACAGAGGGCCTCCTGGCCACCATGACACTGGTGACCTAATGGCCCCTGTGAAAGAAGTTGAGGCTCTCCTGGGTGGAAAATCTCAATGCAGGCAATGAGGCTGGCAGCCATGACTGGGGCTGCTGTAACCCAGATGAGCTGGGCCTGTCTCCATCCTTCCTGGAGGGCAGCACCTAGGTGGATCCTCCTGCACCTTAGCAAAGAGTAGCTATGGTTCCCTTTCCTCAGCAGGCAGTGACCTGGGTGAAGCCAGAGTGGGGACAGTGCAGGGCAAAGGTACCTGAGGTTGCCCAAGGACCATCCTGCAACTCAGTGCATCAGCCCAGATGAGAGTGAACCATACCTTAAGCAGGTGGACAGGCCAGACAAAGGCTGTCAGTACAGGCATCTGGCAATCTGGGGAAGGCCAGCTGGGCCGAGGCCCAAACTGCTTTAAAATCTGAGAACCTAAGAGACCTTGGCCCTCTTCCTTCCTGTTTCTACAACAGCATTTCTCAAAGTATGGCCCCTACTTCAAAATCACCTGAAAAAACTATCAACGTGCAGTTCCTGGGCACCTCCTCAGCCCCACCTAGTACAGAGCTCACCAGATGATTCCTCTGCCCACCAAAGTTTGAGAGCTTCATTAAAGCTCCGAGAACAGCACCAAGAGCATATGTTCAGTAAGTATTATTATAGATGCAAAATGCTGTCTGGAACATACTGTCTTGTTTACCAGAATGTGAAGACACACCTGTGAACCTGAGCTATACTGAGCACGCTCATCGCTTCATATACTTTTGTGTCATTTGTGAAGACAGAATATGTGTGGGTGTCCATGAACAGACAGGAGGAGAGTAGAGGAAACAGAGTCTAAAAGACAAAGCACGCTGGCTTTCTAAGAGCCTCCGAGGATCTGATGACAAGGACTCAGTTCTCATCCCACTGCCACTTTCCAATTATAAAATTCACTAAGGAGAGAGGGAAGGTGCTGCTCTGGCCCTGCAATTACAAAGCACATCTTCACGATCTGCAGAACTCCTGCTTCCTTTGCTGTCAGCAGGACAAGAACACAGGATTATACCTGAGTTGGAGTTCGCAGTGAATTACTCCCACTCCTCTCCTGGGTTCTAAGAGCAGGCACAGCGGAAGAGCTGGCAGAGAAATGTGCATTTGGAGGCAGCTAATGGAAAACACACCATGGGTCCATTAAAAGCAACATCGCCTGCTCATCCCCCAAACCCAGCACGCTCCTCTTCTGCCCACTGCTGAAACACTCTGCTTCCGGTAAAGGTCCAAGCTTCTAGAATCTGAGGGTAACACACAGGTACAAAGTTTGAAGAAAACCCAACTAGGGAGGCGAGCTGTGGACAATGCCAGGGTACACTCCTTCTTACCTGACATTTACTATGCCAACGATTTCCTTCGATAGGAAGCGAAGAATAAACGCATTCAAGACAAAGGTAATTAATCGAAACAATACCTACCAAAAAAAGAAGACAAATATGTAAGAATAAACTATATTGGGAAGGTTTACTTTGCTGAAATGAACACAAGATGGCTGCTCTTCTTAATGTAATGACATACAGAAGCTTTGTCGGAGAGATTCTTTCTAAAATGTTCAAGCTGTCTGTACTGCTTTTGAAATCTTTCCTTGGGGTCTCTTGGCACTCATGCGCAATGATCAAAGAACCCAAGGTGCTTGGAAGTCTCCCTAGTTTACTGATAACAAGAGGGAAGCCGTGACAGATCACTGAATTTCTTCAGGTTCAAAGTCAGGCACTCCAGTGGGCAAAAAGGGAATTCTAGTTAGTGCTTCACAATGGCCCTCACTCCAACCTATTTAGAAAGAGCATACACTTAGCAAGTGGAAGCCTGCATGATACAGCAGACTTAGCAGGAATCATGGAGTCTAATGTCTCCTTCTTTTGGGCTTAGTAATACCTAAGGATCTGATACTGATGTTGAATCTCTTTGAACTTTAGTTTTTTCAATTAGGAACCAGAAAAGGCTATATGCATTTACTGAATATTTGCCACCTTCCAGAGAGGAGATGAAATATCTTTTAAACAACTGCAATAATATAAAACAGAGGGAAAAGGAAAACAGTCTAGCTAATGCCATTGGAAAAGGAAATGCCCCAAGATTTTCAAGCCTGTCAATTAAAAAAACCCACCTGAACAAAGAATTCTTCCCATGAGACAGAGAAAAACAGGTTGTGATTAAATGAGGTTGCCAAATGAGGATAATCGCTGGGGTGCAAGCCTCACTAAGTGACACCCCCCTCTGCAACCTCACAGCACCACAGGTGTAATTCAAGGGCACTCCAGAGCAAATGATGCAAATGACAGGTCACTTCTGTGTCAAGCACTCTGAGTTACACGTGAACAGTTATTATCTGGAAGATTCAACTGAAGTATGCCAATGGACCACAGTGATATTTCACACAGAATATCTCTGGGAAAAGGTATGACCAAAAGGGAGACTGCAGTCTAACATGGTCCCCAAAGTGTCACAAAGTAGCAAGGTCTCCAAAGCCAAGACATCACAATGCTAATCTTTATGGAGTCCAAGATGACCTTTTGAAAATCTCAGGAAAGCTCGGTAGCTTCTCCTGAGAAACATGCTGATACATACATAAAACACCAAATTCTGTATTCAGTTTTAGAGATCTGAAACGAATTCATGCAGCTCTTAACAGAAAAAATTTTCTCAGCTCAGCATCTCAACTCACCATTTAGCTAAATTTGTTTTCGAATTTTTGTAAGCCTCAATTTTCATCCCCGTCAAATGAGGCTACCTGTCTCACAGAGCTGATAACAAGGACCAAGCAACACCATAGAAGTGAAAGCATTTTTGAAAAATGCATACAATAAAAGGAATTAATAATTTCACTATGGCTGGCTCAGAGTGAAGACAGGCAATACTCTCTCAAATTCTTGCAGAACAGAGTGTAATTGCAAAACTACTGTACCTCAAGTGCCTGCATTGTAATTTGAGAAAGCACACAAGATTGAATTAAAACACTCCAAAAAACCTAAACATTATGGCTATTAAACACACACACACACACACAAACACACACACACAGAGACTTCCTTGGTGGTCCAGTGGTTAAGACTCAACACTACCAGTGCAAGGGATGTGGGTTCCATCCTTGGTTGGAGAACTAAGATCCCACATGCTGTGATAAAAAAAATAAACACATAAACACATTTATGTTAACTTCAAAGTTACTGTTGGTAATAAACTTAATGTCTCAGGCCATATCCATATCTAATTGGCTTAAGGTTTGAGCTAATGAAGCTATGAGGTTGTTCACATTCCCCATTATTTGCTCCATATTGTGGCCCTTATTAGCAACAAAGTCTTCATTTAACTTTGTAAAGGACTTGATAGTTTTTTCTAAAAAGCCCTTTCCCACCTGTTAATTAGCTGATCCCTAAAAGCAACCAGGTAAATGCACAGGAAGCAAGTAAGTCTCAGAGCAAAGGGATTTGCCACACGAAAAGCAAATGACCCAGCTTGACCTTATGGCTAAGGCCGTCAGACACCTAGGCTAGTGGCTTTTCTGCTATGACTTGTTTTCTTTATATGAAGCCAACCTCAGTAGTAAGATATCGTCAAAGGTTGAAGAATCAACATTGTGGATAAAGTACTGAATTCAAACAGCTATCAATGTGGTGAAATAGGAAAGAAATACAACCAAGTAACTCGAGATTCACCTAATTTAGGGTTACATGAATAGCTAACTAAGTGCATATTTGTGCAAGGAATTCTACGTGCCTTACATAGCTCATCCTATTTCATTCCTGCAATGACCATTTTAAAAGTTCGTATTAGGTGGCTCAGAGGTTAAAGCGTCTGCCCGCAATGTGGGAGACCTGGGTTCGATCCCTGGGTCAGGAAGATCCCCTGGAGAAGGAAATGGCAACCCACTCCAGTATTCTTGCCTGGAGAATCCCATGGACTGAGGAGCCTGGTGGACTACAGTCCGCAGGGTCTCAAAGAGTCAGACACGACTGAGCGACTTCACTTTCACCATAATAAAAACAGCTAACATTTAGTAAGTATTTACAATATGCCTAATGACATTGAGATTGCATTATCATTCTCATTTAAGATGAGAAATTGATGACTGTAGAAGTCAAGAGATTTTCACCAAAGGCAGGCACTTGGCAAGTGACAAGGCCCTAACGTGGTCTGCCTGATTCTTTCTCTCAACCTCCACGAGAAAAGCTGCCTCTCTAAAATAAGGCGGAGAGTAGATTCAGGGCTTTTGTGAGTAAGGGTTGAAAGGCTCAAGAGCAAGACAGAGAAAAAAGGAAACACATGAATGACCTTACTTTATGGCTAAATGACTTAGAATGACCTGGTTCTAGGGTTAAAAGAATCTTTACGATAACATTCGGATCAACTGGCATGCACCACATCTGACAGATGATACAGATGCCAAGAAGAGTAAGTGATTTGTCCACGGTCACGCTGCCGGAAGGAAGATGTAGTCAACATACTACTGTGTTAAGTAACAATTATCCATATAGGCCCAACCCAGCCTCACAGCAACTTTATGACCTAGGTACTGTTATTACTCCCATTTTATGAGGAGTCTTCCGTCATGCAGCAAGCACATGATAGAACCAAGATTCCAAATCAGGCCTGTCTGAACCCAGGTCCCTGTTCTTAGCTATGCCATACCGTCTCTCTGAACTCAGTGGTGGTCAAAGTTTGAAAAAAAAGGTGTTTGAGATAAGGAGTGTTTGAGAAAAGGTGTTTGAGATATGGATTTAAAAATAAAACAAACCAAAAAAAAAAAAACAACTGCCTTAATAAAAAGAAATTCTAGAGCACCCGAGGCATCCCTCCCCTACTGCCATATGGGAAATAGAATGCTCAAAAGGGAAGTGATTTGTCTGCAGTCTCCCAGCTCTGGGCCCAGGTGTCCCCTCTCAGGCGCCACTGCCTCTCGCCAAACCCCTCCGTATTAGCTGTGTCCACGCCGGAATGGTCTCTCAAGGGCCCGAGGGCCTCCCCGTGAATCCCGGCTATAAGACGGGCTGGGGCCGGCCCCCCAGAGTACCTGAAGGAGCAGACCTGAGGAGGCCAACCGAGCCGCCTGGCCCAGCACCTCCCGGCTGCCCATAGCCTCGGCGCACGGGCTCTGTCATCAGGAAACGACGCCGACAACCGACTTCGTCGACAGAAGATGGCGTCACTGAGTGACTCACTCGCTGACTGGCAGTTTTCGTACGGCGGAGGCGGGGCACTGGAAGATCTGGCCCTTTAAGGGGGCGGGAGTTGGGCTGCATCAGTGTAGTTGCGCCGCCTCACCGCTCAGGTTTCTGCTAATCAGTGTTTTGTGTGTCTATCCCTCAGTTCAGTTCAGTTCAGTCGCTCAGTCGTGTCCGACTGTCTGCGACCGCATGAACCGTAGCACGCCAGGCCTCCCTGTCTATCACCAACTCCCGGAGTTCACTCAAACTCAGGTCCATCGAGTCGGTGATGCCATCCAGCCATCTCATCCTCTGTCGTCCCCTTCTCCTCCTGCCCCCAATCCCTCCCAGCATCAGAGTCTTTTCCAGTGAGTCAACTCTTCGCATGAGGTGGCCACAGTACTGAAGTTTCAGCTTTAGCATCAGTCCTTCCAATGAACACCCAGGACTGATCTTTAGAATGGACTGGTTGGATCTCCTTGCGGTCCATGGGACTCTGAAGAGTCTTCTCCAACACCACAGTTCAAAAGCATCAATTCTTCGGCGCTCAGCTTTCTTCACAGTCCAACTCCCACATCCATACATGACCACTGGAAAAACCATAGCCTTGACTAGACGGACCTTTGTTGGCAAAGTAATGTCTGCCTTTGAATACGCTATCTAGGTTGGTCATAACTTTCCTTCCAAGGAGTAAGCGTTTTTTAATTTCATGGCTGCAGTCACCATCTGCAGTGATTTTGGAGCCCAAAAAAATAAAGTCTGACACTGTTTCCACTGTTTCCCCATCTATTTCCCATGAAGTGATGGGACCAGATGGCCATGATCTTCGTTTTCTGAATGTTGAGCTTTAAGCCAACTTTTTCACTCTCCTCTTTCACTTTCATCAAGAGGCTTTTTAGTTCCTCTTCACTTTCTGTCATAAGGGTGGTGTCATCTGCATATCTGAGGTTATTGATATTTCTCTCGGCAATCTTGATTCCAGCTTGTGCTTCTTCCAGCCCAGCGTTTCTCATGATGTACTCTGCATATAAGTTAAATAAGCAGGGTAACAATATACAGCCTTGACGTACTCCTTTTCTGATTTGGAACCAGTCTGTTGTTCCATGTCCAGTTCTAGCTTTTGCTTTCTAACCTGCATATAGGTTTCTCAAGAGGCAGGTCAGGTGGTCTGGTATTCCCATCTCTTTCAGAATTTTCCACAGTTTATTGTGATCCACACAGTCAAAGGCTTTGGCATAGTCAATAAAGCAGAAATAGATGTTTTTCTGGAACTCTCTTGCTTTTTCCATGATCCAGCAGATGTTGGTAATTTGATCTCTGGTTCCTCTGCCTTTTCTAAAACCAGCTTGAACATCTGGAAGTTCACGGTTCACGTATTGCTGAAGCCTGGCTTGGAGAATTTTGAGCATTACTTTACTAGCGTGTGAGATGAGTGCAATCGTGTGGTAATTTGAGCATTCTTTGGCATTGCCTTTCTTTGGGATCAGAATGAAAACTGACCTTTTCCAGTCCTGTGGCCACTGCTGAGTTTTCTAAATTTGCTGGCATATTGAGTGCAGGACTTTCACAGCATCATCTTTCAGGATTTGAAACAGCTCAACTGGAATTCCATCACCTCCACTAGCTTTGTTTATAGTGACGCTTTCTGAGGCCCACTTGACGTCACATTCCAGGATGTCTGGTTCTAGACAACAACATTCTGTTGTTTTCCTCTATTTCTTTGTATTGATCGCTGAGGAAGGCTTTCTTATCTCTTCTTGCTATGCTTTGGAACTCTGCATTCAGATGCTTATATCTTTCCTTTTCTCCTTTGGTTTTCGCTTCTCTTCTTTTCACAGCTATTTGTAAGGCCTCCCCAGACAGCCATTTTGCTTTTTTGCATTTCTTTTCCATGGGGATGGTCTTGATCCCTGTTTCCTGTACAATGTCACAAACCTCCGTCCATAGTTCATCAGGCACTCTATCTATCAGATCTAGTCCCTTAAACCTATTTCTCACTTCTACTGTATAATCATAAGGGATTTGATTTAGGCCATACCTGAATGGTCTAGTGGTTTTCCCTACTTTCTTCAAGTCTGAATTTGGCAATAAGGAGTTCATGATCTGAGCCACAGTCAGCTCCCAGTCTTGTTTTTGCTGACTGTATAGAGCTTCTCCATCTTTGGCTGCAAAGAATATAATCAATCTGATTTCGGTGTTGACTATCTGGTGATATCCATGTGTAGAGTCTTCTCTTGTGTTGTTGGAAGAGGATGTTTGCTATCCCTACACGTCCGAAATAAATTAAATATTCTGACCCTACTAAGAGATGGTGTTAAAGTAGCCAAAGCCCCTTCTCTAAAGCTCCCAGCCCATCAACCAAGAAACCCTACCTTCCCTGGCTTCATGTGCCAAAAGGAACAAACTATTAAAGGACCTGCGTAAAAAGAGTCTTGATAATTTGGCCTTCACTTACAACATCACAGCCATGGTCCCCTAAATCAGACTGGACAAGACTGTCCCAGTTTTACAGCGAAAACACTGAGGACCAGAAGTTAAATTCAACATCTTCACGTGTGTGATTTTGTGTAATGCTTTCTCAAGTGCTGAAAATTGGACCCTGTCATCAGAGGGGAATAAGGTGAGACCTGGAGATGTGAAGTGACTTGTTCATGTATATGCAATTTCTACCTGGGTGGAGCAGACCCCAGACTCCAGATCCTAAACGTGCCTCTCTTATCTACGTACTACCAGTTGTGAGAACAGAGAAGAAGTGCTTCAGAAAATGTAAAGTGCCTAACACAGTCATTAGTTGTTCTGTCCATGCTATCATCTGCTATGCAGGCCCTAAAAGTCCTGTCTATCTCTTTTAGGCTCTAGATGATTTGACCCCAACTTACCTTTCAACCACCTTTCACACTATCACTGCCCTTTCCCTGAAACTTTCTAGACTCTGTCCTTTCAGATCCCTTACAGGCCCTAATTGGCCTTTGTTCTGCTGCTATCTCTGCCCAAAATGCCCTCTTTGAGGCACCACCTATCCTCCCAGACTCCACTGTTTGTGAGTACAACAGCATCTTCTGTGGATTGAATGTGTTGTCCCCAAATTCATATGTTGAAGCCCTAATTTCCAGTGTGGTTGTAATTGGAGGTGTGGCCTTTGATAAGCAATTATGTCATGACAGTGGAGCCCTCATGAATGGGGTTAGTGACCTTCCAAGAAGAGAAGAGAGAGGAACTCTCTCCCTGCCCTGTGAGGATACAGCAAGAAGGTGGCTGTCCAAAGCAGGAAGAGGGCTCTCACCAAGAACTGAACCAGCCAGCACTTTATCTTAGACTTCCCAGCCTTCAGAACTGCAAGAAATAAATTCCTATTGTTTAAACCACCCAGTCTGTGTTATTCTATTACAGCAGCCTAAGCAGATTAAGATAGCACCTGTAAAGCACTTTGTAACCTAGCCCTTGACCTAGGCTGCCTGCCCACCCCCTCAGACCTTAGGCTGGCAGGTGAGGTAGGCCCTGGCTCCCTTTATCCCCAGCGAAGCAGCTGCCTCCTCCACACCTCCTCCTTGGAGCACAACCAGCCAAGAGCTCTTCATGTCAACATACTCTAACCCTAGTCATTTGGGTGGGCTGAGTGACTAGGGAATCGTTTCACTGAGGGCAAAGAAGCCAAGGAGGAAATTCTCCAAGGTAAGTCCAAAGTGCAAAGTCTCCCAGGAGTCCAAGGTACAGACTCCAGAGGACTTCTGGGCCGGGAGTCAGAGGCCCTTTTCTCTCATTCCAGAGGATAGGATTTAGCAAGGAGGCGCTGAGCAGATGCTCTGTGCCCAGTCATGTGGGAGAGAAAGAACTATGATGAGAGTCAGTGAGTGCTGAGCACTAACTCCATGTCAGGTGCTCGTGGGAGCACTGTGCATGCATGCAGTAACCCTTCATTCTCTCAACAACTCATCGGGTAGGTGTTCCAGACTAGGACTCTGGGAGAGCTGCAGAGGCTGAGATGCAGTGGGCTTGAGGTTCTCCCCTGCCTCAGCACTGAGCTGCTCCAAGGGCCTCCCCTCTGTTAAAGGTATTGGCACCAACGGGGCCTGGCACACTCCATAGTTCTTGTGCAGAGGGTTAAGCTCAGGGCTGGTGAGCTGAGACCTGTTGGCTATTGCCTATTTTATACCACCTGCAAGCTAAGAATAATTTTTAGAATTGTAAATGGTTAGGAAAAATCAAAAGAAGACTATTTCATGACACATGAAAATTTCATGAAATTCAGATTTCAGTGTCCACATATAAAGGTTCTTTTTTAATTAGAAAATTGGTATGATGTTGTACATTTCCACTGTTTTCAAATTATTTTTTTAATTGAGGTATAGTTGACATACAATATTATATGAGTTTAAAGTGAACAATATAGTGATTCACATTTTTAAAGGTTATATTTCACTTATAATTATAAAATGTTGTCTCTATTCCCTGTTTTCTCATATGTCCTTAAAACTCATTAATTTTTATAATATTTATTTATTTATTTGGCTGTTTCACGTCTTAGTTGCAGCATGAAGGGCCCTCATTGCACCGTGTGGCACATGGGCTCCAGAGCCTATAGGCTTAGTTGCTCCAAAGGGTGTGGGACCTCAGTTCCCCAACAAGGGATCGAACTCATGTCCCCTGCATTGCAAGGCAGATTCTTACCCACCGGATCACCAGTGAAGTCCTAGCTCATTTATTTTATACATAGTAGTTTGTACCTGTTAATCTCCACCCCTATCTTGCCCCTCCCCACAAATAAAGTTTTATAGAAACACAACCACATCTACCCATTTGTTTACTTGTTGTCTATAGTTACTGTCCTACCACAGTAGCAGAGTAGTTTGGCCTGAAAAACTGAAGATATTTACTATATGACCTTTTAAAGAAAAAGTTTGCAACTCTTGGTGATCAGCATTGAACTCTGGTGCCCAACGTGCAGTGGACATTTCAATACCGATTGAAGGAATGCATACATAAAATAATTTTTTAATTCAGTTAAAAAAATGTTTAAGGGTAGATGAGACTTATTAGCTCATGGCAAGGCCCAAAATGATTAATGATAATGGTGATAAGAAGAGTCCTTTCCTAGGGGGTCCCTTGTTTTGGGGGACAACTGACCCCTGGAAGAACACTAGCCTATAATTAGTTGTCATTGATGGAGCTTTCCCCAGGCTTCCCCCCTCCTTTTTGCTCTTTGTGCCAGGTAGCCTCCCTGCCAGGGAAAGTTGACCTGAGCTGGCTATTTTATTACAAAGCTGGAGGGAGTGCCAGGACTGTTGCCAAGCCAGTTAGACTCCTGGGGCATCAGAACAGAGAGGGAGGTGGCCAGTGGATGGGGAACCAGAACAGAAGATACAGCAAGTGGAGCCCTGGACCTCAGCTGGGTGAAAGCTGGACATCAGGGCACGGTCCCGTATACCAGCCACTAGCCTTGCCCTGCCAAGGCTTCCTGCTGCCCAGAGGATCTCCACCAGGGCCCTCCCTGCAAGAGAAACTCAAGAATCAGTCCCTCACTCAGAAGTCCCTGGGCGTGAGGATTCAGCTGTATTACTAATAATCCATGTTTGCTGAGCCCAGGTAGGCACTGTGCTGCACATTTCTCTTTCATGATCTCATTTTCCTCTCACAGCAGCCCCACAAGGTACACACTGTTATTATCCCCATTTTACAGACCAGAAGACTAAGGCTCAGTAGGGTTAAGGACCTGCCTAAGGGCTGGTAAATGGCGGTGACAGAATTTGCACTGGGATGTGTGACTCTCTGACTCTTAACCAGGACTGAACCAGAGTGTTTATTGTTAGTGCTGAGTTTTGGGGCTTCATTTCAGCAGTTCTGAGTCAAAAAGTCTAGGGTGGGCCTAGAAATATGCATTAATCTCGGTGGTTCTGATACAGTGGACCAAGCTCTGGGAAGCACAGCCTGAGGACAGATCTCCAGGCACCTTGGAAAATCTACCTCCTTTGGTGGGCTGGAAAATTCTGTCTGCTGAAAGCAAGCAAATTGAGTCCTGAGATTGGCTCCCAGGCCCGTCCAGCCCACAAGGAGTCTTGCTCTCAGGATTGGGGTACAGTTCAGTGGTCAAGGCAGCAGGGACTGGAGGTAGTGCCTGCATGAGGGCCTTGGGGAAATATTTTTTGCCTTTTATTTATTTATTTAAATTTTAAAATCTTTTGACCACATTGCACGTCTGCGAGATCTTTTTATTTCCCTGACCGGGGATCGAACCTGCACCCCCAACGTTGGCAGCATGGAGTCCTAACAACTGGACCACTGGGGACATCCCCGCTTGGGAAAGATTTGTACCAGGAAGGGTACACAGTGCACCCCCTGGGTCCCCAGTTCTGCCCAGGGCCTGGGGGTGAGCAGCCACAGGACCCTGGCTTTGTTGGCTCCTGTGAGCTTTGATTTGTGCAGAGATAAGAGAATAAATTGCAATGTCTGCTCATCAGCCTGCTTCATTTCAACTCGGTGTCTATTCCAGTGCCACCACTCTATGCCAAGGTATAAGGTATAAGGGAAGGATTCCTGCAGGAGCCTGTTTTGAGCAGCACCTTAAAGGGCAAGAAGGCATGGTCAGACAGAGGGACAAGCAGGCAGAGAATGCAGAGGAGGAGGCTGCCAAGCCCACTGGGGGACCCAGTGAGGTCCTTTCTCACTGGTCTGTGACCAGTGCACAAATTGGTGGCACTGAGAATAGCAAGTTCGTGGGTGTGAACGTGCATTTGTGAATGAAACAAATTCAGGCACATGCGTTCACATGCATGACAGGAGGTGAGTGTGCATCTGTACATGTGTGCAGATGTATTTGCCAGGATCTGCCCTCAGACAGACAAAGTCTGTGTGCACACACATGCATACACACGTGCTTGTGGGTTTCTGTGTGAGCACAAACATGAAAGCTTGAGTGTTAGATCATGTGTATTGTAGGCAACCAGTGAACATATGGGGAAACAAAGGTGTGCGTGCACGCAGGTATACATGTACACGTGCCACCTCAGGGAGTCAGCCTTTGGACTTTCTGATTCTGGGTCTATGGTCCCCATAAGTGTATTAATGGTTAATATTGCTTAGTTAGGCCTCCACTTTTTGTGCATCACCTCAATTAATTTTCTCAACAATCTTACATGGTGGACTTACAACAGTTATTTAGTAATCTTCTGAGTTATTACCCCATTTTACAGATGAAGAAACTGAGGCTTAGAAAAGTAAAGAAACTTGCTCTGGTGGCTCAGAGAGTAAGGAATCTGCCTGCAACGCAGGAGATGTGGGTTCTTTCCTGGATTGGGAAGATCCCCTGGAGAAGCGAATGGCAACCAACTCCAGTATTTCTGCCTGGAGAATCCCATAGACAAAGGAATCTAGGGGACTACAGTTCTTGGAGTCGCAAAAAAGCCAGATAAGACAGCAACAAACAACACACAGATGAAGAAACTGAGGCTTACAAAAGTAAAGTGATTTGCTCAGAGCTACCCAGCCAAAAGGCAGGAGAGCTGCGATTGAGCTCAGACTATCAGACCTCAAAGGCCCCCGCTTTATCATTTTCTGCAAGCTGCTTCTTAGCGATTCACAAAGCTCCAGGGTAGAAATGCCTCGGGCACCCTCCTGCCCCTGGCCTGGACCCAGCACAGACACTCAGGGCTTCTCACATGCTAGGTAGGAAGGGGCTATTCCTGGGACCTGGGTCTTGCGACCCAGGGCTATACATGTAGAAAGGTCACACAGAGGTGAAATGGGGCAGTCTTTGTTTATCCAAAACCCCAAAGAATTTGGGCCAGTGCCAGTGGAGGCCCCTAGCCTGAGCATATGGTGTGTTTCCTGCCCTCTGGAACAACAGCCCAGCATGGAGAGTTACCCCAAGGCTTTTCCGGCCGGGTTTCTTGAAGGCTGCTTGTCAGCACCTGTCCCTGAAAAAGGCAAGGATTGAGCCTGGGGACCAGAAGGGACTTGGAAGCCAGAGCAGGCCCTTCTTGGCCCTGACAGCCTGTTGGTGGCAGTAGCACCAACTTGCATTCTTGTCTTTTTCTCTTGCATTGAGGGTGCAAGTGCCATGTAAAAACCAAAATGGACAATAATAATGTTTAAAAAAATAAGTCACATAGAGTCATTTTTCTCAACCATTTGGAGATGACTGATCTAAATTCATATGTCTTTTAGGCAAGACAGTTCATTTCTCTGAGCCTCTGTTTTCCCATCTGTAAAATGGGGATGATAATAATACTTCCACATGCATTATGATGAGAGTTACATGAGATAATGAATAGCCTGAGAATGCTCAACAAATAGCTAGGAGTGTCATTTTCATTGTATTTGCATTGACAGCACTCACATCATTTCTCCCCGTGACCTTGGAAAAGCATCCTCCCCACCATAGAGATTATCTTGAGGTTTTTTTGGCTAGGCTCATTTGAGTATTTTAAAATATAACTTATTTTCATAATTCTATAACATAAAATCCACCCCTTCTAAAGTGTACAATTTAATTATAAATGAAACATATTTCAATAAAAATTAAGAAAATAATGAAATAAAGTAAAACATCATAATATTAAAAATAAAAAAATAAGGTTTACAATTCAGTGGATGTTAGCATTTTCATGGTTGGATGGCATTGTCCAACCTTCACCACTATCTCATTCCAGAACATTCTCATCACTCCCAAAAGAAACCCTGAAACCCTCTATTCATTAGCAGACACTCCTCTGAGCTCCTGGCAACCACCAATCTACTTTGTGTCTCCTTGGATTTGCCTGTTCTAGACATTTCCTATAAGTGGAATCATATAGAATGAGGTATTTTGCACCTGGAATCTTTCACTTAGCAATAATGTTTTGTAGAGTCATCCATGCTGTGGCAGGTATCATTTTTCATTCCTTTTTACGGTTGAATAATATTCCCTTTTACGGGTATGCTATATTTTGTTTATTCATTAGTTGATGGACATTTGAGTTGTTTCCACATTTTGGTTATTATGAGTAATGCTGCTATAAACATTGGTATACAGACAGTTGTGTGGACGTATGCTTTCAGTTCTATTGGTTATGTACCTAGGAACAGAATTTTTGCGGTCTTGTGGTGACCACGTGTTACCTGAGGTCTTGTGGTGAACCTGTTTCTCACGGTGGCTGTAGCATTTTACATTTCCAATGGCGGTGTATGAGGGTTCTAATTTCTCCACATCCTCACTGATACATTTGATTGTCCATGTTTTTGATCACAGCCATCCTCTTGGGTTGTAAAGTGATACATCATTGTGGTTTTGATTTGCATTTCCCTAATGGCTTATGATGTTGAGCAACTTTTCATGTGCTTGTTGACCATCTGTATATATTTTTTAGAGGCATGTCTCTTGAAATCCTTTGCCATTTAAAAATTCTTTTTATTTTAGCTAACATTTACTGAGCACCTACTGTGTACTGCCTTACTGGGATGGGCAGGGGCATACAGAGCCAGGGACTCTGCTTGGGGCCTGAAGGCTTACCCTGCTCCCCTCCCAGGACTGTCACACTGGAGCCTGTGTGTGACAGAAGGGACTCTGATCCAGAAGGGAAGGAAGCACAAGCTGGACAAGGGCCTTAGGTTTCAGAGGCTCTGTATGTGCCATGCACCCTTCCGGGGCCTGCCTTGTCCATTGGCTGCCCTGCCACACTCAACACCAGTGTGATTGATACTTGGCAGTCAGAAGCTGACTGGGCATGGCAGCCACCCAGGCCACCAACAGAGGAGGCACCCTCTGGGTAAGCACCCACAGGGAGTCCCAATTTAAACCCATGACCACCCAGCCAGAGCTCCCACACGGTCCCTGGTCATCTCCAAGCAGCTCTGCAGGGAGAGTGCTGGGGACAGTGAGGCTTCTGGAGCCTAAACAATAGGAAAATAAATGGACCCTGCTCTGGCCCAGACTGCTGTGTGCTTTAGGCATGTCTCTTGACAAGCCTAAAGCACATGACAGAAAACTGAGCCTCAGTTTTCTCATCTGTGAAATGGGAGACTAACAGCACAGTCTCTTGAGTCCCTTATGAAGCTGAAATGAAATGAGGTATGCAAAGGGGTTTACACAGGTTGGGAAAGAGGAAATGTTCACTAGATATAACTCATGTCATCTGAAAACTGAGAGGGACAAGATGGTCTACAAATGCTTGACTCCTTCCTAGAAAAGAGAGGTCATGAGTGAGGGGCACCTTCATGTCATATGAAAGAAGCAAAGAGGTGGGCCAGACTCCCAGCCACAGCTGCCGCTATGGGGAGGAGCCACCCTTAGCTCACAGTTATGCAAAAAGAATTTCAGAGGCAGCGGCCTCAGCCTCAGGGAAAGCCAGACTGTCCTAGGAAGCTGTCTGGCCTCTGGGGCTCTTGGTCTCCATCCCGGTTTCTCCTCAGCCTGTGCCATGGCGGCCAGGCGCCTTCTCACTGACCTGACAAGCTCATGGCCGAGGGGAAGTATGTTTCCAGATACGGTGAAAATAGATCCTTCTCCAAATATGCTCACTGTGGATAAGAAAAATAAATAGAACCAAGAAGGAAAAGAGAGAACAGCTAGCAGCCATCAGATGGGGCCAGGCCTGGGCGGGTCTGGAGAGGCAAGCTGCAGATGGGTGGAGGTTGGGCTTGTGCAACCAAATGGTGAAGGCAATGACAACCCACTCCAGTACTCTTGCCTGGAAAATCCCATGGACGGAGGAGCCTGGTAGGCTGCAGTCCATGGGGTTGCACAGAGTCGGACACGACTGAAGTGACTTAACAGTAGCTTAGCAGCATGTGTATGAGTGTGGGCATGTGTGTATGACTGAGCATGTGTGATAGTAATTGTGAGTATGTGTGAGTATGAGAGTGGATATCCGTGAATGTGTGTGAGTGTGTGTGTGAGTATATGTCTGTGAGTTCTTTTGTATATAAGGTGAAGTCTAAGCACGTGCAAGCATGTGACTGAATACATAAGCATTGTGAGTTTACGTGTGAGTGTAAGTGCATGTGAGAGTGTGCAAATGAGTGTGAGCATGTAGGAGTGTGAAAGTATGTGACTGCATGCATGTGTTTATGCCAGTACATGTGTGCATGTGTGAGTAAGCATCTGTGTACATGTGTGTGTCTGAGTGAGAATGTGTGTATGAGTACGTGTGTGTGTTCACTTGTGTTGTATGGTGTGCACACATGAGCAAGTGTATGTGAGTGTGTACAAGCAGGTTTGATAGTGAGTGCATGTGTGCATGTGCTCATGGGGGAGGTGCTCCGAGTCACTCACTAATGGTGGTGGCCCTGAGGGAAGGGAGAATTCTCTGTGCTTAGTCACTCAAAGCCCAGACACAATCAAATCAACAATGTATTTCAAAATACACCAGCTGCATTTATCATGGAGATGCCGTGCTTCTCAGAGGGCCCATGAGGCTTCCTAGAGTTGCTGCTCCTGGGACCTCATGGAAACACAGGAAGTTGGAAACTGAAGGGACTTGTAGCTCCTCCCCACAAAGACTTCCTGGTCCATATGGGGAGACTGAGGCCCAGGGTCACACAGCTGGTTGGGGCAGAGCTGGGCTTATGGACTCGGCCTTCACCCCTCTGTCTGGTGGTCTTGTTGTACTTCCCACCAAGACATGCCTTCCATCTCCTGAGCCATCATCCATTCATTCATCCAGCAAATGTTTACTGAGGACATGTTAAGAGCTACACACCAAACTGGGCTCTAAGATACAGACCAGGACTCTGCCTCAAGAAGCTTTCCTCCTAGTGTGGAAATGTAGACTGTAAACCTATAGCCCAGCTGATAAGATAATTCCAGATTCTGATCAGAGCCTTGAAGTCAGGAAGGCAGGGTGATGCGATCCTGAGGCCTCCTTCAACAGAGTGACAGGAAGAGGCTCTGCAGAGTGACATTCGAGCTGACACCAGGGTACGGGAGCCAGTTCCTCATAGCTGGGTCTCCAGACCCATTTTCTTTAGTTTTTAAAATATATATATATATATAATGTATTTGCCTGCCCTGGGTCTTAATTGCACCATGCGGTATCTAGTTCCCTGACCAGGGATCAAACCTGGGCCCCTGCATGGGGAATGTGGCATCTTAGCCCCTGGACCACCAGAGAAGTCCCTCCAGACCTCTTTTCTTGGTGTCCTTCTAGGGACAGGTGGAGCTGTCATAAGTACCATAGGCCAGAAGGCTTCCACCACTCCCCTAGTCCAATTCTGATGAGAAGTAATGGAGAAAAACTTCCTCCCCATAGGGACTAGAGAAATCTCCCTCAGAGAAGACCAGAGCTGGTAAGCAAGTGGGCCCAAGGCAGCTGGGACCCAGGAATCACTGCTGGGGCTGTGGAGGAACCTCCACTCATGCCCTGAAATGCTGTTCCAACCTTCATGAAAGTCATAGTAACCCGTGATGTGAAATAATATTAACTACTGATGATTGCTAAGCACTTCGCCCATGCCAGGCACATACCAAGTGTGTTACTGCAGTTAACCTCTTCAACACACCTTAGGAAATGGGCATTAATGTCTCATTTAGTTTATAGACAAGGAAAGTGAGGCCCTGTTGAAGTAACGTGTACAAGGAAGGGGCAGAGCTGCCATTTGCATCCAGGCCTCTGTGACCCCAAAGACTAGAGGCTCTGAGCACGCAACCCAGTGCCTCCTGTCTGCCTGCCCTAAGAATCTCACCTACGTGGACCTTTCTGAACATCCTGCCTCCCAGATCACACTGCCTGCCCTTGGAGCTCCTACTAATTTGGACCTCACAACTTACCACAGAACCCTGAATTATGCTGCTGCTGCTGCTGCTAAGTTGCTTCAGTCGTGTCCGATTCTGTGCAGCCCCATAGACGGCAGCCCACCAGGCTCCTCTGTCCCTGGGATTCTCCAGGCGAGAACACTGGAGTGGGTTCTGAATTATGCTACCAGTTGCAAAAGCCAGGATAGCCTCACTGTCCTAAGAGCCCCTACTAGGCACCAGAGCACTGGAACTTTTACATAAGTGATTGTAATCTTCAAAAGAACCCTTCTAGGTCAGGATTATGTATCTCCTCTTATAGCTGAGGAGGTAAAGGGACTGGCTGATGGTCAGGCAACTGTGGAGTGGGCTGGGTAATGTGACTCCAGAGCCTAATAGCCCCTCATGCTTTCACACAGGGTGATGGTGAAATGCTTAGCCTGCTTCAAAGTCAGTAACTCCCTCCCATCACCAGCCTTACCTATGCAGGGTTCAAATTCATGCCTCAAGAATGCTACAGAAATCCCCAACTTTTGGGGTCACTCTCAAGCACTTGAAGCCATCATGTTGAAATGGTGAATGCCAAGGGTCCTCCACGTCTATCCCTCAAGGCTCTGAGGGAAGAGATGTAAAATAATGCAGCCCTATCTTAGTGTAGGGAGCCTGGGCAAGTGACTTAGCCCGTTAGAATCTTGATTTCCCCATCTGCAAAATGGGATTATGTGATAATACCCACCTCACAGGTTTGGAGTCAGGTAAAACCAGGGTGACTTAATGGTACCTGGCACTCAGGAGGTGCTCAGTAAAGATCTGTGGGCAACTTGGTTGGCACTGGCTTCAAGACCCTGAGGGAGTGGTATTGTTTGGAGTTAAGAAGTTAGGGCAGAGATTTCAACTTCCTCGGTTTCTGGGGCCTTGCTCAGAGGGGCTCAGTCCTCAGCTCTCTCTGCCCTAGTCCCTGGTTTGGGCAGCAGCCCCTGACTCTCTCTCTGGGAACTCTGGGGCAATGCACAGGCCTAGGCTCTCGGGTTCACAGACCAGCTGGGTAAAGGAAACTGCAGGTTTTTCCAGACAGCTGTGCCCCAGAGCTGCAGCCAAAGGACAGAAGTATGTGCTCAGTGGGGAAGTTGCTGCTGCAACCACCAAGTTGAGAAACAAGGTGGGGAAAATCCACCAGGCTGCTGGCTCTGGGAGGTGGGGGATCTCCGGGGGTGGCATGTGCACACCACTCGATCCTCCTTTGTCCCTCTAGCCTGGAAGCATGGTGGCTTCCTGCTGGTGTTACTCTCTGGGCTGCCGTTATTTTCCCTGATAGCTCCTCCACTTTTCCATCACCTGTGTAATGGATTCCCTACATTCAACTCCCTCTATCTGAAATACCTAAAGTGGCTTCTCTTTTCCTATTGGACCCTGAAGTCCAGAGAGGTAAGGCCACTTGTCCGGGATCAGAGGGCTTTCCTGGGGCACCCATCCTGTGCTTCCTCAGCGCCCTCTCCCTTGGGGGAATCTACTTTCCTCACCCTCACTCTGTGCCAGCCTTTCCCTGCTTTGTGGAATGCTATCTGGGAATGCAGTGAAGTTAAGGAACTTCATCAGCTGATTCTCACTAAAGTGTGACTGACTGATACTTGGGTATCCAGAAGAAGCTAGAATCACATAGAGCCTGTCCAGAGGGATCGGAGGTCACAGAGGAGAGGCTGCCACTGCTGGAAACATTGCCTAAGGCATTTCTCTTCCTTTCTCCCTCCACCTTTCTCCCTGTGCCCTCCATGAGTAAACTAAGCCACGGAAGTTTGAGGAGTGCAGTCTGAAGAGGTTGACCCCTTCGCCATAGACAAGCATCAGAGCAGGGTAAGGGTGAGGAGGTAAGTAGGTTTGGGATGGACTTCCCAGGTGGCGCTAGTGGTAAAGAACTCACCTCGCAATGCAGGATATGTAGCAGATGCGGGTTTGCTCCCTGGATGGGGAAGATCCCCTGGAGGAAGACATGAAAACCCACGCCAGTGTTCTTGCCTGGAGAACCCCATGGACAGAAGAGCCTGGCGGGCTACAGTCCATGGGGTCACACAGAGGTGGACACAACTGAAGTGACTTAGCATGCACGCAGGCTCAGGACGGACACATTCTGCTGCCTACTGC
Organism: Oryx dammah; assembly: GCF_014754425.2. Classification (NCBI taxonomy): domain Eukaryota; kingdom Metazoa; phylum Chordata; class Mammalia; order Artiodactyla; family Bovidae; genus Oryx; species Oryx dammah. Next base: position 12,665,321 of record NW_024070193.1, read on the forward strand.
AGCAAGAGGTCAGATTTGACGGTTCCTGAGAACACTTGCTCTCTGAAAGTCCACGGATCTGTGACTCTTAGAGCGAGGGCATGGATTCCCCCGGGTTCTGCTCCCATTCTGATCCTGCATGGCCTGCAGATCCCTATTCTCTCTGGCCTTTGTTTGGCATCAGCTCAATGGTGAGGTTGGTCAAGTTGGTCCAGGCAGGCCCTGGAAGAAGAACTTGCGTGTGTGGGCTGATTTCTCATCCGCGTCCACATCACAGTTCTCCAGAAGCTGCTTTCAGGAATCTGCTGACCTCACTGTACCTGCCCATCTGATGCCTTGTCTGTCCTGCTGTCTCAGGTTGGAGGCACCCAGCCCAGTGCCCTCTTCTCCTTGTGGTCCCATCTTCATGAGCCTGCCAGCCCATCAGCTATGGGGCCAGACCTCCCACCCCAGCTTCACCTTCGGTGGCTGAGGGCTGTTCCCTCTCAGAGCAGAAGGAGGCACCACCCAGCCTGGGCCAGGTTCCCCTCGAGGCTTCCGCCCCACCTCCCTCCCTCTATCTGGGGCTTCTCCTTTTTTTCCTTTCCAGAAATGGACAGGAAAGTGGGCCAGTTCGAGAGATGTGATAAGATTTTTAGAAGGATTCTGAGATAGGTGCTGAGCCGAGAGGACAGCAAGTCGCCTTCCGTTGGAGGCTGAGGTCAGGCCCAGCCTAAGGTTTCCGCAGGCTCTTGGCTCTCAACCCCAACAAGTTAAAAGGTGCCTGCTTCCCGCATAAAACACGTTTGAATCACTTTATAAGAGCTGTGCTCTTCTCTTACGTGTGCTCCAGGTGACAGGTTGTCCTAATATTACACTTCGCAGACATTTAAAGAAACATGTAAGAGTTGCAAGCTTCCTGTCCCTGAGCTACTACCTTGTGCTATGTGACCTCAATCTACTCCTCCGAACACGGTACCACCATGAACCCCCTCTTACAGGGGAGAAGACAAGGCAAGAGTGGTCTGGCACATAGACAGGGAGCTCTGGGCCATCGTCTGTCTGGGTCTGCCCCTCCCCGCAGCACAGACCTTTGCTACCCTGGATTCCCAGCTCTGCTGCAGGGATTCTGGGGCATGGACTTGAGGCCTGTGGGGTTCACACCTCATTAGAAGAGCTTGGAGCTGCTGAATGGCCTGGCCTGCTGGACAGAGCCCTCCTCCTGGCCCAGTTAGATGCTTGATGCAGGTGCCCTGGGACTCCTTCCAACGGTGAGCTGCAGGGCACGTGGTTTAACTGCCAGGAGCCCAGAGGCAGGAAAACAAACACCATAAATCATCAGGAAGCCCGTGTAAATACTTTATAGATGGGATGGTAAATAATGCAGCTCCCTGGATGCACCCGACCTAGTTCATCTGCCCCATATCCAACACCCAGGTCAGTCTGTCTGGGCCCCCTCTCCTGCCTTGCACTTTTTAAACAAATGCTGAGGCCCAGTGCTGAGCCCTTTCATATGCACCATCTTCACTGCTAAACTTTTGCTCAGGCTGCTCCCTTTGCCTGGAACACCTTTCTCCTTAAGTCTGGCTAATTCATCCTCCTCCTTCAAGAGTCACCTCCTTCAGGAAGCCTTCTTTGATTTCCCAGGTGGAGTCAGGCATTCTCCTGGCTCTCATAGTACCTAAGCTTCCCCCATGTGAGCTCTGTTTCCTGGAGGTGGTCATTTCCTAGTAACTTGCCTGCTCTCCTTCTGATTCTCAGCTCCAAGACAGCAATCATTTCTCTGGAGCTAAAGGCAAAGCTTGGCATATAGTAGGTGCTCAACAAACAGTGTTGAAGAATAGCATAAATTATCTTGTTTAATCTTTAAATAAGTCTGTGAAGTCTTATTGGAGTTACTGAGTTTCTTGTTACAGTCATCCTTATTTTACACGGGAGAAAACCAAGGCCCAGTGGCAGTGCTGGGATTGACTTCCCACCTGTCTGGCCCTGAGGCTAAGGCTTTCTCAATTATCTACCTGGGAACACATCTTTTTCTTGTGCAGACCTCAAGCTCTTTGAATCAGGGACATATTTCTGCTGGGAGGGCCTTGACCCCTGCCATAGGCTCTGGCATCCAGTAAATGTTAATCCACGTGTGTCAACAGCTACAAAAGGCAAGGCAGCGGTCAGGATCTTTCCCTCAACCTGGGAAGGAATGCAATAATGAGCACCTCGGGAGCAGGAGACCAGGCCAGGGGACTCTCTGGACTCCAGAGCATCTCTGAAAAAATGTATTTCTAGGGAAGGTCTTGGGCCCCTGATGGAGGTGGCTTTGGAAGGTACTTACACTTAGTGGCCCACATGCCTTCCGTCCAAAGGAACCGTACCGCTCTGGGGCCAAGTCCCTAACCAGGCCATCACAGCCTCGGAGGAAGCTGAGATGCAAAGACAGATGATCCTGTCTGCTCTCTCCTCAGCCTGTGTCAGGCGCTGAGAACGAGGACAAGGAAATCAGGGCACAGACTGTGAGAGGTGGGACAGGACAAGGTCAGCTTTGCACAAGAAGCCCTGGCCTGACCCTGGCTTCGGTCCTTGGCAAGAGCTGGGCTGCAGAAAGGAAGGAGGGTAAGTGGGTTTCAACTAATGTGTCGATTCCAGCCGGTTCCAAGGGCTCTCTACAGCTGTGTTGAGGATTCTGAGCTGTGTCCCTCCAGGCTCAGAAATGCTGTGATCAATTAGTAATATCGGCACCAGTACAAAGGGGGACACAGTAGCCCATGTCACAATTTGTCAGCCCCTCCTTTCGCCTCTTCTCAACTCTCAGCACAGAGTAGGAACCCAATAAAGTTCTGAAGTTTCCCTGTTTTTTTTAAGATTATTTTTTAATGTGGACCATTTTTAAAGCCTTTGTTATTTTGAATTTTTTTTTTTTGGCCCCAAGGCATGTGGGATCTTAGGTCTCCAACCAGGGATCGAACCCACACCCCCTGCATTGAAAAGCAAAGTCTTAACCACTGGATCACCAGGGAAGTCCTGTGGTTCACTGTTGACTACTAAGGTCAGGACAGAAGTCATTTCTGCTTTAGTTATTTGTGGAGATGGAGATATGAACCCAGGGACTCTTAACTACTGCGTTTGCAAGAGCCAGAAAGGGAACAAGGAGAAGAGAATAGAAAAGAATGACAGACAGTAAGTGAGAAGTTAGATGTGCAGGAGAACTTCTGGGCAATATGAACTGAGATCCTGAACCCAGGCACAGGTCTGCCCTCACCAGTCAGCAAGAACCAAGAGTTTCCAGAGGCAAATTCCTGAGATAAATCTTGGCAAGGACCCAGGGGGTGGCTGTTTGTGCTGCAGGAGGTGGGGCCCAAGCCTTCTGTGAAGTTCAGCAGACTCAGGCATCCCCACTGGGCCTGAGGCAATGCCAGGGGCACAGAAGGGTACCGGATGCAACTCCTGCATGAGCCCCTCCCTCACAGAGCTTCCCAGGTGGTGGAGAAAGAATGTTGGTGGAGCCAGAGCAGGTGGGGCCAGGCAGGATGCTCCCTTTGGGATGGGAGAACCTGGGCAGGTTTCTGGGGAAGGGACAAGGCCCAGAGAGCTGATGGTGGGGCAGCCTGTGTGTGCCTACCCTGGTTCCCTCAGCCTCTCATTACCCCTTGGTCATCTACCCTGTGAGGCCACACAGAAAGGTCTGCACAAGCCTTCACTGCTGGGGAACAAGCCTCCAGAAGGGGTGTTGTGTCCTTGCCCTGTTGGCAGCCAACACCTCCACACCCATTGCTCATCTGACTTTACCCAGACCAGTTACCAACTGCTCCCGGCCCCAACTGCTCCTGTGACTTTAGGGGTAGCCTGGCCTAGTGGCTATGAGCTCTGGCCTGGAATTCAGAGTAGTCTGGGATGCGAGGCTCAGTCTGGCCGCATCCTAGCTGTGTGAGAATCGGCATGTCATTTTGCCTCTGTGGGCCTCAGTTTCTCCTCCTGTAAAATGGGGCTAACGATGGTCCCCACATCGTAAAGGCTTTGTGGAAAGATTGTGAGTTAATAAACATCAAGGGTTAGTTCAGGGCCTGGTAGGTAGTGAATACTTGATATGTGAGGGTTGGAGTTATCGTTCCTGTTATGATTCTAATCCGAGACCAAGTTCACGTTTACCGTATCCTCTGCAGAGTCCTGATTCCACCTGGACTCCTGGGGGACCTCTTCTAAGATTGGTAGGCATCAAGGCTGGTGGAGGGCTGGGGACTTGGGATACCCTGAACCTGAAGGCCTGGGGCAGAGTCTGATGGGCCAGGCAGAGGTTCTGTGCAGTCCCGAGGCCTCTGGGCCCGCTGAGCTCTGGGCTGTGGGCAGAGTCAGCCACCCCAGGCTATAATCCCATCTATAATTACCTTCCAGCAGAGCTCTGAGGCACTGGGCGGGGGAAACCATTGCCAAGTTTTGTGTTGCTGCCCATTCAGTGACCTTGGGCAGCCCCACACCTGCTGGCCACTATCAGACACAGATGAAGATTGAGTTCCTCGGGGAGGAGACCCTTCCAAGGAGGCTGACCTCTGAGTGCAGGCTCCAAGAGTTCAGGATCCCCACAGTCTCCAGAGATCCACCTCTGCCCAGGCCCAGGGGCAAAGACTACTCTGGGGAACCAGGGGAATTGATGGGGAGCTCTCCAGGGCCTCCTGGACACAGTGTGAAGCCAGAATGTGAAGGATGCTGAGGACCCAAAGTACATTCTCCATCGTTGTCCTCCTAGCCACTATCCCCTTTCCCTCCTCCCCTCAGACACCCAGGCCTTGGTTTTACGAGGACAGTTGCTGGCCATTGCGGCAGTGGCTGGGAATGATGGTGCCTCAAGGGCAAATCTGGAGCCTGAGCCTGAGCCGTCTCTGGAGGTCGCGCGCCCTTGCTTGGCTGGAGCCTGACCTTCCACTCACCGCCGTGTGCACTTGCACCCTCTGGCTTTCCCACGCTCCAGGCCTCTCACACGTCCCTGTCCAATCAACCATGTCAGCAATTGCAGGGTGATGAGGGAGGAAGTAAGGGTGACTTCCCACCCCAAACTTCCTCATCTTACAGAAGCAAGAGGTGGAGACTCTAGGAGTCAGGCTTGGGGTTGCAGAGAGGATCCTGCGTCTGAACACTACGGGCACTCTCAGGCATCAGCAGAGGTGGGTCTACCCTGAGCTGCTTCATCATGTGCTGCTGCTCCTGATTCTTCTGGGCACATCCCCACTTAGTGTATCTTTCTCCCCAGGACAGGGCTGGGGTGTCCCTGGATCCACAGAGGGGCTTCCAAGGCTGGGGTACAGGACAGGGAGCACCAGAGGCTCAGGCCAACCCCAGCCACCCTGACTTCCTTGGGGAACGGGCTCCTGCCCCGGCCCCACTGCCCTGTGGAGACCCAGAGGAAGCCAACAGAGGCGGTGAACAGATGCTGCTGAGCACTGTGTGGGCTTGGGGTGCCACCCCGGGAAAGCCAGTCTTCACTAAGCACCTACAGTGTGCCTGACCCTTATGGGGTGGCAGTCATGTGTGTGGAGGCATGAGGAGGGGTCAGGAGGAGAGGACATGGGCTCAAGGGGCTGTGGCCCTATAGCTAGGGAAAGAACAAAGACATACAAGCCCAACCCTACAGGCACCAAGAAGGTCACAGGCCAGAACCATGACACCAAGGATCCCAGAGACCCACAGGCAAAGGTTCCAAAACAAATAGTGAAAGAAAGGAAGGGTGTTTGAGGTGGTGCAGGAACCCCATACACACACCCACACTCTCACCCCGAGTCTATTGCTCAGAGTCCCAGAAACTCATCACTCAGGGCTGTACCTCCAAGCTCACAGAGCAAAGGTCAGAAGGACAAAGATCAGAGAAGTCTCCCTGGATCCACACCTGTGTGCCCTTTCATGTGGGCAAACCTTGTGCTCAGGGAGTAGGCTGTCATCAGCCTGGCAGCAGTGGGGGTGGGGCGTGTGGGGTGGGTGGAGGGCTCTGCATCAGCTCTGTGTCTCTAACCCTGCCCTACAGGTGCCATCAGCAAGACGGGGCAGGGTACTCTGATCCTCACCGTTTTGGACCCACAGGGCAGCATGAGTGATAAAGGCCATGCTGCACCTATTCACTCATTTAAAGGTGTTTACTGTAGCCGGGCCTGCCTCCAGATCCTTGCCCTTTTCTCTACCTAGAATGCCAGTCTTCTCAATCTTCTTATCTCCAGTTTCTGTCTGGAAAGTGCCTTTCCCAAATCTTCATTTCCCATTATCTTCAGCACAGGGCCCAAAGGCAGGTCCAGCCCTTGCATGGCATCCAAGACCCCTGAGAATGTGAATCCCCCACTGACCCCTAGGGTCCCCTGGGCATCCCATTTTCCAGCCTTCCAGGCTCACCTCAATGTTCCTAGGATTGGTCTTGGACATTGTCTTTGCTCCAGCTGTGAGTGCCTCTTCTGCCTCCTCACCACTGTCTGAGAAGGAATTCCTCCTCGTCCTTTCTGGTCCAGGCCAGGGGCACGCTGCAGTGGAGCCATCCTTGCTTCCTCAGCTCTAGTGCAGGCTCAGGCACACGGTAGGTGCTTGCTAAACGATTGCTGGAGGGAATGAATGAATTAGGTTCTATTCCAGGCTCTGTTGGAGTCTGTGCTGGTTACCTAGGCAAGTTACTTGGCCTCTTGGGACCTTAGTCTCCCATCTATACGACGGGAAGTTAATGGGGAGTTAGATGAGATGGTTGTATTAAGCTTCTAAGAGCCTTAGGTTTTACACACACACACACACACACACACACACACACATATATATGTATTTACTTGTTCAAGATGGTAAAGAATCTGCCCACATTGTGGGAGACTCGGGTTTGATCTCTGGGTTGAGAAGATCCCCTGGAGTAGGAAATGGCAACCCACTCCAGCATACTTGCCTGGAGAATTCTGTGGACAGAGAAGCCTGGCAGGCTACAGTCCACAGGGTCACAGAGAGTCGGACACAACTCAGCGACTACCAGTTTCATTTTAATTTGTTTATTTATTTGGCTGCACTGGGTCTTAGCCGTGGCATGTGGGAACTTTTAGTTGTGGCACGTGGGATCCAGTTCCAGGACCAGGAATTGAGCCTGGGCCCCCTGCATTAGAGGTGCAGACTCTTAGCCAGTGGACCACCAAGGAAGTCCCAGAGCCTTAGGTTTTATGCAGAGGACTTCAGGCCATGTAAGCTTTCCCTCCCATCCCTAAACACATCCTGATAATATTAAATCATATAACAAAAATAGTAGTAATCTATTGAGAGCTCACTCTGACCTAAGCCCAGTGCTAGACCTCCTCTGTCTACATTCCCTGAGCCTCTGAGGGGTATTAACAACCCCAGTGAGAGATAAGGAAAATGAAACCATAGAGGGGAGATGACTTGCCCAAGGTCACACTGCAAGAAATCAGCCCCCGGTGGCCAGGAGACTCCTGGTCTCAGACTTGGGCCTCCTGAGCTCAGCCACTGCCTTCTAAAACCACCTATAAGGATAGTCCCTTTTCGGGAGGTTCAGGCTCGCGGGCCTGGGCTGCACTGTGGACTGGAACCCCACAGGCACATGAAAGGGAAGAGGGAACCCTGAAGGGCAGTCACCCAAGAAAGTGGCCTCTCACATCTGGCATCTGGGCCAGGCAGAGAAAAACAGCTGCCCGGTCCCCCAAATCATGCTGGACTCCATCCCTTCCTCTGGTGGGGATACTGGCCAAAGTCCCCGTTGCCATCTGGGCTCAGACAGGCCAGAGAAAACAGCTGCCCCTGTTCCAGTTTCCTGAGAAATTGTCCCGAATCTGCCCCTCTCAGAACCAACTGGAGGGCAGCAGAGCTGTCTCCCACCACAGCATCCAGCCTTTGTCTAGAGAAGGGGCAGGAACCTTTTTATAGGACATGTGGACAGGCAAGGCCTTGGACTGCTGCCTCAGTCTCTTCCAACAACCCTGGCCTTGTGTGGCCTTGGCCAGGGATGCACCAGAGCCTCAGTTTTCTCATCTGTGGGATGGGCTCAGAATACTTAGCCTATCTAGGTGGAGGCAATTAGACAGCAATCAGGGGACTGACTCACCATGGTGCCTGAGTGAGGCTCCTGGCCAAGGGATAAAGAGAAGAAAGTATCAGGGCAGAACTGTAGGACTGTGGGAACCTGTCCATACTCTCAGCAGGTCCTCCTGCGGACCTGAGGAGTGGGGAGAGATGGGACAGGGAAGCCTGTGGCCTCCTCCTTACCCTCACTGGGTCAGGTAACCCTCATGGCCACTGAGAGCTGGTGCTTAACATCCTTCATCATGTTTCAGAGAAGCTGAGCCACCTGCCCAGCTGTCACACAAGCAGAGAAGGCTGAGCTCGGAGGGGAACCCAGAAGCCTGTGGCCCAGGTTTAACTACCAGGTGCCCCTGCGTCTGAAGCCATCAGATCTTCCTCCTGAAGTTGAAAGTCTAGTTCATCTTCTTTGCAAGGGTCCCAAGCAGGCTCCTTAGATCTCCCTGTGATCCGAGGCCCCTGTTCCAGTGCCCACCTGGGGCAACTTGGTGCACCTGGATACAGCTAGCCTGAGTCTTCATGTCCCCCCTTCCTATCTAGAGTGAGGGTGTAAAGGGTCCCACATGGCCTGAACCTGAGGGTTTAAATTATATATCCCAGCCTTTGACCCAAATGTCACCCCCATCCGGAAATTTCAGCCTTATTCTGGAACTCCTCCTTCTATTGCCCTGGGATGACTGCCTGATGCCCACAGACCCTGAGGGGCTGGCCTGGGAACCGGCTGTGTTTCTAGCCCCAACAGCTCACCATCCTGCTGTCCAAGGCCTGCCCAATAGCCTGGCCACCTGCCTAGCCACTGTGGCCAAGATGGCCTCAGCCTGCGCCTGCAGAAGCCTACAGGCAGAGGCAAGGCCAAGGCATGTGAAAGTGATAGGGTAGGCAAGTAGCCTAAGGGTGAGTCTCAGCTCCCTGGGGAAGCTCCTCCTTGCCAACCTGTCTCTTTCCACTGCAGGCTGCTGGACATTGACAAAGAGGCATATGTCTATCTAGGGAGCTCAGAGCCTGGGGAGACAGACGTGAACAGCCCAGCTGCCTGTTTCCAGTGCTGGGCACAGGTCTGGACCCTCTGCAACCAACACTTCAATCCATCCTCAGAGCAGCCCTAAGGGCTCCGGATTTTACAAATGAGGAAACTGAGGCTCAGAGATGGCTGACACTTGCTCAAGGTCATACAGCCAGTTAGTGTGGAAGTGGCATGTGAGTTCTTCCTACTGTGGAGCTCTGTACATGTGGTCAGTGCCCCCAGGAAAGACCCTAGACTGCGCCAGTAGTGGGATGGAGGTGAGGGCAGAGCTCATAGGAAGCAGAGGCCCTTCTCAGAGACAGGAACCTAGAGGAGGACCTCTTACATGGGGTCTTGTTAGATGGTTAAGAGCCTAATGGAATGGCATTTTAAGAGCAAAGCACAACCTGAGCAGTGGCCTTGAGGAGGAGCGTGGGCGGGGGGCAGGGGATGGTGGGTGAGTTGGCAGGGCTGTCCTGGCACCCCAGTGCCTCTCAGATTCCTGGAGGAGTCAGAATGGAAGGTGCTGGCTGTGCAGGCACCTTGCTCAGGCTCTGCTGGTCCAACTGGCCTAACCACTTCTCTCCAGGCACTGCTCATTGCCCCTGCTTACAGCCTTGCCAAGCGTTGTTGGCAATCCCCCTGGGTGAAGCTTGGTCAGGAGCCTGGGATCCCTCATCCTGGTACCAAGGTAAAAAGAACAAAGGGTCTTGAGCCCCAGACTGCTCTGCCACCACCACAGAGCCACCTTCTCCAGGAAGCCTGTCCTGATTATGCTTTCCAGTGAGACAATTTTTAAGATGCAGTGACAGGCTGGAGTTGTAGTTCTGTCTGAGGAGATGAAATTATCCGTGCAATAACGACAACTTTCTACTTATCTCTGTAAACTTGTCTTTGTTTTCCTTAACTTGCTTTATTTTTTCATCAGAACAGCCAGTGTGTGTCATTCATTTATTTTCTAGGTTCCCGTGACTCTCCGTCCCCGTCTGGCATCCCCCATCCAGCCCCCAGTCCTCCCAGCCAGGGCGCTGGTTGAGGTGCCTTGGACAACACTCTCCTCGGTTACGCCATCCATGAAATGGGCGTGCCCGAGTCTCCGACTCTCCGGGACCGAGCTAAGGGCGAGAGGGCGCCGCCTCGGCCCAGAAGGCGGCGCCACTCCAGCCTCCAGGCGGCGGCCCGACCCGGGAATAGAGCCGGGTCTTTTATAGCCGGGCCCGAGTCACGTGACGAGGCGGCCGCCTAGGCCAGCGGCTGAGAAAGGCCTCCCGGGGGCCAGGCGGGGCGGGGCCTGGTGCGTGGGAGACGCGCCTGCGGGGGCGTGTGCGCGGCGGTCGCTGCTGGGGGCGAAACTGTCGGGGTGGGGTCGGGGTGCGCCTGGCGGGCGCTCCGCACCCTGTCAGCTCAGGGCCGCTCCTACCCGCGGTCCCTGTTTCCCACCCGCCAAACCGGGCTTGGTGAGCTCCCCGCTGCGGAGGGAGACTGAGGCAGGTGAGCAAGCCAGGGAGCTGATGGAGCCCGCGGCCCTTCACGCCCTGTGGGTGACGGAGCCCCCTACCACCCCCTCAAGTGTCAGAGCCTAGAGTGAGACCTGGCGGATCTTAGCGGCCGGGGGTACTGCTGTGTGCGGGTGATGGGAGAGGTAGGGGTGGTGCTGGAAAGCTGGGAGTTCCTCTGGGTCTCCTTGCCAGGGAGTATCTATTACTCTGTGACTGCCCCTGACAACATCAACACCCACCCACGCCCCTTTGGTGGGCAGAGGGGTAGAGGAGGCGGAAGAGCAGACCCAGAAGAGCAGGGGCTGTGCGGTGGTCAGAGCAGGACCGGGGTAAGAATCCCAGGAAAGCCCTGTGCCCTGAACTCCCAGAAAGCACCTTCCCTTTGTCTACTCCACGTTTTTCTGAAGTTCCACCCAAACACAGATGTATTGAGGACAGAACTTGTGAACCATTAGCTGGCCTCACTAACTGTTTCCCAGTTAACAACAGTATGGATTGAGCTCTGCTCCCAGAGTACCCCACAAACTTGATCTTGTCCATCTTCTCAGCCACCCATCAGGCCAGTATTACTGTTATCTTGCCCATTCCACAGTTGAGAAAAGTGAGGCACAGTTAAAACATAGGGTGTAAACTTGGCCTCTCTGGGCCCCTAATCTGGCACTTCCTGCCATTTGGTATTACCCTCAAGGCCTCTGCCCTTACTACCCAGTGTCTGAGGCAGAAATCCAGGCCCACGATCATTTCAGTGACCTGAGGCACTGCTACATGTTGGACTATGTTCCAAGTGCCCTTCTCACTTGCACTAGACCCAGCAGTATCCATCCAGGTTCTGCCATCCCTGAGAGTTGCCCAGGAGCACCGTCTCTGCTAGCCTGGCCTTCTTAACCCTGAAACATGAGCCCCATTCTCCCTTGGCCAGCCTAGTGCTCTGGGTGTGATGGGGGTGGTGCTGGCAGCCAAAGCCTCAGGGAGAGGGATGGTGATACAGAGAAGCAGAAACAGAGAGGGATCAGGCGCAGAGAGGCTAGATCAAGGACCAACTCTTGGCAGGGCTCAAGTGAGGGACCCCTTCCTGCCGGCTCAGGTGGACAGTCTGCCCCCAGAGATTGAGGGATGTCCAGGTCCTTTCCAGGTTGCTTGGCTGAGTCCTGGACTTCCTGTGGAGGGGTCTGAGGGCCTCCAGGGTTCGTGGCCTCTGTGGAGTAGTAGTTGCAGGGGTCAGGCTTCCCCTCCTCTGGACTAACCCTCCGGGAGCCTTCAGGGAGACAGGGTGGATGCCGGGGGTGGGAGTCTGGTGGCTGGCTGCTCAGTGCTGCCGCTGATGGGCCTGTTTCCTTGGCTGCAAACCTAGAGAAGGAAGAAGGGAAAGTACCACTTCTGGGTGGCTGCTGTGGACCCAGCTGTGCTTGGGGCTTTATGCCCCATGTCATAACAGACTATCGAGGACTCTTCCAAGGCTGACAGCCTGTGCCTCGGCAAAGTGACCTTACCTGTGCCATGGCCAAGGTGAGCTGAGCCTCACCACGTGTCCACCCTGGCTGAGGCTCCACGCACATCATCTCACATAGCACTTAGCTCCCAAAGTGGTGGTTTGTCATCAGCCCATTTCACAGGTGAGAACTCAGGATCAGAGAGGTGTGGTCACCCGCTCAGAGTCATACAGTTAGCATGTGACACACCCCAGGCTTGCTCCCAAGCCTCAGCAGGCCCTACTAAAGTCAGTACCACTCAGGTTGTAGGGGCATAGAAGCAAGCTCATCTGGACCGTGCTCTTGCACATCCAGTGTGGCACCAGAGGGCAACTCCAACGTGCAGAGCCACTCTAGTCCAGCTTGGCCTGGATTCCCTGTGTCCTAGATCCCAGCGCCTGTCTCTAGATGGGAGCCCACCTGCATCCTGTCTCTGCCTTGACCACAGTGTGACCTGCACAGCCTCAGCCCCTCTTCCTTCTCTGAGGATGTCTTGCCTTCCCTTGGAGTCTCCAGGGGAGAAAGGTTGGCTGAAGCCAGTGTATGCTTGCAGCCCCTGAGTTCCCGAGTCTGCATAATCCTGAGGGCAAGGAAAGTGCTTCCTGATGTCTACTTTATAAATCCTTGCTCCTACAACACTAACCCTGCTCTAAACTAGTTCTCAACAAAGGGTGGTTTTGCCCCCTAGGGGTCATTTGACTGTGTCTGGAGACAGTTTTTTTAATGTTATTTTATTGAAGGATAGTTGATTTACAATGTTGTGTTAATTTCTGCTGTACAGCAAAGTGATTTAGTTTATACTATATATATATATATATATATATATGGAGAAGGCAATGGCACCCCACTCCAGTACTCTTGCCTGGAAAATCCCATGGACGGGGGAGCCTGGTCTGCTGCAGTCTGTGGGGTCACGAAGAGTCGGACATAACTGCACAACTTCCCTTTCTCTTTTCACTTTCATGGATTGGAGAAGGAAATGGCACCCCACTCCAGTGTTCTTGCCTGGAGAATCCCAGGGATGGGGGAACCTGGTGGGCTGCCGTCTATGGGGTCACACAGAGTCAGACACGACTGAGGTGACTTAGCAGTAGCAGCAGCAGTATATATATATATATATATATGCACATATATATATACACATTATGTATATATATGCTTTTTCATATTATTTTCCATCATGGTTTATCACAGGACTTCAAATATAGTTCCCTGTGCTATATACTTTGTTGTTTATCCATCCTGTATATAACACTTTGCACCCGCTAATCCCAAACTTCCAATCCATCCTTCCCTTATCTCCCTTCCGCCTCAGCAACCACAAATCTGTTCTCTATGTCTGTGAATCTGTTTCTCTTTTGTAGATAGGTTCATTTTTGCCATATTTTAGATTTCCTTGTGTAAGTGGTATCATATGGTATTTGTTTTTCTCTTTCTGACTTCACTTAGTATGATAATCTCTAGGTTCGTCTCCATGTTGCTGCAGTGGTATTATTTCATTCTGTTTTATGGCTGAGTAGTACTCCATCTGTGGGTTTCCCTGGTGGCTCAGTGGTAAAGAACCTGCCTGCCAGTGCAAGACACGTGGGTTCGATCCCTGGGTCGGGAAGTTTCCCTGGAAAAGGAAATGGTAACCCACTCAAGTATTCTTGCCTGGGAAATTCCATGGACAGAAGAGCTGGGCTGGCTATAGTCCTTGGGGTCGCAAAAGAGTTGGACATGACTTAGCAACTAAGCAGCAACGATATTCCATAAGTACCACATCTTTGTCCATTCATCTGTGGGCGGACAGTTAGGTTGTTTCCATGTCTTGGCTATTTTGAATAGTACTGCTCTGAACATAGGGGTGCGTGTGTCTTTTCACATTATAGTTTTATCTGGGTATGTGCCCAGGAGTGAGATTGCTTGGTCATATAGCAACTTTATTTCACTTTTAGTTTTTTTTTTTTTTTCTTTGAGGAGCCTCCATACTGTTTTCCATAGTGGCTGCACCAATTTACATTTCCACCAACAGTGTAGGAGGATTCCCTTTTTTGGAGACATTTTTAGTGGGTAGAGGCCAGGGATTCTTCTAAACATCCTCCAGTGCAGAGAACAGCCCCCCATAGCAAAGAATGATCTGACCCAAAGGTTAGCAGCGCTGAGACTGGGAACCCCTGATATAAAACATGGACTTTGGAGCCTGGCAGACCTTGGTTTGAATCTCACTTCTGCCATTTACTAGCTGTGTCTCCTTGGGCAAGTGGATTTGAGACTCAGTTTACTCATCACCAAAAGTGGCACTAACAATGGCCTTCACTGTGAAGGGTCTTAAGGTCTGATCAGGTTTCCCAGATCCAGTACCCAGCACAGGACCTGTCCCTGGGGCAGCTCCGTCAGTGATGGCCGTTATTCTTCTTTTCCATTTTCCAAGGTGAACCTCAGGGTGTGGGAGAAAAGGTCTGGTGGCTGGACCTAGAAATCTCCAAGTGGCAGCCCTCATTGCCCTCCTTCCAGTGGTCCCTGGCACCAGCTGGGCCTGTTGTTGACAGTGAGGGAGAGGCTCAGCTGGCCACTGTGGACCTGGAGGGAGGAGCCAGAGAGGAAACTTGATTCCAGGTGAGCAAAAGTCACCTGAAGCTCATCTTGCTCACCCTTTCTTCAGCTCAAGCCCAACTAAGCTATGGGGTGGGAGTGGGGACTAGGACACAAAACACACTAATGAATAGAGTCCTTTAGCTCAAGGAAGTCCCATGGATTCACAGCTGGACATCAGGAAGAAATGGCATTTGAATGGACACAACCAAGACAGGTAGAGATTTGGGAGTGGGTGGGAAATGACATTCAGGCCCAGGGAACAGTGTGTACAAAAAATTGGTTGTAAGCAGTAAGGCATAAGATTTCTTTCCTAAATGATGGTCCAGTGTGACCTGAAGGGTCCATCTTGGTGGACAGAGCCAACCCCAGTGGGGTAAGGGACAGGCATCAGAGCTGGGAACTTAGACAGTAAGCAGTTTTCAAACTAGGTCTTCTTTCTGGAATGTAGAGTAGCTAGTATCCCCACCCCCCCATGTGTGGGAAAAATCATTGTATCAATAGTATTCTTCTTTCCAGCTCAGACACACCCCTGCCACACACACACACAGTTTCAGAGTCACATCTTGGCCAGGGCTCTGCATCCCTGGAGGTGTCATTAGACAACCCCTCCCCCCACCATCCCCACAGCCCTGTAACCCAGAAGGTCTGGACCCTTCTTCCCACGCATCTTCCCCAACCTAGGGTCCTCCCACCTGAGCAACATGGCGGCTCTTCTGGCCCTATCCAGCCCTTCTCTTCTCCTCAGCCACTATGTCCCATCCATTTCCTCCACAAGCCCATTCCATTCTAACAGCTGCCAGCACTCGCTCCTTGAGAAGACTAATGTCCTGGCCAAGGCCTGTGTTGGCCATGGGCCCCTTGATCAGCTCAGGCCTCCTCAGGGATTGTCTCCCATTTTCATCCCTTAGGTCTCAGCTGGAAAGAGCTGTCCAGACTGTCTGCATGACCTCTAGGTGATCCCCCAGGAGGATAGGTCTGGAGCTGGAACCCTCTTCTTTTCCTCTGGAAACTGACATTTCTTTGGAGTATGGAATCGTTATGGAATGGTTTTCTGATATTTGGGGGCAAAGGAATGGATTCCCTGGGCCTTTCTCTCCAAACTTGAGGCCCAGAGGATACTCAGTGAATGAATGAATGAGTTATGCCAGATAATCAAGTTCTAAGTCTAGAAAGGAAGCTCAGGAGCCTCCCAGAGGCGATGGGGAACTCTGAAAAGCAGGGGCAGGGGGGAGGAATATTCATGGATCAGGGTAGGAGCTGCTTTCAGAATCGCTTGACCAGCATCGGTGGACCGACTAGAGCCTCCCGCCCTGGAGTCTTCCCATTCGTCTCCGGGCACAGAGCCGGGACTAGCCGGCCTGGCGGCGGGCACCGAGCCCGGCCGCGTCCGCACTCCAGCCAACAGGAAGAGAAAAGCGAAGGCCCGGCGACGAGGGCCAGCTGGCGGGCAGGGAGTCCCGGGCGCCAACGCTGGGAACTGGGGAAGCCCCGCCGTCGCCTACCCGGCTCCGTGTGCGGGGCGTAGGGTGGGGAAAGCGCCGCCGGGGCCTCCGCGCCCTCAGTAAAATGAGGCCCCTTCTGAGGCCCCGTTCGTGCCCTAGGTGGGGCGAGGGGTGCTCGGGCCGGCGGAGAGGCCCAGACACTGAGTGGCGGGCCCGGGGAAGCCGAGCGGCTGGACCCTCGGGGGCGGCCGACGGAGGCGGGGCCTCGGAGGGGGCGGGCCCAGGGCGGGGGCGGGCCGAGACTGGGGCCGGCACCTGGGTGAGGTCGCGCCGCCCCGCCCCCTTGCACTTCCGTGTGCCGCTGCGCGGGAGCGGGAGGCGGCGGACCTGGGATCTCGAGCGACCCCCGGCGTTCGCCCGCCGCGCCGAGGCCCGGGTGGTAACTCACCGGCCGCCGGGCCCGTCCTGGTCTGGCGCGCACCGACCCCTCTCCGTGAGCGCTCCCGGGAGCCGCGCCGCGAGCCGGACCCCAGCCACCGCGACCCCTGGCGCCTGGCTTTGCGCCCGGAGGTGAGTGCGAGCCGGGCCGTAGGATCGGGCTGCCCCGAGGGCGCGCCGCCCCTCCCTTCCCCTCCCCGCTCCGGTTCCCGTTTCCGAAACTAAGAAACTGAGCTGCGGCCGGCGAAAGTCCCGCCGAGCTCCGAGACCCGCCGGTGCCTCCGTAACCCTGTCCGTCAGTCTGGCCCTTTGTCCAGCGGTTGGGGGCCGAGGGGCTCTCATCCGTCTGCTCTCGGCCCCTCTCTACCCGTGTCTCCAGCGCTTCTGAGGGTCCGCTCGTCCGTTCCAAATTTCTCGAGCTCTCTGTCCGTCCATGCGTCCCCACTCCCTCAGTGTTCTCCTCCCGCCTCTCCCTGGTCCCCATCTGTCTGCCCTTTGCCCTCCTGGCTCCCCATCACCCCATCCGACCCTGCCTCCCGCCACCCCCTAGATCCTGTCCTCTGGGAGCTGCGCCCCGGGCCCACGCTCGCCGCCCCCTGCCTGTCCGCCGCCTCTCTTTTTTTACCACGGGGCTGAGACCAGGCTATCCTCTGGGCCTCGCCTCCCGCCCCTGGGACCCTGCCCGGTCCAGCCGCCGCGGCGCCTTCTCTTCGCTTGCTCTCTTCTTTCAGTCTCCGTGTCTTTCTCCCCATCTGTCTCCGGGCTGGGCGTGGCTCCAGTCTCCACCATTCCCCCCTTGTCGTTCCCTGCGCCCCCTCCTCTGGTGGTCCCTTCTCAAACCAGATGCTTCCCCTGTAGGCGCCCAGCCAGGAGAGGGGAAGGGGTGGAGGAGAGGAGAGGTGAAGAGTCAGGCGATAGAATTGCCCCACTTCCCCAGCTCCCCTGTTTGTCCTTGTCAGGGAGGGGAGAGCCCACTGAGCCCCCCACTTGAACCCGGTGAGAAGGACTTGGAGTGAGTAGAGGGACATTCCTTTCTCTTCTGGCTCCTACACTATGCGCCTGGACCTTGTCTTCTTGTGCTCAGGTGCCTGTAACCTGTCACGTAGGTATGTTGTACATCTGTGTCTCCTTGTGTTCTTTGTCCCCGGGTCTGGGACTTGCCCCTGTGTGTCCTTTTAAACATGTGTGACTTGCCTGTGTGTGTGTGTGTTTGTTTGGGTGTCCTGAAGCTCTTTGTGCTCTTTGCAGCTATGTATGGACTATGTTTTTTATCACCAGACTTCCCTCTATGTGTTGGGATGTGTGCCCATGTGCCTGGAGGGTCCTGTGCTGCACACTGGGTATGTCATGGTGACCCACTGACCATGAATACATACAGCCATCAGTGTTAGTGTCAGCCCCCTAGGCTCGTGTGTGTGTGTGTGTGTGTGTGTGTGCGCGCACTTACATGTTCTTCTCTGCACTGAGCTGCTGTGACCAGGCTGACCTGGTCACTGAGGGAGGTGACTGGTCCCTTGGGTTTCCTCGTTCCTGCTGTGGACTGAGCTGGGGTGTGGTGGACAAGCCAATAGAGGGCAGTTGTGCCTGTGTGTGTATGTGTGTGTGTGTGAGATATGGAGGTGTTTGGACAGCTGTACTTGGCTGTAGGGTGGTATGAGGGATCTGGCGTGTGACAGGAGATTGGCTGGGGGTGGAGGCTAAGTGAATGACTGGTGGGAGACTCACACTGTGACTATATGAAATTGTGCGGATGTGTGCTTGGGGAGTCACTGTGATTGTGGGGAACCGAGAGTGCTTGGGCGTGGGTGTCTGTAGCAGAAAGAGGTGCAACAAGGTGTGTGTTGCCTGTGCCCTGGGGTGGCAGTGCTGGGAGGGAAGGTAAGAGCCCTTGTGTGTGTGCGTGCACGTGTGTATGTACATGTGGGAGGTCATGAGGTTGTGGATGTGCATGTGACACCCTCAAGCCCAGTGCTGGCTCCTGGGAAGATGGGGAAAACCCTCCATCTCTCACCTTCCTCCACTCAAGTTCACAGACACCCTAGGTCACAGTGTTGTGAGCAAGACCTTGGGCTTGACCCAAGAAAGATTTAAGCTCAAATACTCACTGTGCCTTTTAAGAACAAGAGCCGGGAACTAGGCCTCTCTAAGGCGGTTTCCTTATCTGCAGAGTGGACAAAGTTGTGAGGACCAGAGGTCCTCTAGCCTTGGTCCATAGTGAAAGCTCAGCAGATGCTAAATCTTGTTTGGTGAATACTTACCTCCCCTCATATGTTGTCGTCATCATCATCATTGTTTAGTCACTAGGTCGTGTCCGACTCTTGCGACCCCATAGACTGTAGCCCGCCAGTCTCCTCTGTCCATGGGATTTCCCAAGCAAGAAAACTGGAGTGGGTTGCCATTTCTTTCGCCAGGAGATCTTCCCCTACCCAGGGATTGAACCTGTCTCCTGCATTAGCAGGTCGATTCTTTAAAACTGAGCTGCCGGGGAAGCCCCTCCGAACTGTGTCGTCCCCATTCTCCTGGGAGCTGGAGCTGCTAAAAGCTCAGATAGCCCCAACCCAACTTCCTGCCTGTGATGTAGCTCTTGCCCCCTCCCATCCAGTTGGAGGGAAGATGGCTGACAGAGACCCTACCTGCATCCAGCCCTGTTGAGGCCAGCCCATATGATACCCTCCACAGGTCTCAGCAGCAGAAATGGTGCTGGTGGAGGTGATTTGGAGTTGTGACCGCAGGGCACTGACACCGTTTAGCTGGCACAGCTAATTGGAGTTTAAAATTAGAAATAACTTAAAGTGCAGACAAAGAGAGAAAGCTCGAGGATGCCTCGGACCCGAGGGAGTGGTGATGGGGGTCTTCAGTGGGAGGAGGGGCTCGCATCTGGGAAGGAGAATCTTTTGTGGAGACCTGGCCTGGCCTGCAGAGAAAGTGCTTAGGCCTTTCAGCCAAGAGACCTGGGGTATCCTGCTGCCTTTGCTGTTCCTTCCTTCTAGGATCTCTCTGGGCCTCTGTTTTTAAAGCTGTATAATGGGCACAACAGTAATGAGAGAATCACCTGAACTAGAAGGTACAAAACAAAGAATGAAAAATGTCATTGTTCGTTTGGCACTCCAGTGAGTTCAGTACAGCAGCCGGCACACCACATCATTGGAACCTCGCAACCACTTGAGACATCTCCCCACTTCAGAGATGAGACAAACTGAGGCTCAATGGAATTGCCACAGGCCACAAAGCAGTGGTACCTGATTGCACCGTAGGCCTCCAAGCCCACAGGGCAGGCTCTTGAAGACAAGAGGATTGGGGACAGCTTTTTTGCTGTGTTTGTAACCTGGAAATGCTCCAAGGGCTAAGACAGTCTTCCGACCCCTAGCATGGAGTAGGCACATAGCTGGTGCCCTGGAAAAGATGGCCCCAATACCCCACTTCACAGAAGAGACAGCCAGGCCCAAAGAGGCCAAGGTCTCAGAACCAGACGAGGCTGACCCAGGCCTGTGTCGGCCGTGCTGGGGGTGACAGATGGGGAGAGCCTATTTGGTGGCGCCTACCGGCTCAGCTGTTTTCTCTTGCTCTTACAGGTCTGCCGGGAACTGGCTCAGGTGAGGGCACAGGCCTACTTCTGGTGGTGGTTGTGTGGCAGTGGTGGCCGCGGCAGCCAGGACTAGAGGCCACGGGGATCTGGGAGCCTCAGGTAAGACTGGGTCCTTTTAGGCAGGTGGACAGATGGACAGTGTACAGGGGTGGCCTTCCGCTTTGGGCTTCTCCCCTTCTGCCCTGGGCCTGGATTCGGTGTGGGGTTGGGGGTGGGGGAGTGGCACGCACACAGAGTCCTTAGTCTGGGTGTGGGGTCTGGGCACCCAGGGAAGGTAGCAGTTCACTCTGGCCCTGAAGGCTCCCTGCCTGGAAGTGGCTTCTGGCCCAGGGAAGGCTTTGGCCTTGAAGCTCAGAGACCTAGGGCCTACCAGTGACTGGGTGCCAAGAGTGGTGACACTGTGCTGGTTGGTCAGAGAGGAGGTAGTGTTTGAGCCAGAGTGAGAGTGGATGTACCAGCTTTTCCATGGCCCCTTTCTCTGCCTCAGGCTGTTCTCATCATCACACAGGGAAATTGAGGTTTGCCCTGGGCCTTCTAGGGGTTGAACACAAGGTCTCCCAGCTCTTGGCACAACCAAACTCTTCCACATCCCCAGTTCCCCCTGTTTCCCTGGCCTTTCTGGGGCCAGAGGAGAGACCTGAAATCCCTGTCTGCAGTCCCCAGATTCAGGGTGAGCTGGAAGTCTCTGTGGAATGCTGGGGAAGGCTGCACTCTATCAGGTGCCTTATAAAGCTCAAAGTTCCCTCCTTCGGGTCACACTTGCCTCCTTCCACCTGCATTACAGTACAGAAGTGACAGTTACCCTTTGGGTGTCCAGAGTCTAGTGAACAGGATCCTGGGGGCCACTGGGGGCTGTTGAGGGTGGCAAAGATGTTCTTTCCCCCAAAAGTCCTCCCAGATCAACCCCTCAGTCCCACCCCTCCTGGCTCTCAGGGACCTACAGATCTTGAGGGTGAAGAGACAGTTGGGGCTGGGGTCCCCCTTGGAGGAAGGGCAGGACATCAGGGCCCTGGCTCCTGGAGTGGGAGTGGGGGCTGAACAAGGGCAGGGTCTATGCTGGGTCTTCTGTTTACTCAGCCTTTCCTCAAACTTGGTGGGAAGGGGGTGATGTGTCCTTGGTTGGCTGGAACTTTGCTATGTGAGGTCAGGGGGCCTTTCCTGCCCACCACTGAGCCTCATTCCCTAAGAAGTCCAATTAATTAACCTTGAAGCCAGCCTACTTTCTGCTCTCAGAGGTCTCCTACCTCGCCGGCATAGGCATATAAATACACACAGGGATACAGAAGCTGAGCCGCACTCTGCCCCCATACCCGCAAACCCGCGAGTGCCTGCACACGCGCCACACATGCGCACACACGTACACAGGTGTTCACATGCAGTCACTCGCAGGCACGCTCAAACACGCACACAGACACTCACCCGCTCACCCAGTCATCCGTGCACTCAGACGCCTGCCCACACATACCACACTCTGCCCATTCTGGGTCAGGAATGGGGGTGGGCGGCAGTCCTTGGTCAGGGTCACAGCTCAGCCTGCATCTGGCACTGAGGGTGAGGTTTGAGGTGTAAACGTGACCACAGGCACTCCAGGGGACAGCGCCACCCTGGGAGGTGAGCTTTGCCCAGACATTTACCAGTTATGCCTCCTGGGCCAGGCCCCAGGCTGACCGCTGGATGTTGCGGGGGGAGCGGGGTGAGTGCGGGGGAGGAGCCATGTCAGCTGCCGTTTGTGGCCGCCGCCACAGAGGAGGAAGTGGGCTGTCTGTGGTCATGGGCCCAAGGTGCTCACAGGCGGGTGGGCGATTCTATCAGCTTGTCTGTCCCCTGCAGTGTCCACGCCTGGTACACGCGGAGTTGCTGGGCCCCGGGGACTGGGAGGCAGGCTGGGGACTTCTCCCGAGGCAGTCTGTGCACTTTCCAAGGCCCAGGCCCAAGGAGAAACCGTCTGAGGTGTTTCCGGAGGCCCACTTCCTCTGGGCTGCCCAGGAAGTGGTTTTAAAGTGGGACTGACCAGCTCTCCATCTGCGGCTCGCCCCACCCCAGCCTGGCCCCCGAGGGGAACAGTGTCCGGACAGTGTGTTAGGTCGACCGATCGGGCTTTCCATGGCCAGGGCCGGCCAGCCCAGGATGGAGACTCAAGGAGGGGAGTGGGGGTGCTGAGGTCACGGAGTCCCCCTCTGCCCTCATGACCCCAGCTCCTCCTTTCCTCCAAGCTGTAAGCCGAGGCTCAGAGCACAAGCTCTGACAGGAAGGACACCTTGTGTGTGAGAGATGCAGGGCTGCATCTCTGGGATTAGGCAGCCCTAAGCGGCTGTATGAATGGACCTGGGCAAGTGGCTTTGACTCCCAGTGACTCAGTGTCCCCTCTGACACCTCAGACCATGACGGCATCCACCTTTACTGGGTTGTGCTGGAAACAACAGATGATGTATGCAAAGTAGCCAGCACTGTGCCTGGCATACTGTTCATGTTTGAGTAGCAGTGGTTTAGTTGCCAAGTTGTGTCCGATTCTTTGGAACCTCATGGATGGTAGCCCGCCAGGCTCCTCTGTCCATGGGATTTCCCAGGCAAGAATACTGGAGTGGGTTGTCATTCCCTTCTCCATGAAGAAGTAGGAACTGTAGTTATATAAAGCACGCAGCTCCCGGTTCATGGTAACTGTTTGAAGAACAGCAAGTGGTACTGATGATGGGATTATTATCGGCTGATGGCCTGGGCACGGGCCCACTGTCACAGGGCCAAGTGGCTGTGGAGCCTGACTGAGAAGCCAGGTCTTGATTCTGCCTTGGGTGACAATGCTGCAGGGTGCGTTCTGTTGTTTCAATCTGTTGTGGGTCCTCCAAGGAGAAGAACTCCAGGGTGGAGCAGCTGTGCCCACTCAACGGCCCAGCCCTCTCCTGCTCTTCTCCCCCTCACTCCCTTTCAAAAGGAGAAAAACAGATCTGACAAATGGATGCAGCGAAGGGAAAGGCAGGCACAGCTGCCTGCTGCCCCCACAGGCCTCCCCCAGACCCTTCCCCTGCTCTGGCCTCCTGCGGCACATAGGGCTTGGAAAAGCTGAGGCTGCTGGTGTGGGAGTGGCTGCTGAGCCCTCCTGCCAGCCTGCCTCCACTTGGGACCCTTGAAGTCGGTCTTTGGGCTGGAGAAGGAGGCGGACATGGGGGCTGATGGAGCCTGGAGGGGTGGGGAGAACTGGAGATCCCCTCACACACATTCATGCACACATCCTCACCAGGTGGCAGCTGGTGGCAGGACCCTGCCTGTCCCAGGGACATGCAGAAGGTCAGCCCCGTGACGGGGTTGCTGAGCTTTGGCTTTCGCTAGCCAGGGCTAAGGGGCTGGGGGCCTCAGGTGTTGAGTGGTAATGATGACATTGTAGTAGGCAGAGGCCAGAAGCCTGTAGGGTGTAGAGGGGCAGGGGCCTGGGCTGGGAGTGTAAGGGTCTCCTGAAGGTTTAGGAGCAAGACTTCTGCAGGCATCAACAGATCTGACTTCAAATCCTTGCTTGATGTTTACTGGTTGTGTACTGAAGCTAGGGACTAGGCTGCTTGAAGGCTCAGTTGTCCCATCTGTGAAATGGGCAGATCCAAGAGTATGCATCAGAGACCTGAATGATGAGAAAGAGCCAGTGTGTGTTTTGGGAGAGGAGCAGGAAGACGAAACAGTGAGTTCGGAGGCTCCTGAGCAGAAAGGAATGTGGATATTTAGGGGACCAAAAGTGGTTTGCTGGGGTTGGGGCTGAGGAACAGGATGAGGTATGGCCAGGAGGTCAGGGAAAGAGGTCTGGGAAAAACCGGGCCCTTGAACAAGGGGTGACAGGATCTGCTATACTATCCTAGGAGATCTCTCTAGTCACTGGGGCAGAGGGACCTTGGAAGTTAGAGCAGAGGCTGGAGGGCAGTGAGCAGGCTGGTGCAGGCCTGGGGAAGGCGATGGTGCTAGGATCGGGTGGTGATGGAGAGAAGAGAGGATTTCAGGACAGATAGGAGGCAAAAGTGATAGTGTGTGGGGGGCGGAGGGGGAGGGTGGAAACGACCCCCAGGTATCTGACCTGAGTGCTGTTGCTGCTAGGAGATCAGGGCACTTGTATGGGGAAGGTGTTTGGATGTATTTGAGCACTTCCAGAGCATGGTGGAGTTGGGGATATTACAGTTTAGGAGGGTCTGGGCTGAAAGCGGAGACTTGAGAGTCGAGATGTAGCACGTAAAGCCAGGACTGAGGGGAGGAGAGAGTTCAGCAGCCTTCAGTGGGCAAGTCCAAGAAGCCCTGGTTATAGGATTGGGATGCCTGTCCCTCGAAGGTCCCTGCCAAGGTGCCCATGAGGGCAGGCTTGTGGTGGCTGAGCCACTGTTTTCACAACAGCCCCAGAAGCTTTGGATCATGTCTGTGACTGTGTTGGGTAAACAGGCGCACTGGAGTAGCCAGTCGCCAAGGCCCGAGGCTGGAACAAATGTCCGCTAGGGGCAGGTTGTCGGGGTTGGGGTGGGGGTAGGGGGCGGTGCGGGGAGACAGAAGGAGAATTGCAGGGTCGTTCAGTGTCAGAGCTGGAGAAAGCTGAGAGGTATCCATTGTCAAGACAGGGAGACTGAGGTCCTGAGAGACAGTAGCTGGCCTGGGGTCTGCTAGTGGACTCAGCTACCTTTGCCCAGCCTGGTCTCTTCTCAGAGCAGCAGAGCAGGGAATCACAGGGCTGTGTGGCTCTAGAGAACCCCCTTTCCCACTGATCCAAGGAAGTTTGGAGGCCCCCCTGACTATAGGACAGCTGGAAAGGGGCGGTGGGGCAGGTGGGGCAAGGACATGGTATGAGGATGCCAGGGCTGACAAGGATGCCGCCGCAGCTCTCACACTCAGCACCACCTCCCGGGCAGGCCCCGATCACGCCCTTCACAGACCATGCCAGAGTGCCTGGACCAAGGTCACAGGGTGCCCAGGGCAGACATGACCTGAACCAGACTTGCCCAGCCTAACCCAGCCCATACCCAGCCCCTGCTCTCCACTTCCTCTGTTCAGTGCCTGCCATGGGATGGCACACCACAGTCCTGCCTCCCTCCATCTTGCTCCCCATCACTAAAGTGGGGAGGCATCCTTGGGGCCCTGCTCGCCTCCTGGTGCTCTGCTGTGCTTAGTCGCTCAGTTGTGTCCAACTCTTTAGGACCCCATGGACTGCAGCCTACCAGGCTCCTCTGTCTGTGGAATTCTCCAGGCAAGAATACTGGAGTGGGTTGCCATGCCCTTCTGCAGGGGATCTTCCCAACCCAGGGATGGAACCCAGGTCTCCCACATTGCAGGCGGATTCTTTACCATCTGAGCCACCAGGGAAGAGATAGAGGCAAAAGCCTTAGATGGCCATCTCTCCTTCTGAACACAAAGGCTACTGTCGACAACCAGGAAAACCATAGGGACTCTAGGAAGAGGTGCACCGAGAGAGGGCTGGGGAGTGGTCTCTGGGGGCTGGCAGAGGAGCCATTCCCTCCATCTAGCACTGGCCCTTGCCTCCCTCAAAGCCAGACAT
This sequence comes from Oryx dammah, assembly GCF_014754425.2. Lineage (NCBI taxonomy): Eukaryota > Metazoa > Chordata > Mammalia > Artiodactyla > Bovidae > Oryx > Oryx dammah. The sequence goes on from NW_024070193.1 coordinate 12,690,833, forward strand.
GCAGTTCTGGGGCTGGAAACAGAGTCCCCTCTCTGTTGCCCTGGGGACCACCCCATTGAGTTCATGGTTTTGGGTGAATTACCCACTATCTCCTTGTCAGTTTCTTCCCAGTGAGTCTGGAGGGCCTTTATGAGGTGCCTGCACAGCTGCTCCACCTACACAGGAGCACCGGCCCCTCCTTCTGTGCACCAGGCCTGTATCTGCATCTGTGACCCCAGCCTCCAAGGACCTCCCCTCTTAGAAGGAGGAAGGCTACCCAGGGAGGAGCCTGACTGGCCCACTCCTTCCTCTGTGCACTTTGGACTTCGCCCGGGACCGGGAGGGACTTTCTCCACCTCCCTCAGCGGGGGAAACCCAGCGAGTCTGATATCCAGCGGCTCTTCCCTCCCCTGTCCCCTGCTGCTGGGCCCCAGTGGCTGCAGTAGAAAAAGCCACGCTGGGACTTTCTGGTGGCGGCCCCTCGTCAGGCACGTCAGGCACGTCAGGCACGTGTGGGTCCTTCCCGGCTTGTGAGTTGATCTCTGCCTGCCTGGAGTGTCTCCATTCCCGTGTGTACCTTGTGTGTATGCAGATCTCTCTGTGCTGGTGAATGAGGGTGTGAATGTCCCGTGTGATCTGTGTGGGCCTGGATGTCTGTCAACACGTGAGAGCTGCTGCAGGGGGGTGTGTTTCTCAGTGTTTGTGCTACTCAGTTGTCATAGGAGTGTGTGAGTGCCTATGGTTACAGTTGTGCCTGTGTGAGGGTGAGGGTGTGTTCAGCTGCAAGCAGGGCTCCCCACATGTAACGGTGTGTTTGCTTTGGTGGGTGTGCACATGTGACGTTATTCCGAGAAAGGCCCAGACGTACCCCCCACCCCGGCTCCTCACAGAGTCCCCCTTGTTCTCACTCTGGCTGTGAAGGGGCTCTTGTTCCTCCCTCAGGGGTACCTGGGGCCCTCCCTCTGGCTGAACCCAGGGCCTCCCCAATCCTAGGGCCAGCTGAATGATTCAGGCCTGTACCACACAGGTCCTATGCGCCATACATGCCGGCAGGGGTGAGCATGAGCCAGTAACAGCCAGTGTCCCAAAACCTGCCCCTCTAACCCTTCCAGACCCTCTGGCTAGGTGGCCCTGTGTCACACTGGGCATCTTTCCTGCTGAAGCCCTTTCCTGACGTCCTCCCACCGACAGGCCCCTTTGGCCCCATTCCACCCCAGCCCCCGTCACTGCCCGAGCGGCGATCACGTCCTTCTCTGTGACGACATGTTTGTTTGCATGTCCTCTGTCAGGCTGTCCCGTGGGCCTGGCGTGTCCTGTCACTGTGGTGCCACTGGCTGGGTCTGAGGAGGGCTGAGGCTGACCTGGGGCCAGGCTGGGTGTTGGAGCCCTAGAGCCAGCACGCTATGTGCAGAATCTTGTGTCCCCAGGCACGGGTTTTCCTGTGGGGGAGAGCCAGGTCTCTCATTGGTTCTGAGGGCACGCCAATGGCAAAAGGTTGAGTTGTGTTGCCCTGGCCTCTCCTCTGATTCTTGTCCGCGGGCCGGGTTGACCAGCAGTGGAGGTGTTTAGTGTCCCCAGGACAGTCAGGTGTGTGGCCGGAGCTAGGAAGGCTGAGCTCCAGGCAGACACCTACGTCCTCTGCTGAGTGTAATCCCAGACACCTGCCCAGGGAAGCTGCCAGGGCCTGTGAGGTGGAGGAGCTGCTGACCTCCTGGAAAGCGGGGAAGAAAGGACTGGACTTCAGAGCGATCGGTAAGATACGTAGGAATTCAGGGGGACATTCTGGCTGAGGGAACAGTGTGTGCAAAAGCATGGGGGAGCTGCAGATGGAGACACGTGTTCACAGAGTAGCCAGGGGGTAAGGTTTGAGGTGGCAAGCAGGCCAGGGCCAGGCTGAGAGGTGGGCCTTCTCCAGGAGGTTCCGAGCTGCGAGAAGAATGGAACAGGGAGGGACTGGGAGTGGTGACAGTCAGGAAGGGTCACTGGGGAAGAGGAGGACAGTCCACAGTGATTGGAGTCTCAGCTGGGGGATAAGGTGCTAGTCCTGACCTGGAGTAGGGGGAACATGTCTCCTGCTCTGGGCCTTGCCCGTGACCTGAGACCATGGCTGGTCCTCCTCCCAGGATGTGGGGGCTGGGGGAACAGGCACAAGGGGAAGGCCCTTGGAAGATCTTTGCTAGCCCTTCCCTCCCCCACCTCCTTTTCTTGCTGAGCCCGTTTCCTGGGTTGTGAAACCCCTGTGGCCTCTTTAACTTGCTTCCGTCTGGGAAGGCCATCTGGGGAAGCCAGTCTCCCAGCTGAACTGCTGCCTGCCTGCCTGCCGCCCGCCCGCCTGCCTGCCTGCCTGCCTGCCCTGCCTGGCAGCTTCTGCCACGCCCAGCCCCCTCGGCCTGTTGTAACCCTACTGGGGCCAACCCTGCTCCCTGCTGCCATCACACTGCCTCTTGTTCCTTCCCTTCCATTACCTGGACTTCCTGGGTCCTCCTCCCTCCGGTCACCCCTCAGGACTGATGTGGCTTGGACTTTGAGCTCCCCCCAGGCAGGGTTTGCATCCCCAGAGGTGCCCCACTTTGCTTTGCTGTTGCCTTGACTGTCAGCAGGTGGTGCCTTTTGTGGGTAGGTGGCAGGGGCCGCCCCGAGCTGGGCAGGTGTGTGTTGGGAGGGAGGGTGGCATGGGAAGGGAGTATTCCTTATTCCACAGGGGTCCGTTCAAGGGAGCCAGAGCCTAGACTCACCAGAGCCTCATCTGATCCTGCTCACCCTTGCTTTGCTTGACCTCAGCCTGCCTCCTCTTGTTCCCCTGGCTGACTTGGAGAGGGACCCTCCCTTTATGTTCTCACACTGTCCCCCAGAAGTCTGCCCGAGGCCTGTCTTCTCCGGCTCTGTTTTGGTCCTTGGTCCAGGAGGCACCCCCGCTGTGGCCTGTGAAGCAGAACCAAATGCCAGGGAAGGACGAGGATGGAAGGGAACCAGCTGAATCTAGAGACCAGGGAATCTTAATGACAGGACCCCATCCTCAGTTTCCCCCTGTGTATAAAGAGGAGATGGACAGGTCAGTTTCTGAAGGCCCATCCCTTGCGAGGTATTTTGGCTTGATGGGTTTTATTTTTTACCTCTAACAAAATGGTTACACGTGATTGTTGTAGAAAAATGAGAAAGCTCATCCTTGTTCCTGAGAACGCCCCTTGGGCCGTGTTCCTATTCGCCCCCTTTACTTAACTGAAACACACTCACTCTCACATACACACATAGGGATGTATAATGTGCACTATCGTCCTCTGTGCACCAGTAGCTTCGGCTGGCATAGTCACTCTGGTCACCTTGAGGTTGGCCTTGCCCACTGCCCCTGACTGGCTAGGAGCAGGTTTCCACCGCCCTGGAGGAGGCGGGCTGCCTGCTCTGGCCTGACACGGTACCACCTTTCCTTACCTGTGGGCTGCAGTCTAGGGCAGGGTGGGGAGTAGGGCCAGCAAGCCCTCCTCCCCTGAGGCTGACATCCAGTTAGGTCTTCCCCAGGTTTTGAGAACTGGAGTCTGGCCCAAGTGTCTGGGGCGGGAGAAGTAGTAGCAGTTCAGGAGTCTGTACCCACCTTCTTTGTACAGTAGTAGGGGCTCCCCAAGGTAAGGCCCGGAGGGGGTTGGGTGGTCAAGCATAGGAGACTTATCTTCTGGTCCCTTCACCCCCTTCTTGTTTTCTCTATCCTCACGGATGTGTCTCTGTACACTGCTCCCAGCACATTTATCTGTCTCTACCTTTGTCCCCTCTTGCCCTTCATCTCCTCTTCCTGACATGGCAGACCAGGAAGAACGTGGGCTGCAACATCAGATAGGCCTGGATTCAAATCCTTCTTCTAGCACTTACTAGCAGTGTGATCTTGGGCAAATCACTTAGCCTCTCTGAGGCTGTTTCTTCATCAGTAAATTATGCACCTCTGGGATCTACACAAGGATAAAGTGAATTAATTCCATTAGAAGCTTGATCTGGTGTGTGTTGGCCTCAGAGAAGGATGAATTTTTTTTTTAATTCTAATTTATCTTTTTTTTAGATCTTTTTAAAAAAATTCTTAATTGGAGGATAATCACTTTACAGTGTTGTATTGGTTTCTGCCATACATCAACATCAATCAGCCATGCATATGTCCCCTGCCTCTTGAACCCTCCCTCCCAGCTCCCATCTCATCCCATCCCATCCCAGGCCACCCCTCTTGGTTGTCACAGAGCACCAGGTTGAGCTTCCTGTGTTGTATACCAAATTCCTACTGGCTATCTACTTTACACGTGGTACTGTGTATATTTCAACGCAACTCTCTCAATTCGTCCCTCTCTCCTTTCCGCACTGTGTCCACAAGTCTGTTCTCTGTGTCTGTGTCTCTATTGCTGCCGTGCAAATAGGTTCATCAGTACCATTTTTCTCGATTCCGTATATATGCACTAGTGTACGATATTTGTTTTTCTCTTTCTGTATTACACTCTGTTTAACAGGCTCTGGGTTCATCCACCTCCCTAGATCTGACTCAGATTCATTCCTTCTGATGGCTGAGTAATATTCCATTGTCTATATGTTTACAACTTCTTTATCCATTCATCTGTTGATGGACGTCTAGGTTGCTTCCATGTCCTGACTGTTGTAAATAGTGCTGCAGTGAACATTGTGGTACACGTGTCTTTTAGGATGGTTTTCTCAGGATACATGCCCAGTAGTGGGGTTGTTGGGTCACTTGGTAGTTTTATTCCTAGTTTTTAAAGAAATCTCCATATTGTTATCCATAATGATTTTATCAATTTATATTCCCACCAACAGTGTAAGAGTTCCCTTTTCTCCACACCCTACCCAGCATTTATTGTTTGCAGATTTTTTGATGATGGCCGTTCTGACCAATGTGGGGTGATACCTCATTGTAGTTTTGATTTGCGTTTCTGTAATAATACGTCCCATGAAAAGACGCTTACTCCTTGGAAGGAAAGTTATGACCAACCTAGATAGCATATTCAAAAGCAGAGACATTACTTTGCCAACAAAAGTCTTGTCTAGTCAAGGCTCTGGTTTTCCCAGTGGTCATGTATGGATGTGAGAGTTGGACTGTGAAGAAAGCTGAGCGCTGAAGAATTGATGCTTTTGAACTGTGGTGTTGGAGAAGACTCTTGAGAGTCCCTTGGACTGCAAGGAGATCCAACCAGTCCATTCTGAAGGAGATCAGCCCTGGGTTTTCTTTGGAAGGAATGATGCTAAAGCTGAAACTCTAGTACTTTGGCCACCTCATGCAAAGAGTTGACTCATTGGAAAAGACTCTGATGCTGGGAGGGATTGGGGGCAGGAGGAGAAGGGGACGACAGAGAACGAGATGGCTGGATGGCATCACCGACTCAATGGACCTGAGTTTGAGTGAACTCCGGGAGTTGGTGATGGACAGGGAGGCCTGGCGTGCTGCGATTCATGGGGTCGCAGAGTCAGATATGACTGAGCGACTGAACTGAACTGACTGAATAATACATGATATTGAGCATTTTTTCATGTGTTTATTAGCCATCTGTATGGAAGGATGATCTTTTTTTTTCCTAAGTGAGGGCACTGATTCATAGCCAGGCCCTTTGACTCCAAGTCCAGTGCTCTCTGCTTCACAGGGCTACCTCTACTGTGGGCTAGAGAAGCAGAAGAGTAGAGACTGGTGGTCGGGAAGGGTCTGGCTGGCTTCGGCTGGCTCCAAGGAGCTGGTCCCCATGGAGGCCTATGTGGAGTCCAACCCCTGCTGCCTATGGGGGCCTGCAGAGCAGGGATGAGGTTGAGCCAGCGGCCTTCCTTTGGGGCCTGTGGACCTGAGCCAATTTGCATAAGGGCTATAAATAGTTGGCTCACCTTGTTTTTGTGCCATCACTCCACCCCCTGGCCATCCCACCGGTGTTCAGAGGCTTTGCGAGGTAGGTGAGCGACTCTGGCTCCGCTGTGCAGGAAGTCCTGGTGTGCCAGGGCCCAAGACCTCTCTTAGGGTCTCATGGCGATCGATGGGAGATGATGTCTGCTTACAGTGTCTCCCTTCCTCTGGAGATCCACACGGTGCAGTTGGGGTGGAGATAGTATTGGGAACCTGGCTGGGGTCTGTGCTCTAGTTTTAGTCCTAGGTAGTTGGGGCTAGGTGACCTCACCCTAGGTTACTGCCAGGTAGCCCCAGGGCAGCCCATGGTCCTCTTCCTCATGACGCTGTGGTCGGGCTGTGCAGGTTTGGGGCCAGGGCAGGGCCCACTGTGGTTGTGGTTTTCCCTCCGGTGGCTTCTAACTGACTGCACGCACCAGCTGTTCTGAGTGCTGCAGAGCTGGGGGGCAGACTGATGTCTCTGCCGTGGTGGTCCTGTGGACGGCTGCCTCCTGCTAGGTGACCCAGAGCCCATGGGCCACCTGGACTGGGCCCTGAGGGGAGACGGGGATGCGGGGAGGGATGAGGAGCCAGCCTGCAGGCGCTGAGCCCATTGGCCACTTCAGGATGAGCAGCTCCGTTCCTGGAGACTTGAGTTTTCCTCTCTGAGAGGTAGGGTCAGTCATCAGGACTGTCTTCCCAGGCTATTAGGAGCCTGGAGACCTGGATGTGGTGAGGGTGTCAGTGTATTTTGTAAGCTGTGAAGGACGGTGCACAGAGGGAAGAGGGATGCTATTAGCAAGAAGGGGTGATAGTGGCAAGAGGCCCCCACCCTGAGTCTTGTGGGGTTGGTGTTGGCTGTACAAGTTCTCATCAGTGCAGCAGCCCTCCAGCAAAGCACTGTGCCTCATCTGGGGGATGAGGGTGACCGAGACTCTCAGAGTCCCCCTGCCAGGATGGTTTATCCTGTTGGGAAACCTGAGGCTGAGCCATGTCTGCTGAGGGTCAGGCCCTGGAATGTGGTTGCAGACGTGAGGCAAGTGTGTGATATGTAGGGGTCATGCTGATCCTTCCGGAACCCCAGACCACACAGGGTGACAGGATGAGCGCAATAGCCTTTTGCTTAGAAATTTGAGACCCTCACCCGGGCTCCGACATGCACTCCCAGCCAGGCCTGTGCAGCTCACTGTCCACTGCAACACTGACTGTGTACCCACCGAACTCACACATCCTCACAGGCACACACATCTCCATGGCCGCGGAGTCACACCCACATGTACGCCTCCCCCTTCCCCTAACACCAGCTTGCATACTCATGCCTGCTTGGGGCCCAGGGAGGAGGCGGCAGCAGCCCACAGATGGCTTTCCCTCCCTGCCTGCTGAGTGGTCAGTGCGGCTGGTCTCAGACGTGAGCTCACACACCCACGCTCACTCCTTCTAAGTAGGAGCCAGGCCCGGGCAAGGGACATGGTGGAGTCTGTGCTGCCTGGTCCCTCTTCTATATTCTAGTGGCTGGCTTCAGAGGGCTAGCTGGACCATTGGGCTGGGCTGCAGGCTGAGGTCAGTGTTTCCTGTGAGCTCATCTGGGCTTGGAACTCCCAGCAGGCCTGGCTGCTGCTCTGCAGCCGTGTGGAGGAGCTGGGGGAGACGTCCCAGGGCCAAGGTGGTGTTGCCTGTGCAGACAGGCATGTGTGGCAGGGGGATAGGGGTACGTGTCTTAGTCTGCCTCTGTGCCGTCTAATGTTCAGGATGGAGCAAGGCTGTGTATATGTGGATATACATGAGTGAGCATTCCTGCAACCATGGTGGTGGAGATCCCCCCTATGGACCCGGAGCCAGTGTCTGGGCAGGTATATGCGTGTGCACCTGTGGGCTTGCACAGCTGAGCATCCTCCACGATGACAAGCCAAAAGACCCTCAGGGTCACCTGTCATGACCATTGATTTGAGGAACTGTGAGGAATAGGGGTGTTTGGGGCCAACGTGTGTGGTATAAGAAGCAAATTCAGCATTATATTTAATATTAAAATAGTTTTATATTTGGGAAAAAGTTAATTTAAGAGTACAGGCAACTTTCCAGGTAGGCGAGAAGCACCTGAACCCAAGGGGCTCGGGTTCAGAAGTGTCAGGCATACCGATCTGGGTGGGGCTTTTTACTACCCTGGTCCCAGATGAAATGGGGACTTAATTAGTAGAATCTCAGCTTTAGGTTCTGCTTCATCCTCAGGATTTCAGTTTCCTGTAGGAAAAGTGGGGTGATCATCTTGACCCTGGTTGTCTACTTGGGTGCTGTGCTCGGTCGCTAAGTTGTGTTGAATTCTTTGCGACTCCATGGTTTGGTCTGTAGCTCACCAGGCTCCTCTGTCCATGGGATTTCCCAGGCAAGAATACTGGAGTGGGTTGCCATTTCCTTCTCCAGGGGATTTTTCCGACCCAGGGATCGAACTTGTGTTTCCTGCATTATAGGTAGATTCTTTACCACTGAGCCATCAGGGAAGCCCTGTCTGCCTAGGTAGTTACGAGCAAAAAACAAACTATGAAAGCCAAGGAGGGCTGCAAGGGGCAAGGAGGATGGGGTACAATCCTTCCCATCTTGGCTGCCACTGAGGTGCTGGAGCCCAGCATATACTAGGTACCTGCACATAGTAGGTGCCTAGCCATTGGCTGTTAAAGGAGGCATTGAATGACTGACTCTCCAAATAAATGAGATGGAAGTCACAGGCTCACATGTCTGCAGGGCCCAGGTAGGATTTGGAGAGAAGTGAAAGCAGGGCTTTGAACTAGAGTGAACTGGCAGGGGTGCTCAACCAAGGGGGCGGTGCCAGCCAGATACTGCCCAGGAGGCCTGATGTGACACCTTCCAGTTTCATCAGGGAAGTTACAAATCTCATCTTATGTAAAACTCAATTTTAATGTTGGCAACTAGGACTAGTGCCTTTTAAGCACCATGTGGGAGCTCTGAGGGGAGTGGGTACCTGATCACCCTCCCCAGGCTGTGCCTGCTGCCTGCCTCAGGTCTTCTGTCTCTGCAGCCCCACTGCAGGCCCCAACATGGCACCGTTCCTGCGCATCTCCTTCAATTCCTACGAGCTGGGCTCCCTGAAGGACGTGGACGAGGCAAGCCAGCCCTTCTGTGCTGTGAAGATGAAGGAGGCTCTCAGCACAGGTAGGGCTAGAGGCTGGACCCCACCCATCTGCAGCCACTGGCAACAGGGAATTGCCAGTGGGGCAGGGAATTCAGAGCCAGGAGGCGGCGGCAATGGAAGGAACTGTGTCTTGTTCTCCTAGAACTTTTGAGGGATCCTTCTCTTCCTTGTCTCATCTCCCTGCCCAGCTCACCTGGCGGTGCAGGATGGTAGAGACTACCCACTTGCCTATAGGACCTCCTGCACTGGCTATACGGAACCTTCTCTGGGGCCCAGGGCTTCTGGTTCCTCCCCATTCGTTGTTTTGCCCAAGAATGGGCTCCTTGCAGGAGCTCCATGTGTCCATCTGTGCCAGGCCCTGTGCTGGGAACAGAGGACAATGCCATGCTCCAAGGCTGACCAGGTTCTGCCCTCATGGGGCTCACAGTCAGGTGGGGGAGCCAGACAGTGAATCCTGTGATAGGGAAATCCAGACGAGGTACCATCCCAGGCTGCAGTCAGGGAGGGCTTCCTGGAAGAAGCAAACATCTCACATCATTCCTGCTTGCTTCTGTCCTTGCCTGCTGAACCCTTGTCGTCTTTTAGGTCTCAGCTGAGCTGTCCCTTCCTTTAGGAAGCCTTCCCTGACTCTTAGGCTGGGGCAGGCCACCTGACCATGGGTAGGTCTAGACCCACTGACATTGCCCTCTTCAGTCTTATCACAGCTACGATTTAATATTCACTTGAGGGGGGAATGGATTCATGTCTCTGCCTAGGACTGGGGCTCTAGGACGGGCACCATGTTCTTTGCCTCCAGTATCCTGTCTGGCATGTGGGAGCCCGCAGCAGTGTTCACTGAGTGAATGCGTAAGGGAAGGTGACATCTAAGAGGGGCTGGAGGAAGAGGGTCACAGGAGAAGGAAGTAGCAAGAACAAAGGCTCAGGGTGGAACCTGCTAGGGGCGCCCTCAGGGAACGGCTGGTGTTTCTCTGTTCTGGAACAGATCGTGAGTGAGATGGTGAGGCGTGCAGAGCACAGTCGTGAGGGCTGAGGCATGGGGACCTGGGCCCTCTGGGAGAGAGCAGGCAGATTCCACAGGAAGGAAGGCCATGGGGAGGTCAGGGAGGGAGGGACAGAGGGGCCCTAGCCCGACCTCACCTGCCTGGCCCATTGCAGAGCGCGGGAAGACACTGGTGCAGAAGAAGCCCACCATGTACCCTGAGTGGAAGTCCACGTTTGATGCTCACATCTACGAGGGCCGCGTCATCCAGATAGTGCTGATGCGAGCCGCTGAGGAGCCAATGTCCGAGGTGACGGTCGGTGTGTCAGTGCTAGCCGAGCGCTGCAAGAAGAACAATGGCAAGGCCGAGTTCTGGGTGAGGGGCGCAGCCACGGGCACACAGTGTGGGTGGGCAAAGGGAACGAGGATGGCCAAGGGCACCCCAGGCTCTGGCCACCAACAACCTGGGTTTGAATTCTGGTCCTGCGAGTCATCAAATCCTTAGCTTCTCTGAGTCCATTTCTGAATCTGTAAAAGGAGAAGCTGCTAAAGAGACCTACCTTGGGGTCGATTGTTCTAAGGAATGAAAAGCTGAAGGTGAAGGGCTTACTGCAGCACCTGGCCCTCAGGCAGCTCTCTAGAGAGCCCTCCTATTGTTGTGGCTGATTTTTTTTTCCCTTTTAATTTTGCAAAGGCAGGATGTACAGAGTTAAACATCTCAAGCTGTACAAAAGGGCAGCTCTGGCCCCAACACCAGGCCCCAGGCCCCACTTCCCAGAGGCCCCCATTGTTCCTAGTTCTGTTTGGAATCTTCGCAGATATTCCAGGCCCGGGCAGGCACTGGGGAACACCAGTTACGATCTTCCACAGCAAAGGGGTGGGGAGCAGGATCATAGCCTGCCACTCACCTGCCCAAACCTGGACTTTGCACCCACATGTGGCTGTGTGTCCCTTGTGACCGCAGGATACCCACGCTGGCAGAGCATCCCTAGCTCCTGGGGTTACATGTGGGCTCCTGGAGCCAAGATGCACCCCCCGCCCCCAGGAAAGACCCTGTGACCACGGAGACTCTGCTCAGCCTCCAGTGAGGGGTGAGGGAACTGGCCAGGATGGAGGCTGACCTGGGGCTGCACCCAGTCTTGAATAATCAGGCAGAGACACCTCATGTGTCTGTCCAGTACCCCAGTGGACACGGTCGGGCTCCAGGCCCCGGGTCTGGGGAAGCTGAGGGTCTTGTCCTAAGGACCAGCCAGTCTGTGTGAGGAGACTGGCCACAAAGAGAGAGAGACCAGCAGCCCATTTCAATATGCGTGTGCCTATGTATGTCTGGGCGGTGGGGAGGGGTACCTACATTCTAAGATCCTTCTGAAGGGGGTGGCCAGGGTTGAGGGTGGGGAGTTTCCCTTCCCACTCTGTTCCCAGGGCCATGTGGCCAAGCTGGGTGTGGGCTGGATCCTTTCACTTCCCCAAATGTAATAATACCCCAGGATGAGGGGTGGGGGCGGGGCTCAGGGGTGGGGCCCTACCCACTCTGGGCAGACAGGTGGCCGACCGGAGGCCAGGACTCCCTGGGCCTTGAGGGACCAACCATGGGGGCGGGTTCTGAGTCTGGCTTGGCCCAGGCCCGCCCTCATTGACTCCCTCTCCCTCACCCCTGCAGCTGGACTTGCAACCCCAGGCCAAGGTGTTGATGTCAGTGCAGTATTTCCTGGAAGACGTAGGTAAGCCCCTCCCTACCTAGGCTAAAGATGGAGGTTCAGAGGCCAGAATGGAGGTTTAGGGAAGCAGCCTCCATCAGCAGTCTGGCTGGGACTGCCCTGGGAGGGACTGAAAGGGTGAGGCCCCTCCCAAGGGCCAGGGTTGACTTCTCTGCTCACTGGCCCCCAGATTGCAAGCAGTCTATGCGGGGTGAAGACGAGGCCAAGTTCCCAACAATGAACCGCCGTGGAGCTATCAAACAAGCCAAAATTCACTACATCAGGAACCACGAGTTCATCGCCACCTTCTTTGGGCAGCCCACGTTCTGCTCCGTGTGCAGAGAGTTTGTTTGGTGAGACTGGTTGTGCCCACCAGGGTGGGGCAGCAGGAAAGGAGGGCCCCCATCCCTGGCCTTCCCCACACTCACCCAGACTGGTCACTTGCCTTTCAGGGGTCTCAACAAGCAAGGCTACAAGTGCAGGCGTAAGTGTCTCCATGGCCTGGTGTGTGTGCGCATGTGTGTACACATGTGTGCCTGCGTGCATTCACAGCAAAGTCTGTGTCCCTGTGTTGGGATGGTGTGTTTGCAAGAAGCCTGTGTGTGTGTTTGCGTGTGTGGTGTTCCAGGCGGGTGGGCGTGTGTGGACGATAACTGCATCAGTGAGTGCTAGAGCTGGAGTGTCTCTTCCCAGAGTTTCCCGTTGAGTGACGTCACCTTGGTGGCCTGAAAGAGGCCCCAGTGGAGTACGCACACAGAACCCGCCAGCGCTGCACATCAGGGCTCTTTCCCTTCAGAGAGGCTATCAGAGCTTTGCCAGTGCGTCCCTGGCTACACATGTGCTCCTGTTTAGACCTGTGTGCATCTGGGTACACACATAACCAGCACACCATGACGGTGCGTGCACAAGGTGGTGTGGGCCACTGGTGGTGAGCAGAGGCTCCAGAGCCAGCCTGCCTGGGTCTGAACCCCGGCTCCACCACTTCCTTGCTGTCAGACCTTAGGCACAGTTACTAACTTCTCTGTGTCTCAGTTTCCTCATCTGTGAAATGGGTCATTGTGAAGACCAAATGGGGTAAAATATGTAAAGCTGTGTTCTGTGAGTGGTGCACTGTAAGCATTCTATGTAAGTCTTGTCCTTACTACCCTGCTGTGCATGTGTGCCCGAGGGTGTCTGTGTAGGGGTGCGTCTGTGAGTGTGTGTGTCAGTGTGTGTGTTGGGGGGATGGGTTGGAGGGTGAGAGAGCTTCGGAGCTGGATGCTGTCCTGGGCCACAACAAGGACTCCCCTGCCTCCTCCTCTCAGTGCCATTCCCCACCCCATCCTTCACTTCCGCCCCACCCCCTGCCCACCGAGACTCCTTGAGCCTTCCCTGTTCTCTGGGGCCTCCCCACCCCAGATCAGCCTGTCCTCCTTGCCCCATCCTTCCCAGGCTCCTCCTGCCTCCAGGGCGCCGAGGCCTCTGTGGAGTGAGGGTGTGGGTGGTCGGGGAGAACGGTGGCTTTGTGTAGAGGGCAGGCCTGGGCCGGCGGGCGCCAGCTCACAGACTCTGCCCCTCCTTGGGCCTTCCTGTCCCCTCCTGGGCTTGTGTCTCCTCAAGAATGCAACGCTGCCATCCACAAGAAATGCATCGACAAGATCATCGGCCGGTGTACAGGCACTGCAGCCAACAGCCGGGACACCATAGTGAGGCCGGGCCCAGGGGGGTGTACAGGGGGTGGGGGGTGTACAGGCACTGCAGCCAACAGCCGGGACACCATAGTGAGGCTGGGCCCGGGGCGGCAGTTGGGGGGGGGGGGGGATCCGAGCTGTCCCCACCCCTTCCCTGTTGGGTTACCCTTCCTCCCTATTTTCCTTCATCCTTCCTTCTGGGCTGACCCCTGGGATCCCTGGATTTCCCATTCCCCATGGGGCCCTCTTGGGAAATCTTCCATGTGTGGGGTGGGGGAGAGTTAGGGGGTGAGGAAGGGGCTGGAGCTGGCATGTGACCTTTGACCCGTGACCCTGCATCCCAGTTCCAGAAAGAACGTTTCAACATCGACATGCCACACCGGTTCAAGGTTTATAACTACATGAGCCCCACCTTCTGTGACCACTGTGGCAGCCTGCTCTGGGGGCTGGTGAAGCAGGGATTAAAGTGTGAAGGTGCATGCTGGCGGGGGCAGGGGTTGGGGGGGGTGGGGGGGGAGGGCCCACCCCACCCAACTGGAAACCATGACCAACTAAGGTTGCCATTGCTCCCTCAGTTAGGGAATCTCACATGGGTGAGGCCTCCTGGCCCCTCCCCACTGGCCCAACCGACTACCCTTTACTGCTATCAGACCATCAGAAGGTGGCCCCACCGCTCTAAGCTCCATGTCTTCAATTATAAAACGGGGCTTAGAGTCGAGTTGGCCCCAGTCACTGAGGAGAATGGTGCAGAAGGTGCTCAGTTGGAGGGGCCTGTCTCAGCAGCTTAAAACGTGCTCCTCACTGGCCCTCTCCCCCACCTCCAGCTTCACTGTAGCAAGAGACCTCTGGAGGAAAAGGGACTTCTCTAGTTTGTCCCAGACATTTGTTCTTCATTTTTTAAGTAAGAAAAGATTTGTGGTGATGGTTTCAGACACCTCTTTTTCTAAAGGCAGGAAACCCAGCAGACCCTGCCCCCCTCTCTCCTCCGTCCCTCCCCGCCCTGCCGGCTGCCAGCCTGGGCCAGAGCCCTGATGGGCTGCTTCTCTTCCCACCCAGACTGTGGCATGAACGTGCATCACAAGTGCCAGATGAAAGTGGCCAACCTCTGTGGCATCAACCAGAAGCTCTTGGCCGAGGCCTTGAACCAAGTTAGTCAGGTGGGCAGGCACTGTGGGGAGCCTGGACAGAGGGTCTTGGGGTTGGGACCGGTCCAGGCTCATGCTCACTCCTGGGGGGTGAGCTGCAGTGAGGGGCATTTATACCTAAGACCCCACTTGTGGAAGATCCATTTCAAGGTATGGTCATTAGAAAGTGGTGGGCTCGTTCTCCTAAGATATTAGTTATTCAAGCAGTGCTCTGAGGGTGAACCTAGAGGACTGCAAGTTTGGAACTCTTGGAACTAAAGCCTTTATATGTTTGTGTTGTGTGTGTGTGTGTGTTTGGGTATGTGGGTGGAGCTTGAAGAATGTCACAAAACTTCAAAATTGTAGAATCTATCACAAGTGAAGGAAAACAACAACAACAAGGTTCTATTAAGTGGTTGGGTGCGTAGGATTCAATTTCCAAAACTTTTGTTGTAACCAGTGCCTTTCAGACCTCCAGGGCATCTCTGTGCTAGAAGTGTGTGTGTGTGTATCTCTGTGTGTCCTCTCTCGCACATGTGTACATGCACATGCACCACCTAGGGGTCCTGGGCTCTGCCCCTCGCTGTCCCCCGTTGGTATTGAGGGTGGAGTTATGGATGGTTGGGGTCCTCCCTCTGCGTTGGGAGTTCTGACCATGCTATGACCTCCGGGCACCTCCCCCAACCCCCACCCCCTCCTCCAGAGATCTTTAAGGAAGGAAACAGAGACCCAAGACACTGTTGGGATCTACCAGAATTTTGAGAAGAAGCCAGGAGTCTCTGGGGATGATCTTTCAGGTAAAGCTATGCCCATGCCTTCCAAGAAAGCCCCTCCCCTCCCCCCACCAGCATGGGGCCCTGTCCCCCCACACAGTCGAATGCACCTGTAGAGGAGGCCCCTCCGCTGGGAGGGATCCAGCAGGGCAGAGCCACCCTCTGGGCCTCCAGGCAGAGACCAGAGTCGGAAGCGGCTATGTCTCGGCAGAAACTGGGACCTACGGCAAGATCTGGGAGAGCAGCACCAAGTGCAGTATTGACAACTTCACCTTCATCAAGGTCCTGGGCAAAGGCAGCTTTGGGAAGGTGAGGGCCCCATGGCCTCAGGGTAGGCCGCCTGAGCCACCTGAGCCCAGAATCCCGGGGACACCTGCCTCCCACCCTCTGTCTGCTTCCCGGTTGGGTGGGGCCATGCACCCTGGGCTTGGTTCTGGCCCTCCCCTGCTCAGCACCCCTGTTACATCCATCAGGTGCTGCTCGCAGAGCTGAAGGGCAAAAAGGAATTCTTCGCCATCAAGGCTCTCAAGAAAGACGTGGTCTTGATCGATGACGACGTGGAATGCACCATGGTGGAGAAGCGGGTGCTGGCGCTCGCCGGGGATCATCCGTTTCTCACCCACCTCTTCTGCACCTTCCAGACCAAGGTGCCTGGCCCACCCACTGTCAGTGCCCCTGGCCCACAGCCCTCCTCAGTTGCTCAGGTCAGGGCTGTATCTCCTGTTGAGACTCGCCAGAACAGGATCCCTTCTTCTTCTCAGATCCCTGAAGGCAGGGCTGAGATCCCCCATCCTCAGATGTCTCAGGGCAGGGCCATTCTTCCCCCTGCAGGTCCCTCAGGGCAGAGCTGTTCCCTGCTTCCTGTTAGGGCCTGCCCCTGGTGATCCTGTCAGGGTGCCTCCCTTCGCTTTCTGTCCCTCTGCTCACCATCCTCCCGCCCCTGCAGGACCACCTGTTCTTTGTGATGGAGTTCCTCAATGGGGGCGACCTGATGTACCACATCCAGGACAAAGGCCGCTTCGAGCTATCCCGTGCCACGTACGCGAGGCCCCATGATGGGAAGAGCCCTCTGCCTGCCTGCCTTCCATTCCTTCTCTTCGCCCCCCTGGAGAAGCTAGCCTGGGCTGGAGATGGGGTTGGAGAGACTTGGGGTGGCCTGGGCCAAGCCCCACCCAGTGTGGGAAGCCAGGGGTGGTGGGTGAGCTGTGGCTGGGAACCCAGCCTGGTCATATGCCAGATCCTGTCCCCTCCTTGGGCCTCAGCCAGGTGGGTGATCTTATTCAATGCAGGACCCAGGTGGGTGGCTCCTTAAACCTGCATGCGTCGCTAAACTGTGTGTGTGCACACAGGCATACCTGTATAAATACATGTACTCGTACGACAGAGAATAGTCTCCTTTGGAGCTTTTTCCTTCTTAATTTTCTCTCCTGTCTTGGCTACCAGCCCCTACTTGCCCGACACTAGATGCACTTGATGAGGCCCAGGTTGTCTGTGAAGTTATGCATAGCATTTCCTGTCCCTGGGGCGACAGAAGAAGACCTAGGGAGAAGCAGGGGCTGCTCACAGAAATCTCAGGACACTGTATGTGTGTGTGTGTGTTGTCTCATCCAGGTTTTATGCAGCTGAGATAGTCTGTGGACTACAGTTTCTGCACCAGAAGGGGATCATTTACAGGTGCGGGGATTGGGAGATGGGGGGGTGTTTAGGAGGGGAGGCCCCAACCACAGCTTATCCTCTGAAGTGCTCTGAATGGGGCCCAGTCCAGCTGTGGCTCCCTCTCTGCATGGAGTCAGTCTTTTAGTTGGGTATTTGCCTAAACCACCTACTCCATTGCTAGAATTCCTTGTGGCCCCTTAGCTGAGGCTAGCACAGCTCCAGGGACTGGGAACTCCCCAAGCATACTCATGCCAGTCAGGGGCACAGCACTGACTGGTATGGTGTCTGTCTCCCTATGGTGTCTCCCTCTAAAGCCCTATCTGAGCACTCTGAACTTCCACCCATAGGGACTGGTTTCATAAATTCTCACCAACAAATGACAGTCCTATCCTGCCGTTAATATGTATCCATGCCAAAGGATGAGGCTGGGCTCTGTGCTGTTGTGGGATGATGCCAGGGGATGTCGTCAAGTGGGAAACCAGTCCGTGGGACAGTGTGTACTGAGTACTAGAGTCCAGGCTTTAAAAGGTGGTGTGAGATGCACATTATAACATGCTGTCCATGCCTAGACTCACTCTAGGGAAGTAGGATGGTGTGTGTCAAATGCAGTAGCCAGCTTGCAGGAAGCACTTACATTTAGCACTTCTTTGCCCTCCTCTTCCTCATTCCCCCCTCCCTGTGGGAGAGTGCTAGACTGACAGTGGGGACATGGGAGGGGGCTGCCTGGAGGAGGGGAGTGGGCCCTAATGACTCCTCCTGTCCTTTCCCCTCAGGGACCTCAAGCTGGACAATGTGTTGCTGGACCACAGCGGCCACATCAAGATTGCCGACTTCGGCATGTGCAAGGAGAACATGTCCGGGGACAAACAGGCCAGCACCTTCTGCGGCACCCCTGACTACATCGCCCCCGAGGTGAGTGGCACCCTCCCTGCACCGGCCAACACCTTGCCTCCACAGGGTGAGCGTGACTTGTGATGTCTGGGCCGCAACTGGGGAGCTGAGGAGGTCCCACCGGGCTTGTGTTCCGGAGCCCCTTCAGCTCCCACACTTTGTCTGCTCCAGATCCTGCAGGGCCTGAAATACTCGTTCTCCGTGGACTGGTGGTCCTTCGGAGTCCTTCTCTACGAGATGCTCATTGGTCAGTCCCCCTTCCATGGTGATGATGAGGACGAACTCTTCGAGTCCATCCGTTTGGACTCACCGTACTATCCTCGCTGGATCACCAGGGAGTCCAAGGACATCCTGGAGAAGGTGGGAGGCCCTGGGCGGGGCTGGCCTGGGGTGGGGGCTGGCAGATACCAGGTCTCAGGAGTGCCAGAAGCCCCCTGTCTCAGGGATGGCGGCCTCGCTGATGCTCTGGTCCTCACCCACCCGGGGGAGTCACCCTCCTGCTGCGATCCCAGGACCTCCTGTCTGGGTTCCCTGCACTGAGTCAGTCTGGCATGGCAGTGACAGGCTTGGGGTCAGGAGATAGACGGAGCCTAGGCTAAACTCTGAGTCTGTCTCCTTATCTACAAAATGAAGCTAGGAGAGAACCTTTCTCACAGACTTCTGGGTGGGGGAAAACATAAATTTGTGATGCTCAGGCCTATGCCAGGCAGACGGTAAACACTCAGTAAATGACCACTGCTTTTACTCACAAATCCTACCCTCTGAGAGTCCCAGCAGCCCCCATCCATGCAGACTTGGGAGCAGAGACAAGAGAGGATTCCTCCACCCCAGAGGCTCTGGGGTGTGATGCTGGGCTGAGCCAGACTGGCCCCGGTACCCCTGGGCCTGCTTGGGGGTTTTCTGAGGAACCCATTTCCTGCAGCCCTTGGGTGCTAACCAGGTTCCTTTGCTGGGTTGCAGCTGCTTGAACGGGATGTAAGCAAGAGGCTGGGAGTGACAGGGAACATCAAAATCCACCCCTTCTTCAAGACCATCAACTGGGTTCTGCTGGAGAAACGTGCAGTGGAACCACCCTTCAAGCCCAAAGTGGTATGTAATCCTACTCCGATGGGGCTGCCACTCCACATTGCCCCCTACTGCCTTCCTGGGTGGGCTCCTCCTGCTTTGCCCTTCCTCCCTCCTGCCTCATTTCCATGCTCTCCTCCTCTCCCTTCTGACGAATCCGCTTTCCCAGCCCTCTGGCAGGCTGAGTCACAGTCTCTACCCTTATGTTCTCAGGTCTCTCCTCAGTCAGTCAGTCATGCAACAAACATTTGGTAACAGTGGATCCAGCACCCTTACCATGCATTCTCTTTTATTTATTTATTTATGGTTACACTGAGTCTTCATTGCGTCACGCAGGCTTTCTCTAGTTGCAGCAACCGGGGGCTGCTCTTTGTTGTAGTGTGTGGGCTTTTCGTAGTGGTGGCTTCTTGCTGCGAAGCACAGGCTCCAGGCACATAGACTTCAGTAGTTGTGGTGCCTGGGCTTGGTTGCTCTGAGGCATTGTGGAATCTTTCCAGACTGGGGATTGAACCCATGTCCCCTGCCCTGGCAGGTGGATTTTTATCCACTGCGCCACCAGGGAAGTCCAACCATACATTCTTTAACACTCACTGTGTGCAGGGGAGTATGCTTTGGTAATCAGAGTTAAGGCCTCCCTCCCTCCATCTATCCATCCACCCATTCAATCCATTTTGCAATAAATATAGAAAATGCTGAGTGCCTTCTGAGTGCAGAGCACTGAGCTGGGCTGCATGCACAGCAGAGTAGGAGACCCAGTCCCAGAACTGGAGGGCCCCAGCTCCTCAGAGAGATAAGAAACTTGCATGCCGATGATCATTTATGATAAAAGGCATCAGTATGAGAAATGTCACAAGGCCACACACAATCAGTTGCCATGAGGAGGGTCTGTCGGCAGGAGCCAGGAGCCAGAGTTTGGAGTAGGTCTGAGAGGAAATGGGATGTGGGCAGGGCTGAGGAGGCCCAGCCAGGCTGGTGCCAGATGCTTTCCAGGGAAAGCAAGGTTGCTGTACACAACAGCCTAGAATCTAGAGAAGCCACCAGGAGCGAGCAGGAGAGCAGAGGCAGGCTGGACTTCTCAGAAGTCGGACACCAAGGCCCTTCTCTGATCACAGCTCTTCCCTCCCTTCCTCTTTCTCTCCTTTGCCTCCCCCTCGCTCCTTGAGGATGCTGTTACCACCTAGCAGCCTGTGTAACATGCTCCAGTGTTTGTGTTTTAAAACCGCAGAGAACTCTGCCGACTCCAGGGACCTAAAACTGGCTGCCTCCTGCACTGGGCACATTACTCCCAGGCAAGCAGGCTATAGGAATATCCCACAGCCTGCATTTAGTGTCATGCTTTTGATAGAAAGAGGGATGGACTGATGTTAAACAACACCAGGCATATGTGCTAATCAGCAGCAATCCTCTCGGAAGGAAGCGGTAGGGGACTGTGATGAGCTGGCCCCAAGGGGTTTCAGCACCAAGTTAACAGACCTGCCAGGAAACTGGCCCAAACTGCTCTGCTCTGTCAGTTTTTCAAAGAAGCCAGGAACCTGGATTTTTTTTAATTTTTTTTGGCTGCACCACACAACACATGGGATCTTACTTCCCCAACCAGGAATTGAACCCATGGTTTGGAAAGTCCCAAAAACTTGATTTCGATGTCATATTTCCTAATTTTAAATATCGGCTCAGGAATTTCCTGGCAGTCCAATGGTTAGGACTCTGAGCTTTCACTTCCTAGGAGCCAGGTTCAATCCCTGGCTAGGCTAAGATCCCACAAGCCATGTGGTGCAGCCAAAAGAAAATTGGCTCAAATGCCATTAAAACTCATGGCTAGTCAAAATGGTTGTACCTGCAGCTCAGTTGGGCCTGAGGGCCACCAGCTTGAGACCTCTTTCTATCACACTTTCACTGTACCCTGAAAAGCAGAGTCGGCAGATTTTTCCTGTGAACAGTCTGACAGGAAATACTGTGGGCTTTTCAGGCCAGCTAGTCTCAAAGTGGCCATAGATGTAACCATAGACATAGCAGCATGTCAGTTTGTAGGCATGGTTGTGTGCTAATAAGACTTTATTTATGGATGCTGAACCATTGAATTTCATTTAATTTTCACATGTCATGAAATTTTATTCTCCTTTTGTTTTTTTTTCCTAAACATTTAAAAATGCAAAATCCAATCTGAGCTTATGGGACCTACAGAAACAGATGGTGGAAGGGGTTTGACCCAGGGCTGTATTGCCTGCTTGGGCAAATGCCCACGTTTCCTCCTCCAGGCCCCCTGCTGGTTTCCTTCACTCCCTTGGGTAACAGCATCCCCCTTCCAGCAGAGAGGCTCCCTTTTCTGTTCTCAATAAGGATGGCTCTGCCTGGCCCAGCCCAGCAGGGATTCTGGCCCCAGGGGTGGGTCCCTGGAACCCCAGGAACCTTCGCCCTTTGAGTCCTGCTTACACACCCCTACCCTCTGCTTGCAGAAGTCGCCTGGAGACTACAGCAACTTCGACCAGGAGTTCCTGAATGAGAAGCCGCGCCTCTCCTACAGCGACAAGAACCTCATCGAGTCCATGGACCAAACAGCATTTGCTGGCTTCTCCTTCGTGAACCCCAAATTTGAGAGGCTCCTGGAAAACTGAGGTTCCCGAACGTGTGCCCCAAAAGCCCATCCCAGCCCAGGAGCCTGGGTCAGCCAGCACCACCTGCCGACCCGGCAGCGCAGGTGGGGGCCACACTTCATCGGCACCTGCCTGCCCCCCACGATAAACAACCGTGCAGTTGTCGTGATTTCTGCTGCTGCCTGCCCCCCATGTCCCCCAGAGGGGCCTCAGCTCCTGTCCAGCTGGGCTTTCATGGTACTTCCTCTGTGAATTGTGTGTGAATTTGCTTTTCCTCTGCCCTCAGAGGGAAATTGTAAATCCTGTGTTTCATGACTTGAATGTAGTTATCTATTGAAATATATATATATTATATATATATATGCACATACATATATATATATATATATAGGCTGTATATATTGCTCAGTAGAGAAAAAAAATGTGGAGGACTGGTGATACGTTGATCTTTTAAAATATATATATTATATATATATATGACACACACCCTTCCAACCTCCTACCCCCCTCCAAAAGAAAAAGGAGCACAAGCTGTTTGAACCACCAGGTGCTTTGATTTGTCTGTCTAAATAAACACCAAGTGGTACCGACCTGGCTGTTGGGACACATTTGTCCCAGGAAGCTGGTGGCCGCTGCTCCCGCTTCCGGCAGCTGTCTTGGACGCTAAACCTAGCTGTTAGCTGCAGATGCAGAACCCCTGGGCTTTCATGCAAATGTGTTTGTATTTATGGGTTTCCTCTGGCTCTAGAGCTGGGGGCCAAAAGCAGAACACTTTTCTGGATGGCTGAGGGAGCCCCAGTTGTTTCTTTGGGGTGATGGGACCAGCTACAGAAAATCCATCTCAGAAGAATGAGGGGCGAGCGTGGAAGAGCAGGACAGTGCAAGGCCTGGCCAGAAGACATGAGCAAAGGTGGCGAGGCCAGCCCAGACTGGGGCGGAGAGGAGGGGAGAGGAAGGAAATACAGCTCAGACTTCAGGCAGTTGTGGATTCAAATCGCAGAGGAGCCAAAAGATGTGGCTTTTCAGATGTCACTTAATCATCCAAAATCTCCGTTTCCTCATCTGTACAATGGGCCTGAGTTATTCAGTGTAACTCCTCAAGTTTGTCCCTGCCCTTGCCACAGAGGAGTCTGTGTCTGAGTTCTACAATCTATTCCCCAGGAGCCCTGGGGACAGGGAGGGGAGCAAGGTAGGAGAAAAAGGATGAAATGCCGAGTGGCCGGGTCGAGGTTGAGAGCCTTGCCCCAGTGTGCCCTGGTGCAGCCAGGAAACTGGGGGTGGCCGCTGCCCCCCAAGCCTGCAGGTCTCTGTCCCCACCACCTCTTGCCTGCTCTCGGCTTCCTGTTTCTTCCTGTCTGTCTCTCTCTGGGCACAAGCCTTGGGGAGGGTCCGCCCTCCAGCCCTTCAGGTCCAGCCCCCCCGAGCTCTCGTCTCTGGTGGTAGGTGAGGTGCCCCCAGAGCCTGATTGGCTGGCCCTGGCAGCCAAGCAGGTGGCTTCCAGCAAGTTCATTTTCCTGAGCTGAGGTGCAAGTTTCCATAGCTGGAGAGGAGTCAGATGTGGAGGGGGGCTGGTCCTGGCCAGGGGAGGGGGCTGGGGGTGTCGAACCTTCCCCGGAGAGACCAAGTGTCCCCTTCCCCTCTCCCCGCCTGCCATCTTCTTCAGGAAATGCTTGAATCCCTGCTCTGCATCCAGAAGTGGGGCTTTGTCCCCTTGGGCTGATAGTCAGGTTGGGGAGACACCGGGTGACATGGGCTGTGCTGGGGCACGCTGGGGCCGTGAGAGCCCAGAGAAGGAGCCTGGGGACCCCTGTTCCCCACCTCTGCTGCCCAGGCCCCAGAAAGCCTTGGGTTGGTCCATTAGAACAGAAATACAGTTGGTGTGTGAATTCAGAGCCTCTCGCCATCTTTCTGCAGCTCCAAGGTGGGGCCATGCACCCAGACCTCATTTCCTCCAGTGTGGGCTGGGGGAATAAGTAGTTTTTCGGCCAGAGGTAGTGGAGGGTGGCAGGGAGAATGGGAGTGTGTGTTTAGTCCGCCACACACACAGTAACTGCCATGAGTTTCTTCAGTGGGCCTCAGTTCCTCATCTGTAAAAGGGCACCATTACTCCCTGCTGCCTCGTGGAGCTCCTGGCTCTGAGGGAGCCCTTGGAGACTGATGCCGAGTACCTGGTGGTCCTGGGCGAAGCCTAAGAGGGAGAAGAGCAAGCTACAGAGATGCTGCAAAACTGCCTGCAAAGCCGTGCAGCTCCAGACCTGTTCCCAGAGTTGAGTAGGTACCAGGCCTGCCTGGTGGCCCAGGAAATGCCTGTAGTGGCTGGGCCCAGAGTCACACTTTCACTGGGATCAGGGGTCCGGAAACAGGCAGACAGCCCTCCACTTGCCAAGTAGGTTTGCTGGCAGAGCAGCAAGCTCCGGTGCCACCTCAAATGTGTAGCAGGCCTCACCCTCGTGCCAAGCGGACTAACACAGATGCAGGAGGTCCTGGGGGCAGGGGCAGGGGCAGGGGCAGGAGCAGGGCTCTGCTGTCACATGCCCCTGGTTTCAAACCCTGCACGTCCCTAGTTGTGTGACCTCAGTATGTGACAGCCTCCTGGAGCTCCAGTTCCCTTTACTGTAAATTGGGGATAGAGGCAGACCGTGTTTTGTTGCGCTTCACTTTCGTGTGCTCTGCAGACATCATGCTCTTTACAAATATAAAATCTGTGGCAGCCATGCATGGAGCAAGTCGATCAGTGCTGTTTCTCCAATGGCAGTTGCTAACTTTGTGTTTCTGTGTCACATTTTGGTGATTTTCTGGATGTTTCGAATTTTTAGGTAATTATTATATCTGTCATGGTGATCAGTGATCTCTGATGTTACTATCGTAATTGTTTTGCAGTACCGCAAACTGCACCCATATAAGAACTTAACCCGTAAATGCTATGTATATTCTGACTGCTCCACTGACTGGCTGTTCCCCCATCTCTCTTCCTTTCCTTGGCCTCCCTATTCTCTGAGACACAACAGTATTGTGTTTTCTTTTTTAACATGTTTTCTTTTAAAAAAATATTTATTATTTATTTTTGGCTGCGTGGGGTCTTAGTTGCAACACTCAGGATAGTTTTTTGCATTGCACGGGCTCAGTAGCTGTAGCGTGCAGGCTTAGTTGCCCCAAGGCACGTGGGATCTTAGTTCTGTGACCAGGGATCAAACCCATGTCCTCTGCATCGGAAGGCAGATTCTTCTCTACTGGACCACCAGGAAAGTCCCAAGACACGACAATTTTGAAGTTAGTCCGATTAACAACCCTTCAGGGGCTTCTACATGTTCAAGTGAAAGGAAAGAGTCGCACATTCCTTTAAATCCAAAGCTAGAAGTGATTAAGCTCAGTGAGGAAGGCATGTGGAAAGCTGAGACAGGCTGAAAGTTAGGCCTCTTTGGCCAGTTAGCCAAGTTGGGAATGTAAAGGAGTTCTTGAAGGAAATTCAAAGTGTTAATCCCATGACTGTATGAATGATAGAGTGAAACAGCCTTACTGCTGATGTGGAGAAAGTGTTAGTGGTCCGGAAAGAACATCAAACTACCCATAGCATTCCTTTGCGCCAAAGCCTAATCTAGAGTAAGGCCCTGAAAAAAAAGGTGTAAGTGTTAGTTGCTTCCCTTGTGGCTCAGCTGGTGAAGAATCCTCCCGCAATGCGGGAGATGTGGGTTTGATCCCTGGGTTGGGAAGATCCCCTGGAGAAGGGAAAGGCTACCCACTCCAGTATTCTGGCCTGAAGAATTCCATGGACTGTATGGTCCATGGGGTCGCAAAGAGTCGGACATGACAGCGACTTTCACAGTCAGTAGCTCAGTTATGTCCGATTCTTCGGGACTCCATAGACTGTAGCCTGCCTGGCTCCATTGCCCATGGAATTCTTGGGTCTCCTGCATTGCAGGCAGATTCTTTACCGTCTGAGCTGCCAGAGAAACCCAGAGTAAGGTCCTCTCTTCAGATATATGAAGGCTGAAAGAGGTGAGCAAGCTGCAGAAGAAAAGTTTGAAACTAGCAGACGTTGGTTTACGAGGTTTCAGGAAAGAACTTTCTCCAAAGAAGTGCAAGGAGAAGTAGCAAGTGCTGCTGTAGAAGCTGCAGCAAGTTATCCAGAAGAGCTAACCAAGATAATTACTCAAAGTGACTACATTAAACAACTGATTTTCATTGTAGATAAAACAGCCTTATCTTGGAAGAAAATGCCATCTAGAACATTCATAGCTAGAGAGAAGTCATTGCCTGGCCTCAAAGCTTCAAAGGACAAGCTGACTCTTGTTAGGGGCTATTGCAGCTGGTGAGCTTAAGCCAAAGCCAGGGCTCATTTACATTTACAAAAATCCTAGGGCCCTTAAGAATGATGCTAAATCTACTCTGCCTGTGCTTTGTAAATGGAACAATAAAGCTTGGATGATAGCACATCTGTTTATGACATGGTTTACTGAACACTTTAAGCATATTGTTGAAACCTGCTCGGAAAAAAAGATTCCTTTCAAAATATTACTGCTTATTGACAAGGTACCTAGTCACTCAAGACTTCTGATAGGTGTGTATGAGATTGATGTTGTTTTCATTCCCACTGAAACAACATCCCACCTATGAACCAAAGAGTAATTTTGACTTTCAAGTCTTATCTTATTAAAAATTACCTTTCAGGGACTTCTCTGGTGGTACAGAGGATAAGAATCCACCTGCCAGTGCAGGGGACACAGGTTCAATCCCTGGTCCAGGAAGATTCCACAAGCTGTGGAGCAACTAAGCCCATGTGCCATTATTACTGAGTCCGTGCGCTCTGACTACTGAAGCCCGTGTACCTGGAGCCGGTGCTCCACAACAAGAGAAGTGACTGCAGTGGGGAGCCCATGCACCTCAGTGAAGGAGGAGGCCCTGCACCCTGCAACTAGGCCACAAGGACCCAGCACAACCAAAATACAATGTAAAAGAGAAAAAGAAAGACCTTTCATAAAGCTATAGCTGCCACAGATAGTGATTCGTCTGATGGATCTGAAAATGGAAAACCTGCTGGAAAAGATGTACCACCCTAGATGCCATGTGATCCATGGGAAGGGGTCAAAACATCAACATGAACAGGAGTTTGGAAGAATTTGATTCCAACCCTCATGGATGACTTTGAGTGGTTCAGGATTCCGCTGGAGGATGTCATTGCAGATGTGGAAATCACAGAAGCCCTAGGAGAGCCTGAACACGTAACTGAATTGCTGCACTTTCATGACAAAACTTTTAACGAACAAGGAATTATTTCTTATGGACAAGCAAAGAAATTGGTTTCTTGAAACAATCTACTCCTGGTGAGGACGCTGTGAAGATTGTTGAAAGGATTTAGAATGCTATTACGTAAATGTAGTTGATAAAGCAGTGGCAGGGCTTGAGAGAACCGACTTCCAAGTTTGCAAGAAGTTCTACTGTGAGTAAAATGCTATCAAACAGCACTGTGTACTACAGAAAAATTGCTCATAAATGGAAGAGTCATTTGATACAGCAAACTTCATTGCTGTCTTATTGTAAGAAATTGCCACTAGTGCCGCCCTGACACTATGCTGGCCGCCAGCACCATGAAGATCTGGACTTCGGAGCATGACTTTGACTACCCATGGGAAACTGTTAGAACAGCTGCATTTCAAACCCTTAACCTGAGTGTGGTTGGAGTTGATGTACTGGACAGACACATAGATCCCTCTGGCAAGTTGCACAGCCATACACTTCTCAGCACAGAGTGGGGACTGCCTTCTATTGTGAAATCTATTATTGGTGCAGCAAGAACCAAAACATCTGTGCAAGAATACTCTGTAGTGGATCCTGTAGAGAAAACAATGGAATTTACATCTACAAATATTTCACTTACAAATATGGTTTCAATAGATGGGAGACTTACATACAAACCACATCCTCAAGACTCAGAAAAACTATTTTGACTCACGAAGCCATAATTACTGTGAAAGGAGTCAGTCTGAGCCATTACCTTGAAGGGCTGATGGCAAGTACGATATCATCAAATGCTAACAAAGGCCAAGAAGCAATGGAGTGGGTAATACATAAATGCTGAAAGTAAGGAACGGCCAGCTTCGGCAAGAGGAAGCATATGAACACTAATGGCGGCAGCAGCAGCATTTGGGGAGAAATGAAAATGGAAGTTGATACACAGCACCCAGTTCCCCAGCTCTACAAGCTGGCAGTATATTTGTTATTTAAAAAATACAACTCTATTTTAGGTAGAATTTTTTTTAAGTTGAAGAAAAGCTATGTGACTTGATCAAAGAGGTGCAGGGTTTCTAAATAAAAGGGGTCAGCTTTAAAAAAAAAATTGCCACGGCTTCCTCAGTCTTCAAGCTGCCAACACCTTGATCCGTCAGCGACCATCAACATTAAGGCAAGACCCTCCACCAGCAAAAAGATCATGAGTTGCTGAAGGCTCAGATGATGGCTAGCATTTTTTAGCAGTAAAGTACTATATAAGTGAGATATGGACATTTTTTAATTTTAAAATTATTTTGTTATTATTTTACTTTTTGGCCTTGAAGCACAGTATGTGGGATCTTACTTCCACAACAAGGGATCGAACCCGTGCACCCTGTAATAGAAGTGTGGAGTCTTAACCACTGGACCACCACGGAAGTCCCTGTACACTTTTTTCAGACTGAATGCTATTGTATACTTAATAGACTACAGTATAAACACAACTTTTATATGCACTGGGAAGCCAAAAACTCTGTGTGACTCATGCTTTATTTTGGTGTCCTGGAACCAAACTTGTAATATTGCCAAGTTATGCCTGTAACTATGATGCTGCTTGTGGACTAGGATGATTTCTGTAAGAGCATCCCCTGGGCTCCAGACACAGTAGATGCTTAGTAAATAGCAGCCCCTGTGACCCCATCCCCTCAAGGGGATGAAAGTTGCTTAGGACAGCAGCCTGTCAGTTGCACATTGGAACCCCTGGGCCTTCTGACCAGACTGCAGGAGGATGCCTTGGCAGTTTCAGTTAAAACCTAAAATGCACCCACCCCATGAGTCAGCAGTCCCCCTCCCCAAGCAGTTACCCAAAGGAGACTCACACAGAGGCCCTAGGAAATGGACCAGGATGCCCACCACCTCATGGATTAATTGGGGAAAACCAGAAGCAAGCAAGACTCTCAACAGCTAGGGGGGTGGGGTGGTGGTTAAATACTTCCCTGATGTGGAAAGTGGTGCAGGGCAAAGGGATCAAGACAAGCAAGTTAAGAGAACCATAACTTCAGAGTGATTCCACTCCGTGGTTCCATGTGCCTGCTTATGAGGGCACCCAAAAGTGAAGGATGAATGGGCTGCGCAAACCACAACCCCTTCATGGCAGTGGCCCTCACAGTCAGCATGCAATGCAGCATGATAAGATACGTCCTTTATGCCAGAGTCTAACCAACAGGTCTCAGCCCTGACTGTGCGCTGGAACACGATGCCCAGGCCGCTCTGGGTCTAGTTCTAGGTGATCTCTGGAGGGGACCCCACATCAGTATTGCTAAATCGCCCCACAATCCAATGGGCACCAGGACTGAGAGTCACTTGGTTGAGATTCAGAAATCTGCATTTTGCCCAGTCATCCTGTTGGAGCAGGGAGATACTGCTGTGAGCAGGCCACACTCTGGAAGGCAAAGTCACCAACCAGTATCATCCAGCCCCTGTGTGAGGAATGCTCCACTGCTGGACCCTGGTACGCCTGTGGGAGCGCCCACCATAGGCAGAAGGTTGGCGGGTCAAACAGGCACAGGGGAGGGAGCCTGCAGCGGCTGGGGTGGCTGTAGCGCCCTCTGGTGGGAGGCAGGCTCTCAGGCCCAGGGACAACTCGTTTTGTGCTAGACACATATTCAGTGCTACAACCCACCTACTCTCGTTACTCTCTGGGGAAATATTCCAGCAACAAGGTGCCTGAGGACCATTTTGCAGAGAGTCAGAGATGTGGAGATTACACATCTAGACAATTCCCCTGGCATTAAGAGGGTCTCGAAACCTCAAACCCATTCCCTAGCATCCATCACCCAATTAGAATCCCATTTCCCCCAATTTATTCCTTACTAAGGTGTGAATGACTGAAATGAGTTCCCTTGCCCCTGCTCCGGGGACACACTAAAGAGTAAGTAAGAACAGGGGTGGCTGCCAGTCCTGCTTTGTGGCATTAGCAGCAGCAGGTAACCAAACCCCAGGAACTCAGAAATCAATATCCTCCAGCTGGTGAGTGGCATTGGCCCACTGCCCCAGCTTAGGGTTGAGACCTGGCTCAAGAGCAAGACAGCTGTAGCCAGCCACAGCCCATTAGAAACTCACGATCAATAGTATCGGCAAAACCTCTCTGAGCCATTTCCTGGGTTTAAATCATGAGCTGAGAAAAAATTAAGCGAATTAGATGCATTTTGCATCAGTGACAAGTTAAAAAATAACTCACTTCACAAAATGCTTGCATTCCATTAAAAATGGGTCTAGTTAGCTTAATTGTTCTTGAGTACTCTGGAAACAAGGTATGCTTTTTTTAAAGGAGAAAAAAAAAAAAAAGATTGCCTTTAAATCCTGGCTCAAGTTTGTAATAGCTGGATAGCAAATGCCCCTGTTTATATTGGACCCATACTCAGACTCAGCCTAGCGTGGGACAGGAAGTGGAGGCGCTGATGACAAACCGTGAAACGCAGACTTGGAGTCAGATCTGGTTCTATGCCTGCCTGCCCCATCCTCCACTCCATCCATCCATCCAAGCATCCATCCATCCTTACTTGGCTTCTCTGAGCCTCAGTTTCTCTCCTGTCGTTGTGCATAATCATACCTGTTTTATAGGGTTATTAGGAGGCCAAAGCTTGGAAAACTCTTCATGCAGCCCAGCACCCAGTGAGTGCTTAGGAAATCTAAGAATATTGTTCTTAACTCCATGAACGTCTTCATGTTTCCAAGCATGTCTGCCTCACAACAGCGCTATAAGTACAAGGCATGGCTGGGCCCAAGGAATCTTATAGGAAAGGGACACAATTTTCCTGGATGGGAGTGGAGTGAAGAGCCCTGGATTTTGAGTCAGGAGTGGGTTCCAACAGGCCCATCTCCTCCTCCCTCGCCTTGGACTTTGGGCCATCAGCCAGCTCTACAGTAGGAAAATGAGAGTCTAAAATTGACATGAGTGGCAGGTAGGTTTCATGTGGTTTTAAATTATGAAAAAGAAAATTAGAATGTCAAATACCCCCAATTCTTGGCACAAACTAAAACCAAATGGCGTGAAAGGTAGTAATTCCCACTGTCACAAAAATCCACTGAAAGTTGCCACAGCAGCAGGAAGAGCGGCCGATGCCTGGAGGGCAACCCTTCTCTGCCTCCTCTTGTTTGATCTCAGGGCCACACGAAAACCTTTCCCTTGACCCTCATGACCTTCCCCAGCATGTTTCCAAGGCAGAGCTGGAGAGTCTCCTGGGGGCCCCCAAATAGCATCCGAGATGCAGACATACACAGGTTTGATGTTTCTTGAACAGCCACTAAGGTCAGATCCTGCACCGGATGCTTCTTTAGTACATTTGTGGTCAGGACTCTGAAATGAAGGCTGGACTTATCAGTTCACTCTGTGAGCATTTAGTAAGCGCTGACTGTATGTCGGGGATTCTGCAGGATGGTGGCAATCTGTGCAAATGAGGAACAGGTTCGTGGTTTCCTGGGGAAGGCAGGTCTGTAAGCAATTATGATACTAGGGAAGGTGGGGCTGTGGGTGTACAAAGGAGGTGTCAGCTCTTCCTGTGAGGGCAGCCGGAACTGGGAAGACCTCCTGGAAAAGGAGACGTTTAATCTTGAGGTCCAAAGAAAGAGTCGGTCCGGTTGTTGGACCAGCAACACTTTTAAAGTCTGCTAATACAAAGTATTGCAGAGATATGAAGCTGTGGGTCCCTATTAGCAAGGAGTGGGAAGGAAATTGGCTTCATTCCTCCAGAAGGCAACTTGACACCCTTGGGGACTGCTGAAGATCTTGTAGCTAGAGAAAGTCTTGGTCGCAGTATTGATGGCCACACAGGCAAGATTTTTCCTGGGCACATTGTAAAGTGCAAAGTTGGAAACAACTGAATGTCCACACAGAAGACTAAACGGAGAAATGGAAGTGAGTTCATGCAGTGGGTATGGCTCATCCTCTTTCGCAGTGGACAGAGCTGCCAGCTTCAATGCTGACAGAGCCTCAAGCCCACGTTAAGAGAAAATGTGGAAGGATACGTGTAGGGTGATGAAACGGGAAAGTACAGAGCTGTATGACCTCAGGAAAACAAGCTTCTTTGTGAAGCACCCAGACTCCCAGGGGCCAGGGTGCTGGCTCCTCTGAAATAGATGGGGGAGGCCTAGACTCCAGAGGCTACCTAAGGACTGGGCTTCTCTGTCTATAAGGTTTTACCTCACTAAAAAACATCTGCAGCATGTACAAAAAAACCAATAGAGGTTCACAGAGCTAAGTGGAGGGTCTGCAGATGCTTATTTTATTCTCTGTACTTCACGCTCAAAATGTTTCATAATTTTTTTTAAGAGAACAGGTAGGTGTTCTGTTTCTTGACCTGACCGCTGGTTACCCAGGTGTCCCTTTAGCATGATTTTTTTTACACTGTACATTTGTGCTTTTCTTTACAGAGGTGATGATTCACAGTTTTTTTTAAGTTAAAAAGAAT
Organism: Oryx dammah; assembly: GCF_014754425.2. Lineage (NCBI taxonomy): Eukaryota > Metazoa > Chordata > Mammalia > Artiodactyla > Bovidae > Oryx > Oryx dammah. Next base: position 12,722,927 of record NW_024070193.1, read on the forward strand.
GAGTAGGCGACAGGCGGGGTTCGGGGAAGCCATCCAAGGCAGAGGAACTAGCAGGGCAAAGGCCTGGGCGCCGGGCAGGGCTCTGGGAGCCCCGGCCTGAGGCTGGGTAGGGTCCCTTGAGCACAGCCCTGCACCCAGCCCTGGCCCACAGTGGTCTGTCTCTCTGCACTGGGGGACCAGCAGGGCTGGTTCGTGCGTGAGGCTGAATAGAAAGTGAGGGCTCAAGCAGGGTCACTGGCTTGAGTGAGAGAATGGGTTTGATGAAGTGGTTTAAGCCCCTCCTGGTGTGGTAGCAGCGGGTGTGAGGTCCCCAGGCGGGGCTTATCATGATGCTGGCATTTCTCACTGGAGGCAGTAGCTGAGCTAATGCAAGAACTCGTGGCCAGGGTTTGGAGGCTTGATGGGCTGCAGAAAGAGGGCTGAGGACCCTGGACACAGAGTAGCAGCGGCCCCACTGGGCCCCCGAGGTTCTGCTGACGTCCACCTGTACCAGCTCGGTAGGTTTTTCTGCGGCTTTGGGAAGGTTTAGGAAGACACAAAAGGGGCAAGAGTGATGGGCTAGTTGAGTTTTCCCAAGGGAAGCCAAAAAACAAGCTCAAGAGTTGTTTTTAAAACTCTGGTGGTCTTTCTGCCTCAGCGATGGGAAATCGGGCTCTGTGGGGCTGGTGTTCCCAGTGGGGTGCTGGGCCTGCCCAGGGATGGAGGGGCACAGTCAGTGGAAATGGGGCTAATTGATCTGACAAGGCTTCTTCTTAAGAAAGCTCTTAAAGAAAAGGGAAACACATCGCCCCTGTTGACTTCCTCGTTTCCTCTGCATTCTTCCAGAGGGAACCAGCAGCTGGTTTTGGTGTGTGGACCGTTTCTCTGTACCATGCTGCTGCTGCTGCTAAGTCGCTTCAGTCGTGTCCGACTCTGTGCGACCCTGAACATCGCCTAGGCAATTGTTTTGCATGTTTTTAAACGTCATTATAAATAGAGTCCATGCACAGAGCATCCTTCTGCCCCCAGATTTCCCCTCTAACCCCCCACCCACGCATGCTTTTAAAATTGACCTTTACTAAGCCCTTGCAACTCAAGTGTATTTCCTTCCTTCTTGTGAGAGCTTTGAGATATAATTCATATACCATATAATTCCTCCACTCAAAGTGTACAATTTAATTGTTTTCAGTATGCGCATAGTGTTATACAATCATTACCACAGTTGATTTTAGAGCACTTTCATCACCCAAAAAAGAAACCCCATACCCTTTAGCCATCAGCCTCCCACTTCCCCAGCTCTTGGCAACCACTAATCTACTTTGTGACTGTATAGATTTGCCTATTTCAGGATACATCATATAAATAGAATCATACAATATGTAGTCTCTCGTGACTGGTCAAGGCATTCCTTTCAGGGTTGTGTGACATTCTATCTTATACAATGACCACACTTCATACAAATAAATGGTGTAGAACTCTGCTTTTATCCTTCCAAGATAAAGTAAAAGGGACTGTGTTTACCTTCCTGTCCTGCCTGAGCAGGGAGAAAAAAACCAAAACCTAAAATCACAAACAAGATAAGATCAATGAAACAACAGCTGTCAAGATTCTGGACACGAGGCAACAAAGGGCAGTGTTCCCCGAGGGACGTCAAACACGGGATGTGAGTCCCATGGTTGCCCAGCTTTACTGCCTCAAGACAGTCCTCAGGCTGAGGCTCCAGGAGGGGAACCCAGGGAGTGCCCTGTGGGGTCCCCAAGCTGGGAAGAAGAAACTGGGTGTTCAGGGAAGCCAAGGTGGCTAGAATTCACAATGTAGTCCTTGGGAGATGAGAGAGAAAAGCCTGGAGGTTTGTAGAAAATTCTCCTGGAGTATTCAGCAGTACATGCGTGTGAGAAACATTCCAAGACAGGCAAGTCTTATCTGAATGGGTGAGAGGGAGCAATCCTCAGAACTCTCTTGTCAGGAACAGTACCTGTTCCCCAGCAGCCAGACTGGAAATCCTCATGATTCAGGGTCATTGTGTGGAGTACCCAGTAGGTACCTAGAACAAAGCCTACTAATATTTATGGGAATGTAAAAAACATCCAACACCCAATCAGGTAAAATCCCCAATGTCTGGTATCCAATAAAAAATGACCAGGTGTGAAAATAAACAGGAAAAATATCAGTCCACTGAAACGGACCCAAGACCCACACAAATATTAGAATTTGCAGACGAGGACACTATAACAGTTCTCATAACTCTTTCATATTTCAAGAACTAGAGGATGAAAAGGCAAAGGACAGCAGATTTTTTAAAGCAATGAGTAAAAAACTAATAATATATTGATATATTTCACTATACATTTATTCAAACTCATTGAATATATAACATCAAGAGTGAACTTTAATGTAAACAGGACTTTGGGTGATAATGATGCGTCAATATAGGCTCATCAGTTGTGACAGGTGCACCACTCTGATCGGGGATGTCAATAGCGGAGGAGGCTATGCACATGTGGGGGGCAGGGGGTATATAGGAACTCTCCCTTCCACTCAGTTTTGCTGTGAACCTAAAGCTGCTTTAATAAATAAAGCCCGTGTTCAAAAAAAAAAAAAGTAAGCAGAATATATGTTTGATATTTAAAAAGATCCCAATGACACAGTGATGTCTGAGATTTTAAAATATGCTGGCTGGGATTCACTGCGGATTAGACATTACAGTTAAAAACCTGAAGACATAGCAATAGAAAATATCCAAAATGAAACCTGGGAGATGGGTGGGGGGGTGGTGGTGGAATTAATAGCACCAGTAAGTCGTGGTACAATTTCAAGCAATCTAACGTGTATCTAAGTGGAATCTCTGAAATATAAAGAGATGATGGTACAGAAAAAATATTGGAATAAATAATGGCAGAAAAATTTCTAAACTTGATGAAAACAAGATCCAAGAAGCTCAGTGAATCCCAAGCACAACAGTATGGATGACCTGGTATAGTAATGAAGTTTTGGTGAACTATTTTCTAGAATTGCAAATGGAGGCCATCTTAGTTCCAAAGGTCACATGATTTAACTCTGCTTTATAAAAATGTCACTATTGCTATAAGGGTGGATCCAAGGCAGGAAAACTATTTCTGTAGACAATGAAGTACAGGAAATTCGCAATGCATCAGCATGCACCCTTCTCAACCGCCTCAATGAAATGTTCTCAGGTTACTTGTACTCTTTTGCTATTCATTTCTATTTATTTATTAAAAAAAAAAAATTCAGCCACATCCCATGGCATGTGGGACCTTAGTTCCTCAACTAGGGATCAAACCCACACCCCCTACGTTGGACCTCCTGTACTGCAAGGGAAGTCCCAGCTACTCATTTCTCATTTACCCACTTTGGTGGACAGCCATTCATGTCACATCTGCCCTGTACACAACACAGCATGCTACTGGCTATGTAGAGAAAAAAATGAGCCAGAAAATTACCCTGGTTTTAAGGATTTCACAGTTTAGATTAAATCACCATGAGAGAAGGTAATAAATATAATTGCTTTATGAAAGGAAGAAATACAGAAGAGGCCAGGAGGGATTTCTCCCGACCAGAGATCTAAGAAAGGCTATTTCCTAGGTAACCCTCCAAAGCATGAGAATTTAGAAATATTTACTTAAGAAAAGCTGCACCTTATTCGTCATTTGCTGGCAACTGCTGATTAAAATATTAAATGCTTAAAATGTAAAATTTCTCCCCCTGCTTCATGCTCCAGCCTTCTGTTACTTTACTATGTTTGAAACTGGAGGGGCATGGAAGGGAAGAGAGATGGGGAGAGAATGCACGGATAATGCAACGACGTGGAGGAACATAGTTTTCACCACCAGAATATCTTGATTATCTCCAAAGGTGGCAGGTAAGAGGGTGAGTGGACTTGGACATTATGACTGTTGTTTGGGCTTGCTTGCAGATTTCTCAGCTGTTGTTCAGTCACTCAGTCGTGTCTTTGCAACCCTGTGGACTGCAATATACCAGGCTTCCCTGTCCTTCACCACCTCCTGGAGTTTGTTCAAATTCATGTCCATTGAGTTGGTGATGCCATCCAACCACCTCATCCTCTGTTGTCCCCGTCTCCTCCTGCCTTCAATCTTTCCCAGCATCAGGGTCTTTTAAAATGAGTCAACTCTTCACATCAGGTGGCCAAAGTATTGAAGCTTGAGCATCAGTCCTTCCAGTGCATATTCAGGGTTGATTTACTTTAGGATTGACTGTTGTAAAAGGGGGTGTGAACAGAAAGATGACCTTTTTGGTTTGGGAGGTTCGGAATCTGTGGAAAAGTCTAATTAATGTTATACTCCAAGGGACTGATTCCCTGGAAGTCCAGTGGTTAGGACTCCATGCTTTCACTGCTAAGAGGCCACAAGCCACGAGGTGTGGCCATAAAGAAAAAAAGTGTATTTCAACTACTCTATGCACTTATACTTTTTGCTTTCTCTTGGTTTAGTGGATTCTTTTATGAGAATTTCAGCCTATCTTGTCTTTGCTAAGGAAAGTCACAGAGAGGTGATTTTCTGGGCCTAGGACTTGATTTGTTTGGCAATCTCCCATTCTGTTCCTTAGCCAAGTTTGGGGAATCACTGGTCTGGAGGACACAGTTTTGGTCCAGTCCAGCTTTGGATTCTTTGCACAGGACCCGGGCCATGGAAAGCATTCAATAAAATATTGGTTGGAAAAGGAAACGAAGAAGTTCCTCTTCCTGTGAAAGTAAAACTGGAAGTCCTCTTAGGCAGAGTCGAGATCTACATTAGTGAAGCCAGCATTCAAGGGTGCATTCTTCCCCTACCCACATCCCCTACCGAATCCCGCCCCCCCCCCCCCGCCACAACGTGTGCCCTCTAGTCACACTAGGTGTGGGCTGTCACCCAAATAGGCTGCGCCATCCTCCTGAGAGGCCCTCGCCCCCGTCCGTGCCCTCCCGCTACTCGCGCTCTGGTCAGAACCCAGTCTGCCCCCCGGAAGGCTTGGCTTAGGTGCCGTCTCCTCCCAGAAGTCTTTTCTGACTCCCGCCCCCGGCCCAAAGCTTTCTCTTCCTCCTCTTAGGTCCCCCTTTTCTTCCTATTGTCAAACTGCCTCGTGTTTTCCCCAGCACTAATTGTTCCAGCAGCGACGCAGCCGGGGGTGGGGACGCGCGTGTGCGGCCGGGGAGGCAGAAGAGGAAGTGGGAGAGCCCATGGCGGAAGTGGCAGAAGCTGGGCTGCGGCTGGGGCCGGAGAGCCAGGGGCAGATGGTTAGAAGTGAGGCTGGAGCAGGGCAGGAGGAGGTCATTCAGGGGCTCAGCCAGAGACTGGTCTTCATCCAGTGGGAGTCGTGACGGAGGCAATGTGCTTGACCAGTAAGTGCTTGTGTCAGGTTCTAGAAGGTTCTCCTTGAGTTGCTATGTAGAGAATGAGCTGGGGGCGGGGGCTGAGGTCAGAAGGCGTCCTCACTGACTGTGCTTTGTGAAAGAAGAGATGACGGAGGTCTGGAGCTGGATGAAGGCAAAAGGTGGCATGTTTGGGAGAAATGAGAGACCTGGGTTCAGTCCCTGGGTGGGGAAGATCCCCTGGCAGAGGATACCCCACTCCAGTATTCTTGCCAGGAGAATCCCATGGACAGAGGAGCCTGGTGAGCTACAGTCCACAGGGTCACAAAGAGTTGGACATGACTGAGCATCTGAGCCACAGTAAGCAAAGTCGGTGAGGCCTGGAGTTACTGGGAGAGAATTCTGTCCAGGCCCACGGGCAGGGGTGGTGGGGTGGGAGGGATTAGGGGTGAGTAATTGCCCAAAACCTTCCTGTTTGTCCCAGGATGCATCTTGAAGCCTCAGTGCTGTGTGACTGCTGGGAACCATTGCTGCAACCCAGGGTCTTGGTCCATGAGTCAGCCCCTCCCTGACCCTGTCACTGGGGGTGCAGGCTCCTCCTCCACATGGGCCCCAGCTTCCCACAAAGTGATGTGACTTGGACCTCTGAGGTGATGGAGAGACAGGCTAGTTGCTGAGGTCTGTGTTCCCGGGATCAGCTAAAATGGAATTCCTGGTGAGTCTAAACTTCAACCGTCCTCGTCCTTGGCCTAGTGGATCTGGGTTCGTGCAGGTGTAGAGGTCCTGGCTTGTCTCCGATACCTCTTGTGGGGATAGACCTGCTCATCCAGGGACTTCCCTGGCAGTCCAGTGGCTAAGAATCCACGCTGCCAATGCAGGGGGCCGGAGTTCAATCCCTGATCAGGGAACTAGACCCCACATGCCTCAGTTAAGACCTGGTGCAACCAAAAAGAGAGAGTGAGCAGTGGTATAAAACAATAGCAACAAAAAGCTACTTATCCAGTTCTGAACTGGGTGGTGGTTTTCTCAGTCTTTTGGGCATGGGGGAGCAGAGGTGCAAACGTCTTGAATTTAAGGTGCCGCATACGGATAGGATGTTTTTGTTAAAACTCTGATTGGCTGCATCCTACCCCCCGTGAAAATATGTGAAAAAAATTGCATGTTAAGATCTGAAAGCAACATAAAAATGGGCTGTGTACAACTTATGTACTAATAAACTCACCCTTTGTATTTTGAGGACTGAGGCAGAAAGACCTTTTCTGGGGAAAAACATTTGCCAGTGTTGGAAACTCTGTTGCTCTTTTTTTTTTTTTTGCAGTGAGACCTGGGTCAAGAATGGGGGCTCTGGGTTTCCACCACCCTCGCCCTGGGTGTGTGTTAGGGGGTGGTCAGTGACCTGTGGATGAATTTGTCCCCCTCCTTCTGCTTTATTTTTGGCTGTGGAGGGTCTTCTTGGCTGAGAGGGCTTTCTCTAGCTGTGGTGTCTTCCCCTGTTGCGGAGCATGCACTCTAGGCACACAGGCTTTGGTAGTTGTGGTGCATGGGCTGAGTGGGTCCAGAGCACGTGGGATCTTCTCAGCCCAGGGATTGAACCTGTGTCCCTTGCATTGGCAGGCTGATTCTTAACCACTGGACCACCAGGAAAGTCTCATCGTTTGCTTCTGGAAACTTCTCTGCATGGGCCTTAGGCCCCAAGGACCACAGGTGGCTTTGCTGACAGATGACAGAATCTGAGCTTCAGGCTACTTCCTCCACATTCCCCATGGTCATAGTCCTGCAGGAGGAACCAAGACCCTTCTCCAGGGGGGCCGAGGGGTAGTAGGGTGCAGATGTCGGGGCTTCTGAAGTCAGAGAGATGTAGCTTCCAATCCCAGCTCTACCCTTTACTGTGCTGGGGTAACTGGTGTCTCATTCGAGTCTCAGTTGTCTTCTGAAAGATGGGGATAATCTCTTGCAAGTGCTACATAGATATGTACACATAAAGCGCTGGCTTGCAGGTGTTAGGCCATGTCACCTTCACTCCCCACTCCTCACCCTTCCTAACTGGCTGCTGCCCCCAGTCCTGGGACAACCCCTGCCCCACTCCCATTTTCAACCCTACCTTGGGGAGCCATTCCAAGCATCACGATACCAGGGATGACCACCAGGTGGCACCCACCCTTCTAGCTCCCTGTCCCCAGGCTGAGCTTTGCGGACTGCCATGGATTTCCTTACTCTTCTTCTGTGGTTTGTATTCAATAAAAGGGGCATCATGGTTGCATCAGGATCCAGAGTTCTGGCTGAGAACTATCTTCTTCCCCCACCCCATTGGGCAGGCAGGAAGAGAGGGCTGTCTGTTCCCCTCCTCCCTTTGCCCATGTGGGCTTCTTATGGTGCCTGGTGCCAGCCTCCCTGGTATTCACCCTGACTTTTGCTGCTTCTAGTGTTTAGTCACCTCTAGTCGGTACCAGCAGGCAGACAAGCCCTGGCCCAGGGCTCTTCTCTACCCCTGCTCTTCCTGGCACCCTCTGGAATTGGTATCAAAGGTAGGCACACAGCCCCTGGCCCAGCCAAACCTGGCTGAGTGCCTGTGAGCAGCAGCTTGCTGAATGTGGGTGTGACTTGGTGCATACTGTCCAGATTGTTAGGCAGACAAATGGACATGCCTGCGAGTGTCTCATCTCCCCAAAGACTCTTAAGGATTTCCTGGGATCCCTGCCAGTGGAAAGGTTTCCCTGGTATGAGTTTGTCCTAGGGCAGAATAAGATTCTATACATTTGGCTATAAGCAAGGACTTCCCTGATGGCTCAGCAGATAAAGAATCCACCTGCAAAGCAGGCAACAAAGGAGATGAGGGTTCAATTTCTGGGTTGGGAAGACCCCCTGGAGGAGGAAATGGCAACCCACTCCAGTATTCTTGCCTGAAAAACCCCATGGACAGAGTAGCCTAGTGAGCTACAGCCCAAAAAGGTTGCAAAGAGTCAGGCATGACAGAGTGGCTAAGTGCAACAAGGACTAGCCCAGCTGAGCCCAGGGAGCAAGGTTGAAATCAACGGTGGTCCTGGGAGCTCAGGCCTGCATAGCTAAGTGTGAGCAGAAGCTCCTGGACAGGAAGAGTCCCCAGCCCCACAGGAAAGGCATTTTCACAAGTTGAAGGGACTTCTGCACACTTGGAACTGAGGAGAGCTGGTCTGTGGTGCAGGGTGAGAGCTTTTTGTTTTTTTCTGCCACTTGCAGTTCTGATGCCAACCTGAGAAGCACCTTCTTCTGCAAGATAAGCTGGCCTATATCCCTCTGCTTCTCTGGAGTTGACGGGGCTTAGATTGTAAAGCCAGCTGAGGGGTGAGGGTTTCTGCCTCTGGGTTGGAAGGTGGTGCCTTAGAGGCAGCAACAGCGCTGTCGGTGGGGGACAGATGAGGGGCCTCCCCAGGTCGTGGTCCAGAACCAAGTGCACCAGGCTCCCCACCTTCCCCTCTAGCCTTCTTCCTCTGAACCAGCACCAGCTGCATTCATATCCAAGAAGAAACATTTCAGGAGCCAATTCATTTTTCTCAAAACATATATTTTATGACTCCTCTCAGTACATCTTTTGAGCACCTTTGCCAGGATCTCAGGAATGTGTAGAACTCACTCCCACACCATACCCCACGCCCTCCCTAGGCCCTGGTCACCAGGCCCCGCACAGCCTGCGCGATGGCGTCCCTGTCAATGCCAAACATCTTCAGCAGCTCTGCTGGTTTCCCGCTTCTTGGCACCTGGCTGACCGCCAGGCGGGTGACAGTGACGCCAGGCTCTCCCACAACTGCAGAGGCCACTGCCTCACCTATGCCACCTGGACAAAGGAAAGGAGATGAGTAAGGGAATGCAGCCTCAGGGTGAGTGGTGGGCACATCACCCCTAATTGACCCCCAGCCCCAAATCAGTCTGAGTTTATTCCCTTTCCTAAGAATGTGGGAAGGGCATATACTCCACCCTGCCCCATGCCTGTAACCAGACCACTTTTTTTTTCCCCATAAGCCCAAATGTGGCCTCTGAATCACTTTTAACACCATTCTCTGGGCATCAACCAATGAACGTATGCACCTGACTTCAGGGTCTAAGCCTATCTCTTCCCCAGGGGAGGAATGGCTTGTAGAGGATGGCTTTGTGAAGAACTAATAAAAGCTTCCCAGATGTGTGTTAGTCACTCAGTCATGTCCGACTCTTTGCAACCCCAGCGACTGCAGCTGGCCAGGCTCCGCTGTCCACTGAATTCTTCAGGCAATACTGGAGTGGATTGCCATTCCCTTCTCCAGGTGGCTCAGTGGTAAAGAATCTGCCTATAATGCAGAAGACCCAGGTTCGATACCTGGGTCAGGACGGGAAGATCCCCTGAAGGAGGAAATGGCAACCCACTCCAGTATTCCTGCCTGGAGAACCCCATCAACAGAGGAGTCTGGTGGGCTACGGTCCATGGGTTCGCAGAGTCGGACACATCTGAAGCAACTAAGCAAACACACACACTCATAAAGTCTGATATTTGTGTCGCTTTCCCAGCTTGATTCTCCACAGCAGCCTTAACTTTCAAGAACTTCAGGGACATAACCTGCGCTCTTAGCAAGGCTGGAGCCCTTGCAGGTTTCCTGGACTGGGCAGGGATCCAAGGAGCCGTTCCAGCCACTGAGTCCACTGGTCCACAACCCAAGCCTGAGGTCTAGTAAGAACCAGGTGCCAGCTGCTCTGGGTTTCCTGGGCTGCAGCTACCCTGCTGGGGCTGGATGTCCAGCCCTGTGCCCCTAGCTCTCTCACCTTCATAGTAGTGGTCCTCCACAGTGAGGATCCTGCCCTTGGTAGCACGGGCACTGTCAAGAATGAGCTTCTTATCCAGGGGCTTGATGGTGAAAGGGTCCAACACGCGAATGTTGATCTTCTCTGTGAGGGGAGAAGAAGAGGGGTTAGGCAAAGGAGCTGGGTGCTGTGGGTCTGCCCTTTAGGACCTTGGATGGGCACCCTGGGAGGGAGCCTGTCACGTAGCTACCCACCCCTAATAATAGCTCACCCCCTCCTCTGTTGACCTGTGATGCCATGTCCTCCGCCACCCACTCCTCCACCTGGAAGCCTGCCTGGACTGATTTGGGAGCAACTGGCCTCCAGGAAGATGAGGAGTACCCCTTCTCTCCCTCCTGCCCTGGGCTGCAGGATGTTGGCATTTGGACTGTCAGGAAACTCCATCAAAGATGCTTTTCAAGCTAAAGAGGAAGCCAGAGGGACATTCCAAGAGTCTGCCCTGAGGTAAGGTAAGGCACAGTGATGCTGAATAACATACTTAGAGGCCAGTTAAGTAGATTCAAGTCCTATGGTCAGGCCCCAGGGCTCCTGATCTGGTCAGCATGCTGGGCACACAATAAGGGCTCCAAGTCTGGCTTTTATTATCCTCCTCATTTAATTAGATGAGATTCTTCCTCGCCCCCAAGACTCGGTCTGCAGTCAGTGCCCCGTCTCAGACTTTGCGGGTCCCACATTCCTCACCTCTCTTCAGCAGGTCAGCAGCTGCCAGAGCCTCGTGCAGGGTCACCCCAGCACCAATCACAGTCACCTGGTCATCCTTGTTCTTCAGGACTACCTGGGGGCAACATGGGGGCCAGTGAGGCTCAGAAACTGGTGGCCTGCGGTGGGTCCCGACCTCAGCTTCACTCTACAGGGTCTCACTGGCACATAAACTGCAACTGACCTTGGCTTGTCCGATTTGGAAATCTTCATTGTTGTTGTAGATGATGGCATTTTCTGGGCGGCTGGTCCGGATGAAGCAGATACCCTGGAATGAAACAGAATAACGAAGGATTTCAGGATGTAGGACATCTAATCTCAAGGGCAGGAGTCTTTCCTCTGCAGCGTGTGCCTCTCCAAATACTCCTCTGGTATGAGAGCCAGCCGCAAGTCCCAGACAGAAGAGTCTCTATCAGGTAGACTCTCTTGCAGGAAGGGCTGCCCCTGCCCAAGTGCTGTGCCTCGGTACCTGTCCTCAGACAGAGGAACAAGAACCACGTGCGGGCTGCCGGGTCAACAGCAGGTGGCTCTTGGTCAGGACGGGCAGATAAGCCTCAGCTGCCGGAATGGAGGCAGGGAGCTGGACTGGAGTATCCCAGGAGCTGCTGGGATGCTCAAATGGGCAAAGAGCGCAGTGATCAATTAGCAGTGTCTGCCACAGAGCAGGAAGGGTGGTGTGTATTTCATTTTTCCTAGTCTAAATCCAAGCTACACCACCCGTGCAAAGTCAGGAGATACCCATTCTGGGGCAGCAAATGAGCAGCTCTGGGCTGGCATGCTGGCCTCCCCTCCTGTCTCTCTAAGGAAGGACTAGCTGCAGCCCAAGAAAGAAGTCATGTGACCCACCTTTGTATTGGCTGCTAATTCTACTGCTTTCTCCGTAGCCACCCCATCACTTGGATAAAAGACAGTTGACATGGGGATAGAACGAAACATGGCCAGATCTTCCAGGGCCATCTGGGAGGGCCCGTCTTCTCCTAGGGTGTGGCAAAGGATATGTCAGTGTAAGACCCCATGCATGTAATGGCACCCTGGCCCCACACCCTGCTCCAGAAGTCTGAGGACGTCACAGGTGTAAGCACCCCAGCTCCACTCACCGATGGACACACCGCAGTGGGAGCCACAGAGGTTGATGTTGCTCTCAGAGATAGCTGCCATGCGAATCTGGTCGAAGGCCCGTGTAAAGAAGGCTGCGAAGGTGCTGCAGAAGGGCACCGTCCTGTCGCGTGTGGCACAGCCCACAGCGATGCTCACCTGGGGTCGGAGCAGATGGCGTCAGCGCCGAGGGAGAGGTGGCTAGGAAGCCCAGGACCTCTCAGGGCCACCTCCTGGGAGGGGGGGGAGTGTTTTGTCATCCTAGTAACTGTTAATTCTCCTTTCGTGCAAGTGATCTTGGTGCACCTAGGGACTCCATCTGTTTCCAGACTCCTTTGAACTGATATAACCATTTCAAAAGTTCTCTTAAAAAAAATCACTCTCCTGGGGAATACTTTCTTAGCAGCAAGCAAAGCCTTTCACAGAGCAAGCTAGTCAGCTGGGGAAGGATGGTTCATCCCTCCCAGGCCCGTGCAAGTTCCCCTCCACTATCTCCCTGTTGCCCCAAGGCCTCTCCAAAGACAAGCCCTTGCACCCCTAAGCTCCGGAAGCTCCAGGCCCAAATCCTGGCCTAGAAGCACTGAGTGCAGGCATCGGTTCCAAATCGGCACCAGCTCCACAGTTATGAAATCCACCAGCTGACATAAGCCCTCCTTCCCCAGCACACCTGGGGCCTCCCCAGCCCCTACTCTCTCCACACCCCACCAGTTTAGTCTGGATCTTCCAGCTGCCAAGGCCAGAAGCCAGAGACAACTTCCAATTCAGGTATTAAGAGGAAGAATGTTGGGTGCAATAGAGCCAAGTAGCCACCAGGGGGCGGAAGCTCCCAGCTCCTAGGGCCCTGCAGGGCTCCTCTGCAGAAAAGAGCGGATATTTTGAAAAAAACTGGACAAAACATTGTTCCTTATTTAACAACCACAGTTCCCTGACATGGACTTGTGAATACAACCATGCACATGGTAGAGGTCCACCAAACTCTCATCTCTATCCCGCAGGGTGGCAAGGGCCAGAACCTCGTGCATAAGAAAGTTCAGCACCCTTTGCTAAAACTACCAGCCTCCTGGCTATGCCTGCCCTTCCATCTGCAGAACCCTTTACCCCCAGAGAAAGCCCATCCACCAGAATGCCTGGCTGGTGTGCAGCATCCCCTGTTCAGCTCCCCTGTTTCCACTCACCCAGCCTTTGGGTGTCACATCACCCCTCCCCCACCAGTCCCTTGAGGTCATGGGTCCATGCTGGGTCAAGGACCATCATGCTGATATAGCTGCTCAAGGGAGTGGGAGGGCTTCAGCCCTGCCCCCACACCCTACAGACCCCAGCTCTACCTACCATGTTCTGCTCAGCAATGTAACACTCAATGAAACGGTCCGGGTGCTCCTTTTTGAAGAGTTCTGAGAAGGTGGAGTTCTTGGTGTCCCCATCCAGGGCGATGATGCGGTCACTAGCATGGCCCAGTTTGGCCAGGGCCTGTCCATAGGCCTTGCGGGTAGCTATCTGTGGGGAGGAAAGAGTGGGTAGGCTGAGCACCTTAGGAGGCATGAGGCCTGGAGCCCTGCTCAGCCCCTGGGCCACAGCTTCCACCAGGGAGAAAAGGGACAAAATATAGGCACAGAAAAGTAAATAACTCCAGAGCTGGCTGTCCCCATGAAAGAACTGCAAGGAGCAATATCTCAGGGTTCCTCCTCAGCTTGAACTAATCTCTTTTCTCTCTCCTGGCCCCAGTCTCTGGAAATGAGTAAGTACTGTTGCACCTCAGCCTAGTCAGTCCAGAAAATTGGATGCTCAACTGGGTACCTTGTCCCCAACTTTGTAGCTGGGTGGGGTGGGCATTCGGATGTTGGTGATGTCCACTGAGGGGGCGTCCTCCTGTGGTGGGGTCGCCAGGATCTTCTTCTTGCTCTGGATCTGACCGTAGATTTCCTGGATGATCTGATCGGCCATATTTTTGGGGAGGGGCTTCCCATGCCAAGACTCCTTATCTTCTATCCCTACAGGTACAACGTCAGAGGACAGACAGGTAAGGGGACAGCTCCCATGGGACCAGGAAGAGCATGGGGGGGCCTGGCCTCCATGTGAGGGCAGCCCACCACCATAGAAGTTAAGGAGAGGACTGTGATGACCAGCGCTCAACTGCAGGCCCCCTACTGAGTGGCGGCCCAGGCCTCCAGGAGCTCCCAGTGGGAGGGGGCATGCATGGGTGGACGAATATTGCTGGCATGCTGGCCCAACCTGTTCTCTGTGTCACCTCCCCACCCCAAGCTTGCAGAGAGTGGGGTCTGCTGCAGAAATCACACTCTGTTGAATAAGTTGGGAGGGAAGCTAAGGATCAGGGCAGGGTCAGCACTGCCAAAAGTCACCCCCTGCCATGGTGCCTTGCTGGGTGGGAGGGCCAGTGAGGCTCAGTACCCCTCTCCTCTGAGTCACCTCAGATGTCACCACAGCCCAGGGAGAGCCAAGGACTCAGGCCACCCCCAGGAGCTGTAGTGGTAACACCTGAAGGGTGAGTGTCAGCAGCACTGAGGCTGTGACAGTATCCAAGAGGCCTCTCCCAGAGGCTCAGAGGGCTGTACACCTCTCCCAGATTCCAGTGAAATGTCCTCAACTGCCCCAAGTCCACGCAGGCAGAGAGGGATGTGACCCCTGGTGGGCAGGGGACCAGCTGGGCACAATGCACAGTGAAGCCAGCCCAGGGTCTGCAGTTAGCTCTCTTAATGCCAGACTCTGTAGTCAAGTTCCTGGCCACTTCTAGCCCCATCGTCCCTTCTTTACAATGGCAGTGGCCATCCTAGCCCCAAACAAGGGTCTGGAACCCACGGTTGGGTGCTAGGGAGGGACTTAATGCCTGCAGAGCTCTCAGGCCCGGCTCAGGAACTATCTTCCAGACCCTCCTGGGCAACCCACCTGCACAAGCCTCTGGAATCCCTTTTCCATTGCATGAGGGGTATCCTGCTCACCTCTGAGGGGAGAATCTAGGTCTCCCCAAGCTCTCCTGGGGCTCCCTGCCTCAGCCCTTCGCCTCAGGGCAGACAGCTGGAGCTGCGAAGGTCGCTCTGCGAATGCCAGCCAGGGAGTGTCCCTTCTCCTTACCCAGAGGCCTCTCAAAGTCCTCCTGCCTATATATGACCCCCATAAGCCACCCAACCAGGGTCCTAAATCTCAGCTCAGCCACCCTGCCCACCGAGTCTCTTGCACCTCCTTCCCCAGACTGGGTACACTCCACTGAGCAAGCAAGGGGCAGGCTCTTCGGTGGTACCCCACGAAACCTCAAGCTCTAAAGTCAGCTGCAGGGCCAGTCCTGGGCAGGGCAGGAGGTGGAAGGCTCATGTACAGACCTGTGATGCCTCGGCCCTTGAAGGTCTTGGCAATGATGGCTGTTGGCTGGTTCTTCACCTGCCCGAAGGCCTTGCACAGTTCCTCCACGCTGTGCCCATCTACGATGACAGCATTCCAGCTGGGAACAGAGAGAGGGCATGAGGGGCAAGGGCCCATGGGTCCCAGGGAAAGGCCTGCCCTCCTTCCACTGCATGAAAGGACCTGGAGGAGCTGGGATGGCTCAAACCTGCCTGTTTCCAATTTGGGTTTAATTTTCTCTTTTCACATTGTTTTACTTCCTCTTGTTTGCCTTTGGACAGACCTTCCTCCTCTCTCCTAAGTAATGCAAAGCCCAGTGTACTTATTGTCTTTCATTCCTGAGCTATTCATTTCCTACTGAAAGCTGCTCTTGGGACAATGCGCTGAGTTTGGAATCTACTACTAGATTTTTGATGAATTTTTATTTAAGCTGACCTCTCCATGGCTGCTGGACACAGTGTTAGAAACTTGTATAAAACAAGCTATGTTGTCATACATCCAGAAGGAAACTTTCTCTTTCAGCCAATCCTTTCTGGAATTCTTTTTGGTGGATTAATAGTAATAGAAGTGGCAGCTCACACTTACTGAGCACCCACTCTGTAAAGCACGGAGCCGAGCACCTATCAACCCACTTAAGCCTGTTGTTGTCCCCATTTTATAGACAAGTAAACTGAGATACTGAAGGTGGAGCAACCTGCCCAAGGTCACAAAAGCAAGTTAAGTGATGGAGCCAGGACTTAAGGAATCTGGTTTCGTAGTCACAAGGTTATGGACACAGACCCAAGGACATTGCCAGGGTTATTCTCTCAGTCCCCAGGTCCATGTGGTTTTGGGGACGTCTGTCCCTGAGGCATTTGGTGGCTCTGTTTCTTCCTTCATCCAGAGAAATCTTTCCTCTCTTCATTTTCTCCCTCTATAAGGTCACAAAAGAGGTGACACCTCTGTATCTATGTGACCGGGTACTGCAACTCCACCCCCACCTTCCCTGGCCATCAGTTCATCTCTGAAGGGTGGCCTTGGAGGCCCAGGGCCCTCAGAGCCCAACTGCAGAGCAGCTTGTACCTGGGGCAGGGGCAGGACATCAAGGTGGGGGCCCCTCTGGATGCCACCCACCCAGACAGACCTCCTTGCTTTGTAACAGGTGACTCTGAACTCACAACCATCCGAAGCCCAGGGGAGAGATCTGGAAATCCTATCTCCCATTTCCCTAGGAGATGGGGCCCACTCCTCCTCCCCAGGCTGGCTGGCCATAGGTGACCAGTGGACTGATGTGCTGAGTGAGCCTGGTCTACGCTGTGTGCCTCCTGCCTCCTCACCCAAGAACAAAGTGAAGATGTATGAGATCACATCACGTGGAAGCTCTGAGAGCCATCACACCAACGTGCAAATACAGGAACACAGAGCTGCGTCTCAGCCCATAAACCCGTGGCACTGGCCAAGGCGGCCCCTTTAAGCCCCCATGCCACGTGAGTCTAAACCCTGAAGTGAGGCTGCATAAAAACACAGCTTAACCTCCTGCTCAGCCCCTGCACGTGCAAAGCTTCTGGCATAGAGGTCTCCTTTGCTATGAGGGTTCTCAGGTCATTGCCCCGTACATACCCAAAGGCCTCGCAGCGCTTCTGGTAGACATCCATCTGGTGCTGCAGCGGGGCAGGGTCACTCTGGCCCAGGCGGTTGATGTCAAGAATGGCGACAAGGTTGTCCAGCTTGTAGATGCTGGCGAAGGCCATGGCCTCCCACACGGAGCCCTCTGACAGCTCCCCGTCTCCCAGCATGCAATAGACCCGGTAGCTGTGGATGGGGGGGGCAGGTTAGAGGCTGTCCCTGTGCCCCTGGCCTCTCCCTCTGCGACATGCCAAAGCTGTGCCAAACCCAAGTCCACACCCAGTGAGGAAAGGGCTGCGATGGAAACTGTCAGGAGCTCCAGAAAGTAGTACTGGCTGCCAAGAAAAGAGCTCCAGACAGCAGTCTGGCCAATAAGATCCAATCAGAAGTTGTTAGGGCGTGAAGAAAACGGTGAGGTTCACGGGGGCTAACTACTCACGCTGGGTGGGAGCCACCCACCACAGGGCTGTATCCGCTTCTCTCTACCCCAACTTGAACCAGGACTGCTGGGGGAGCCCTGGGACTCACTGGGCAGGCCAGAGGGACAGGAGACCTTTCTGCTCAGAGGAGGTGGGCTGGAGAGGCCACCTGTGAGGCACACCAGGCAGCACTCTAGAGGCAGGCTTCCGGTGAAGAGGAGCACTCGCAAGGGGCTTAAAGGCCAAGATCACTGTTGGGGGCAGCTGCCTCCTAGGATGGGCTTCTCCCAAGGTTCTGGGGCTGGTTTTTGCCCAAGACTAGAGCCAGGCTTAGGCTTTCTGCCCCTCCAGGGGCCATCTCCTGCCCTCAATCCAGGAAGCCATGATTTTCCAAAGGCAGTATGACACAGTATAAGGGGCAATGAAGTTGGGATAAATTACCCAGAAACAGAACTTTCCCTGGGGAGGGTGGAGCCAAGAGTGAAGCCGGAGGCAGGGAGAGCAGCTCAGAGACCCTGACCCCACCTCCCACCCCCTAACTGTGCTTAGCACTGAGTAACCCTCTCAAGAAGGTAAAGTGAAAGTCGCTCAATCGTGTCCGAGTCTTTGCCACCCCATGGAGTACACAATCCATGGAATTCTCCAGGCCAGAATACTGGAGTGGGTAGCCTTTCCCTTCTCCAGGGGATCTTCCCAACCCAGGGATCGAACCCAGGTCTCCCGCTTTGCAGGTGCATTCTTTCCCAGCTGAGCCACAAGGGAAGCCCCTTGTGAAGGTAAGCCCCACAAGAAGGTAAGTGCAGTTGTTATTCCCAAAAATACACATAGATAAGGAAACAGGCTCAAAGGCTGAGGGACTTGTCTAAAGATCAGCTGGGCAGCCGAGTGGGGATTCAAACCTGGGCCTGACTGCCCAGTCCTTGTTGACTAGGATTGCATGTACCAGAAGGAGCGCCAGGATATGGAGACCCCCACTCGCCTGCTCAGTGTCAACTGTGTGAAACCAGGAAACGAGGCTGCTGCCTGGATGGGTCGGAGAGGACACAGCCTGCCTGCTGCTGAGCAGGTCGGGCCACCATGCCTCCCCGTTGCAGGGAGGGCCAAGGCCGCAGGAGCTGGAGAAGAGGCGGGGCCAGCCACAGTGCTGTCAGCATGACTCAGCACCACTGCAGGCCTCCAGGTCACAGTTCCTTCCTCCTCTCCAGGCCATGTCAGGCCTGTATCTTCCCTTCTGCGGCTTCCAGTGGGCCGGGCCACTGGTCCCTCCACCAGGTGCAGGGGCTCCTGCACAGCTGCTCCCTAAAATGACCAGTCTGATGTGGCTGAGCAGAGAGGCCAGTAGGGAACTGGACTTCTCCAGAAAGGGATTCCAGGGAAGCCGAACAGCTACCCTCCCAACTCCACACCCACTTCCAAGGAAGTTGAACTGGGGCCAAGAGTGGAGTCACAGCACAACCTCAGATTCAGGTCAGAAGGGCAGCCTGGGGAGACACTGGACTGGAAAGAAGAAAAGGGCGCCCTGCAGAAGCTGGGGCTAACCCTAAGGCTGTGTATTGTCTGAAGCTGTTAGATTTGGGGCGGAAGTTGCAAATACCCATACTCCTGAACAACCATGAAGAAACTCTAATGAGAGGGCCAATATTTGTTGCAGGAGTTGGGAAACCACCTCAAATGTCTAACAACAAATGACTGTCTAAACGCGTTATAGCATCCCCATGAAACAGAATGGGCATCAAAACTAGCTCTTGACAGTGCGTGATGCGTGAGGAAATGTTCAGATTTTCCCAAAAAGCATTAGGTGAAAGTATATAAATACTAGGATGATAAATCTGTAAGTTCCTTCTCACAATAACATGGAGGAAATAGAATGCATTGTTGTTAAGGTTGAAATGGCAGTGGGGGGTTAAGAATAGAGAAAATTTTCATTTCTTTTTCATGCATTCCTGTGTTTCAGATTAGTAGGTATTTTGAAGTGAAGTGAAGTGAAGTCGCTCAGTCGTGTCCAACTCTTTGCGACCCCATGGACTGTAGCCTACCAGGCTCCTCTGTCCATGGGATTTTCCAGGCAATAGTACTGGAGTGGATTGCCATATCCTTCTCCAGGGTATCTTCCCAACCCAGGGATCGAACCTGGGTCTCCTGCATTGTAGACAGACACTTTACCGTCTGAGCCACCAGGGAAGTCCAATCCCCCAAAAAAATTATTTAAAAAAGAAATGGGGATATTCCCTGGTGAGCCAGTAGTCAGGACTCCACCGTCTCACTGCCCGGGGCTCCAGGTTTGATGCCTGGTCAGGGAACTAAGATCTCACAAGCTGCAGAGTACAGCCAAAAAAAGAGAGAGAGGGAGAAATGGAAAAGAGCCAGCTGGATGTGTGCTCCCGGCTGCTGACCGGACTGGAGGCTGGATCTGCTCTATCAGAAGCCCTGGCAGCTGGCACAGCCTGATCACTCCCTCGACCCCTCAGCCTTAGCCAACCCTGGCTGCCGAGAACCACACTAAACCCCTTCTCCCTACACTGGCTTCTCTCATTATGTTAAGGGTCAGGAAATGACCCTTCACGAGGAATTATTTCAACCAACTGTAGAGAATAATTAACTCACAACTCTGGTTCTGTGCCAAATAAAATACTCTTAAACACACATCCCATTCTTTGTGACTTTCTTCACTTCACAGTGGATCACGTCTGGGTGTAGCTGAGCCTGGCCTTGGAGCCCAGCCGGGGAGGCTGTGCAGTAGTCAAATGACACCAGCCTGAGTCTGGAAAGCCTCAGAGCCCCAGTCTATCTGCCGGAGAAAACTGTCTCGGCAGCTTCCCCTGAAAAAGTAGGTACTCACTGAGGTGCAGCCTCCAGTCAGGCTCCCTGCAGCCACCTGCCACCCGCAGGCCAGCTCCCTCGGCCTCTCCTCTGGGAAGCTTCCCACTCGCAGGGCCCCCTGACCCTCCTGTGCTTCCCTCGGGCACCTCAGAGCAGCCTTGGGGACCCTGAATACGGACTCTGGATGCACACCCTGGGTTCAAAATCCTGCCTCTACCACAAGGAAAACATCTTACCTCTGTTTCCTCATCTGTGTGGAGGGACAGCTGTGCGCATGTCACCACCCAGCCCATGGGGCTTATCAAGGTGAAACCCTAGAAAGCTCTGAGCAGAGTACAGAGCCCCACAGGGTAAAGGAATGCAGAAACCATCTTGACGGCCTGTAGCCAACACTCCTCCCCTCCAGGCCACGGTGGACAGCCTTGTGGTTGAAACCTGCCTCAAGGGGCATCTCCCCCAAACTGCGTGGGTGCTGGAGCAGCAAAGCTCTGACCAGGCTGCTCACTCCCTACAGACCAATGTCTCCAGGCTTCATTGCTTCCTTGGATGACAGGTGGGGCTCAGGGAAGCCCAGAATTCCCCAGAACACACTGTCTACTCTTTTCCTGAGGTAAGGCCGAGTGGCTCAGGCCTAGGTTTGTGGCACCCAGTCAGGCATTGTGGGATGGGGCCTCCTAAGACTTCTGGGTTTCAGGAGCTGGGCTCAAGAGGGCAACAAGGAAACTGATGAGTCAGAGCATTCTGGCCAAAGAGCATGCAGCCTTGGACACAAAGTGGGCCCTGCTGGCCACTCTCCAGGGACTCTGGGCACATCCCTTCACTCCTCTGAGCCAATTTCTTCATCTTAAAAGGGGGCCAGCCCTGGTACCAGCCTCACATCATGCATGCAGTTAATTACACAGTTTCTACTCGGTCTCCGTCAGGCAGGGAGGTGCTTGGGGGCAGAGAGTAAAACTGGGCCCCCAGGACCACCCACCAAACCCCTGTGGGTGGCGTGGGGGAGTGGGAGCATTACCTGGCTTTGTCGAAGTATTTGCCTGTGTAGGCCATCCCACAAGCGGCTCCAAGGCCCTGGCCCAGGGAGCCAGTGGCCACATCGGTGAAAGCTTGTTTCTGTCATGACAGAGGGCTTCAGTTACCACAGGCAATGTTTCCTTGAAGTGCCTCCCAGGATCCTGGCCAGGACAGCCTTGCAGCCACGCCCCACCCAGACCCCGGGGGTGTGATTTCCCACTCTCCCTGCAGCAGTAATTGTGGGTGTGGTTCAAATACCAGCTCAGTCCACAGGGAGCTGTGTGACCTCAGGCCATGGACTGAATCTGTTCCCTCACCTGTAGAAGAGCCCAGCTTGTGAAGTGGGTGTGAGAACTCAAGACAAAACTGAGTAGCCTAGTGGCTGGCCCTGATGGGATGTGACAGTTTTCATGGTAACCTCTAAGGAACACACTGGGCCCCTTCCTTGGATATCACCAGTATCCTGCTGCCACCCCCTATGAACCTCATCTCCCAAGCTGTGTCTACATGGCCAAGGAGGCCCAGCAGGGAAGGGAAGCTGGTATTTGGTGCTGGGGAAAGGCCCTCCTGGTAGTCAGCTCAGAGCACCCTAGGTTGGGGCTTTAAAGGCCTCAGTCTTCAGCACAAGCTTGGGGTAAACAGTGTTCCCCAAGCACCCACTTCTTCCTCTGCCCTCTGACATCCTCAGTTCCTCAGTAGGTGCCCTTCCCCCTTCCCACAAGCCTTGAGAAACAGGAAATGGAGGCAGAGGCCTGCAGGGCTCCTGGTGAGGTGCACTTACCGGGACAGGGTGCCCGTCCAAGTCGGAGCTGACCTTCCTCAGATTCAGCAGCTCTGACTCCGGCAGGAAGCCAGCTTCAGCCCAGACGGCATACAGGATGGGCGCCGCGTGGCCCTGCAGGGGACAGTCCATGGGGAGAGGTCAGATGAGGAGCTGTTCCCGCCGGGGCCTGGCCGAGCCTGCCGGCCAGGATATCCCTTTCAGAGAAGGAAGCAAGCAAAGGCTACTTCCCCTCCCTTCATCCTTCTCTAGCCCAAGCTTCCCACAGTCAAGGAAGAGCGGAGCCCAGGACAGGTGCAGGGGGAACACAGCTGTGAGGCTGCGGAGGCCAAAACCCCAGCAGGCAGCCGGTCACCCTAATCCCTGGGTTCTGGCATGTGAGCCGACTTGGACAGACTTCTAAGCTCTCATGCCTGCCTCGAGTGACCAGAGGCCACGGAGCCAGGGCTGGGTACTGGTGGATTTGGGGGGTTCGTGGCATGGCTTGCGGCTGTGGCTCCCCATCCCAAACTCTGTTGCAGGGTACCCCCACTCCTGAGGGAGTGAGCATGGCCTGGATATTGGCCCAGCAGAGATGAGTGCAAAAAGCCACCAAGCTGTACCCCAGACCTGGACTCCAGTCCTGCCAGTCAACACCAAACATGAGTGGAACTCCCAAGATCATTTCCATTCTCTCCTACTAATTCAGTCATTTATTTCTTAGTTAAACTTTACCAGCAGGGTCAGGACAGAGCCAGAGGGGGCCGGGCCGGGTGGGGCAAGTGGAGGAGCCTGGGGTGAGGAAAGGTGGCGAAAGGCTGGGCTTACATCAGGAAGGCAGGTTTCCTTCTTGCCGTTGCAGGGCCCACCCAGACCCAGGTAAAGGGTGGGGGGCTGGCCTCCTACCTTGGAGAGAACAAAGCGGTCGTTGTGAGGGTTCCGGGGATCCAGGGCCTTGTAGCGCATGGTGTGGAAGAAGAGGACAGCCATGATCTCAGCAGCGCTGCAGCACGACGTGGGGTGGCTGTGGCCCAGGAGAGACATGCACACGTGGGTCACGGCCCAGACCCCTGGCCTCAGGGCTCACCACGCTCGAGCACTGGGGGTGCAAGTGTCAAGGAGCCACGTGATCTGGGCCCTGGGAGGGCAGCATGGGGTTTGCACCCTCAGAGACATGGAGGAGGAGAGACCCAGGAGACTGTGGTAGCCCCTCTAGGACCATTGAGCTGAATCCCAGTGGGACTGCCCAGGACTCTGCCCACCTGTCAGGGCAACTTGGCCTCCATGGCCCTTACGGATCCAGGGCCCCGCATAGCCACGGTCAGGGGTGAGACTTCCAGTAGACTCCACCCATAGGGTGGGTAGTCTGGCAACCAGGGCTTTAGGCTCTCCAAGAGCATCACTGGGCTACTCAGCAGCCTAGCCTTTTAATGGGCATTCTGAGGGCTGGTATAGCACCAGAAACCATGCTTTCGTACAGAACTGAAAAGGCAAAAGCAATCTCTTATCTTCTACAAAGGATTCAATCCTAAAAAAATAAAAATAAAAATTCCTTCTGCCTGAGACAAGAGCTGGGATGGGGCTGACAATAGCCAAAAGCCTGTCCTTCCTTGTGGGGTCAAGGGGGCTGCCTTTATTAGGCTCTTGTTCTATTCACCACATACTTACTTGAATGGCGACGGGGCAGAGGATTTAGCTAGAGATAGTACATCTTAGAGATGAGATTTGTTCAGGTTTCTCCTAGCCCCCAGGGTTCCTGGCAGGACATGCTATAATTCCTGAAGCCCTCTGGTCCACAGTCTGATTACAACGTCAGCCTCAGGGCACGTGTCTCCCAGCCGCCCCCTCCACACTGTAACATGCCCACTGCCAAACCCAAGGGCACATGCACCATCCCGAGTTCACGTGGGCCTCCCTCCTCCCTGCAGCCCGCTCCCCGCACGGGTTAGGGGTGAGTCACTCCCAGAGCAGACACATTAGTAGAGAAACCCAGAACTGCCCATGCTGGTTTAGTAGCCACATCCCCAGCACACAGCTGTCTTATACTTAACCATGTCTACGAACTCCTGGGTCATGGGGAAAGACACTAGACCTGAAAGAGGGAGGTGAGGAAACGTGAACGAGAAACCTCTTCCCCGCCTGGCAGGAACCCAGCTTCCCTTGTCCCTAGCACAGAATTCAGCGGGGCACGGGGGGATGGACAGACACCCCAGTCAACACCGGCCAGGCTGACCTGCCTTCCCCGCCCTCCGAGGGCAGCCTCGTCCCCGAGGAACCCTGTTTCAAAAGTCAAGATCCTGTGAGGAGAACAGTTGGGGAAGGATGTGGGTGGACAGCAGGCCAAACTGCTCCAAGAGATGGAAGGCAGGCACGGGACGGGGCTCAGCCCCTCTTGCCCATCAGTGGTTTCCAGGAAGGGGCTCCAGGGATAAAGGCCTGGCAAAAGCACCTTCTGGGCATGGCAAAGGCATGCCCGCCTGGGCAAAGCTGATGTGGAGGGAGGGAGGTCATCCATGAAGACAAACCAGAACTGAAGAGTACTTAATTTTAACCAGGCTACCCTAGTAGCTCAGTTGGTAAAGAATCTGCCTACAATGCAGCAGACCTGGGTTCAATCCCTAGGTCAGGAAGATCCCCTGGAGAAGGAAATGGCAACCCACTCCAGTACTCTTGCCTGGAGAATTCCATGGACAGAGGAGCCTGGCAGGTTAAGTCCATGGGATTGCAAAGAAGAAAGCCTGCATGATGGACACACTGCTGGCCCTACCTTCATATCTGCCAAATAAAAACATACAGAGTAAGGGGTGCTTAGGGTCCAGGCGTCTGCCCACCCCCCTACCCCAGAGCTTTCAGGGAATTCCCCGAGATGTGTCCCACGGTGGGGATATGGGCCACTGCGGCTGTGTGGCTTCAGCTTGTGCTTCAGCCCCCTGTGGCTCAGCTTCCTCGCTTGTAAATGGGATGCTATGTGGGGACATCCATGGTCAAGAAACTAAGACAGTGAACTCAAAGTGCCCAGGTCACGATCAGCCACCACCATCTGCTGGAAGACCAGAGGTCACACTCTGGTCTTCAACAGCACCCCGACTCATCAGCAGGCTGGGACTGAGGCCCCCTGCTGACCACGGGGCAGGCAGGAGGGAAGCAAGCTGCGGGCTGAGATGGGGCTCTGCCGAACTCATGGGAGACAGTTACTTTTAGGCTCAACTTACTAGAGGAGCTCCAGTGTACAGACTCTGGGGCCCCAAGACCTGTGTTTCCCCAGCAACTCCAGCCTGCCCTGGGGGGACAATTGTGGTTGGGGGGGGTCCCTACCTCCCATACTGCTCGGGACACATCTATGTCCTGGCTAGATATGGGAAGGACAGGGTGGGCAGCTGCAGGGAACTTTATCTGCTAAGCAACTCTTTGTGATGCATGGGAGTTACAAGGTTGTTCTAAAACCTGTCTGCTGCTGCTGCTAATTCGCTTCAGTCGTGTCTAACTCTGTGCGACCCCATAGACAGCAGCCCACCCAACTCTCCTGTCCCTGGGATTCTCCAGGCAGGAATACTGGAGTGGGTTGCCATTGCCTTCTCTAAAACCTGTCTACTTATTCCCAATTAGTTCAGTCTACGAAGGTGATGCTGAGGGAGCTGGGCCTAAGTAAGTCTCTCAAAGCCCTCCACCCACCCCAGGGGAAGACACACTTTCCAGATGTTCCCTTCTCTCTTCCCCCTTCCATTCAGCACTTTCCGCCTGCTCACAGGTTTTCCTACAGAAAAAGTGCAGAGAAGATCCCTCATCCCTCTGGCCAGGCTCCGCTCCATTATCAAGAGATAATACTGCCAGCTGCCATGATGGCCCTTCTCCCTGACCTACACAGACCTCAAAAAATGAACAAACCAGGGAGGTGAGCACGGCCACAGCCTCTCTCATGGCTCAAAACAGGAAGAAAAATAATCTGTTATGAATAAAAAACTAAGTTCCTGAAGGAAAAAGTAAGAAATGTGAGTTGAAAACCCAACAGTGAAGATCCAAACTAAAAAGTTAAAAAATGCACTGAGCTCAAGGAGAGTAAAAAGATAAAAACAGAAATTTATGAAATACGAAGCAAATGTATGATTTTTAAAAATCAAAGCCAACAGTTAGCTCTTCGGAAAAGAAAAAAAGATGAAAGGCTTAGCTAACTTCTGTTAAGGCAGGATCCAGAAAAAGGAAAGGGCACTATTAGAAGTGGAGGGATGGGCATAAGAACAGATAATAAAATACTCCAAACAACCTGATACACATAAATTTGGAAACAGGAAAATGTCTAGGAAAAAATGATTTACCAAAACTGACTCGGGAAGAGAGAGAAAATCTAAGTAATCTTTTAACTGTTAAAAAGACCAAATCAACAGCTATAAATGCACATTCCCTAAGGCCCGGCATCTCCACTTCTAAGACCAGATTCACAGCGAAACGTGCAATGATCAGATCTGAAAGCTACCTTCATGTCTATCGAGAAGATATTTCATGACAACATATTTCTGGAATACTATGCAGCAATCTCAATAAAAAATCTCACAAATATGACACGTGAACAAAGCTCACTGCAGACAGATCTCTACCAGGGAAGACCATAAAGTTTATGAACTTATACGATAAGGAAAATAATAAAATGCAAAACTCAGGGTATAGCTCTTTCTTGGGGAAACCCTCCTTCTATGAGGAGGGAAAGACACCCAGTAGGTTCTAAAGCCCTGTAATATCCTTGTTCTTAGGCCTAGTGGAAGCTATACTACCAGGTTCATTATTTATAATATGTACATCAGTTATATTCTTTTTTTAGGCATATGTTAAAAAAAAAAAAAAAAACTCAGGAGAGAATCCTAGGATGCCAAGGCAGAAGCAAACCTCAGAAGCCATCCTTGTTCTTCCTGTTCCAGGAACCATGAGGGGTGGCTCTTGCCTGAGAAGACTGCCTCCACGCCTCAGATTGAGCCTCTTCACTGTTGTAGCCTCGGGCCTGAAGAGCATCTGGCACAAACAGTGCACAAATAAATGATGTGCCAAGGCTCTAAGACCCCAGGGGTGTGAACTCTGAGCCTCAGTTTCCTCCGTGTAAAATGGAGATATAGCAGAATCTGAATGAGGCGGTTTTTGTGTGTAAAGAGCCTGACACAGTGCATAAAAAATGGCAACTACTCAGTAAAATCCTAGCTCTAAAAATATCAGATATGAAATCTAACCTCCTCATTTGAGGATAAGACCACTGAGGTCCACAGAAAGGAAGTAAGTGCCTTGCCCAAGGTTGCAATCTACCATCAGAAGAGCCAGGAGAAAAGCAAAATGCTAAGAGTAAGTGAAGAATGAATAGATAAACAAAATGTAGTTTATCCAAACACCTGACTATCCAGCAATAAAAACAAAGTACCTTCACTACCTGCTACAACATAAAGACCTTCCAAACATTGTGCTAAGTGAAAAAAGCCAGACTCGACTCCATTTATATGAAATATCCAGAAGAGTTAAAATGGGAAGAGGTAAGTTCACTAAAACTTACTGCATTAATAACTGTCAATACATTAAATCGACTAGAAGCCACTGAATCGCACACTAAGAATGCCATGATATGAAAATTATACCTCACTAGAGCTGTAAAAGGATGGTGTTTAAAAGGAAGAAGGTGCTCAGGGCCCAGATGAGGAAGTTCTTGAGAGGCCACACTCCCTTACCCAGTTGTGCAGTCCTTAGAGATTACAGCCAGGCCATGGGTGCAACTGACTTCTGAGCAAGAAGGTCAAACAATGCAGGCTCCCGTCAGCCAGACCCACATGCTGGGCGAGCTACCAGCTCCTGCAAGCCCACCTCATGGAGTGGACTTAACCTCACTGTTCAGGGAAAAAGCACTGCAGAAGAGTCGGCAGAAGGATCCAGCATCCAGGGCAAGCAGCTGGGTCATGCGCACAATAAGGAAGTTGCTGATGTTGTGGGACTGGGCTCTAGTGAGAACAGACCTACCTACAGAGGCCACGTCCAGGGAGGGGCCAGAGAGAGATGGCCCAGGGGCCACAGTGGCATCAGCTCACAGGAAGCCAGGAGACCCTACCCAGGTGCACCGGGTTCTCAGCTTCAGGAAGCACTTCCCACCAGCCCTGCTGAGCTCAGAGGCAGAGAACAGTCGTTGCACGCCAGCCAGGTGTCTTCACAGGGAGTTGGGACATGCTGCTTGCTGCTGGGGTAATCCCAACAGGCTTGTTCTTGCCTCAGTCAGGGCTGAACTGGGGTGAAGACAGACCAAACGGAGAAGGCCTGGGCAGCAGTTCTCTGCCCAGATAGGCTGGGCCCACAGGGGCCCTCTGAGCACACCAAGTCCCTAATCACCAGAGCTGGGCGGCAAGGATGTACCCTCAGCCACTTTAGGGTCACAGGGACTCTCCCCAGGACAAGAAACCCACAAGAGGTGGTGGCAGGAGCCCAGAGCTCACTCATTCTGGTCCCCCAGCCCCGCTCTCAAGAAACCCAGTTTGAAAACCACCTACAGCCCACTCCAGCATTCTTGCCTGGAAAATCTCATGGACAGATAAGCCTGGTGGGCTAGTCTATGGCATCGCAGAGTCGTACACAACTTAGCAACTGAACAACAACAACACACAATCAGGCAGATTGTGATTTGGGGAAATAGTTCTTGATGGAAATGTGACATAAAATGAAGAGTGAAGTGACGTAGCAATATGGAATACACAGTTTTCTAGAAATTAATGTTTGTGTATAGAATAATAATTGCAAATATTCAAACAATAAAGTCTATGGCTAAAGGAAAAAAAAAAAAGAAAGAAAACCACCTAGCTATGAACTTCTTTAGAGATGGGGAAACTGAGGCCTCAGATGGAACACAGTCTTTTCAACAAAGGCACAGACACTCGGCACACAGCTACGGTGAGATTGTCTCTCTGTGCCCACCAGCCAGGCTTGGCCAGACCTTCTGTTCCTGAGTACCCATCCCAACACTGTGGGTCAGAGCCCTGGGGACCTCTAAGCTCAGCCTGAGCCTCCAGATTCAGGTCTGACTCCGATGGAGTCCTCAGATAACACTTAGCACTGTTTGGATACTGTGAGTCTAGTGTGGTTGGTAAGAACTACGAAATCTCCACCAAGAGCCTTAGCAGTCAGGGCCCCTCTGACAAGGCCACTGAGTGTCATCTTTCTTTTTTTTGGCGGGGGAGGGGGGGTGGTGCGGGGAGCTGCACCAGGTCTTTTTTGCAGCATGTGATATCTAGTTCCCTGACAAGGGATCAAGCCCAGGTTCCATGCGTTGGGAGCTCTGTCTTATCCACTAGACCACCAGGGAAGTTCCTGAGTATCGTCTTTTAAAGACTGGGTGAGTTGGACCCTTGCCACGGCTGCCACAGCTCCTGTGGCATGCGGAGGGAGGGCGAGGTGACCTGGAGCAGCCTTGGCTCCTGCACAATGAGCCCTCTGTGCAGGCCGTCCCTCAGCTCCACGACACAGAGGCCAGTGTCCTCACTTCCCAAGGCTGGGGAGGTTCACTGTCACTTGCCCAGTGATGGCAGAGAAAGGGGAAAGCTACCAAGATATCAGGACCCCATGGTCCTCACTGACCCACTATCAATCCAGCACGTGCAATGACCATGCAAAGACTTTTGGTCAAAGTGCTCTTTGCCTCACTGGGGATGTAAACTCCCCTAGGAAGGAGATAGCCTGGCAGGATGGTCACCTTGACCATGATTGCACAGCGTTAAGGCCTCAAAGCTGCGCCTTCACTTTGCAGAGCTCTTCCACTGTCAGGAGGAACTGCCTCAAAACAAACATCTTGGAGGTCTGTTCAAGGCTTCCTTTATTAGTTTTTTTTTTTTTTTTTCACACAGAACCCTTGGCACATGGCTTTCAAAATCTCTTTTGACAGAGGTTACATAGTAATGTTACTTCCTTCTGAAAATTCAGTTTTCTAAGTATTTCTTCCTTTTTTTTTGGTCTTGAGGCATGTTTTTCTAAGTATTTATTTCCTGAATCTTTTAGTCTTGTTCACAACTCACAGGAATCACTGTATCTTTCAGGTTTTCTTTTTTGTAAATGGACACTTTGAGTTAGGTGAGTTCCTTCTTCAGGCATTACAATATAAACCTGCCTGTGACTCAGTTGCCAAATCCAGTATCTTTTCCTTGTAGAAATCAGAGTTTAACTATCTAACAAAGACCCAGGCCGGAGTCCCACTAGACAGCCTCTCCTTTGGGAGCCCCCCATCTCAAGTTGTAAATATTTGTTTCATTTTTCTCCAAGTGGCTTCAAACTGCCTGAGATGCCCATCACTGAGCCTGGTCTCCCCCTTTCCAGTTTCTCTCCATTCTCTGGCCTGGTGCTTCCCACCTGTCCCTTCCTGGTAACATGAACCCCTCACTGGAGCTTAGGATTTACTCATTAAAAACATATCCTAGGAGAGGGTGAGATGTATGGAAAGAGTAACATGGAAACTTACATTACCACATGTAAAATAGATAGCCAACGGGAATTTGCTATATAGCTCAGGAAACTCAAACAGGGGCTCTGTATCAACCTAGAGAGGTGGGATGGGAAGGCAGATGGGAGAGAGATTCAAACCGGAAGGGATATATGTATACCTATGGCATCTGGTCCCATCACTTCAATGCAAATAGATGGGGAAACAGTGGAAACAGTGGCTGACTTTATTTTTCTGGGCTCCAAAAGCACTGCAGATGGTGACTGCAGCCATGAAATTAAAAGACGCTTACTCCTTGGAAGGAAAGTTATGACCAACCTAGACAGCAGATTAAAAAGCAGAGACATTGCTTTGTCAACAAAGGTCCGTCTAGTCAAGGCTATGGTTTTTCCAGTGGTCATGTATGGATGTGAGAGTTGGATTATAAAGAAAGCTGAGCACCAAAGAATTGATGCTTTTGAACTGTGGTGTTGGAGAAGACTCTTGAGAGTCCTTTGGATTGCAAGGAGATCCAACCAGTCCATCCTAAAGAAGATCAGTCCTGGGTGTTCATTGGAAGGACTGATGTTAAAGCTGAAACTCTAATACTTTGGCCACCTGATGCAAAGGGCTGACTCATTTGAAAAGACCCTGATGCTGGGAAGGATTGAGGGTGGGAGAAGGGGATGACAGAGGATGAGATGGTTGGATGGCATCACAGACTCAATGGACATGGGTTTGGGTGGACTCCGGGAGGAGTGATGGACAGGGAGGCCTGGTGTGCTACGGTAATGGGGTCACAGAGAGTCGGACACAACTGAGCAACTGAACTGATGGCTGATTCATGTTGAGGTTTGACAGAGAACAAAATTTTGTAAAGCAATTATCCTTCAATTAAAAAATATATATATATCCTGTATGAAATTAGCCAGAAGGTAGAATCTTGTCTTTGTTCTACAGACTTAATCTGGGAAGGTCCCTGGAAACCATCCCCCACCCAGACTTCAAAATTATTTCATGAACCAATCATGAAATGCTGTCTGGGCAGCCTGGTCCCAAGCCCTAAATGGCGGGAATCCTGGAAACCACCAAGTTGTGTAGGAGCTACTATTGTTCCCATTTTACGGAGCGGAAACAGGCTCTGAAGTGACTCACTGCCTGACTTTCTTAAGTACCCCAGCGGACACCTCCAGCTGCACAGTGACCGATTATCATTACTGTCCCTGCAACTGGCCACCTTCAGAGAATGCTCCCTGAGATGGACAGCAACCTTTCTCCGCCTCCGAGCCACAAGGGCTGGCGGGAAAGAGCGTTGGGGGATGGGCCTGTCTTGGGGAAAGTGCATGTGGAGGCTGGCCCTGCATGTTCACCGCAAGGCCCTGAGACTTGGTTCTTGGTTCTCTTAGCCTTTCAAACTTCCCTTCCTCCACCCCATCCCCTCCTCCTGTCCCCGCCCCAGAGGAGATCTCACTTAGACCTTCAGTTTACAAGGTGTGCAACGGCTCTGCATCCACGTGGCCACCTCCCTCCTCACCCTTACTCCCCAGGAGAGGCAGCACTCTTGCTCCAAACGCAAAGTGGCAGGAATTTGATTCTTAACAGGAATGTGAGGTGGCGACAAGGACGGGTAGTTTGAGGTAGGGACAAGGCCAGGGCCCCAGGCTTCCCAGCAAGATGAGGGCTTAAAACAGGCGCTCTCGTCTCGGGCAGAGCCAGTTCAAATTCCAGCTCTCTCTGCGCCCGATACCGGCCAATTGACAAACTCGGAGCCTCGGTTTCCTCGCGTGTGGGTGGAAGGTTATCAATTACCAGGGGGTAAAGGGTCCAGGGGCCGAGTGTGCCGATCCCAAGCACAGGGCCTGGTTCTCGCGCTAATGGTGGCTCTCTGCGCACCGCGGCCGAGAGGTTTCCGCAGTGCCGAGCCGCGTCTCTTGCGCCTTAGAGCGGAGGGGAAGGAGGGGCCGAGCCGGCCTAAGGCGCGCAGAGAGCCGGGACCCAGGGGACGGAAGCCGGGCTGAGGACCGGCGCGGCGGAAGGATCCTCCGCTCGGATCCTCCGGTAGGATCCTCCGGTAGGATCCTCCGGTCAGAACCTCCGGGGCGCGCACTCCACCGTGAGACCGCGCCCCCCAACCCCAGCCCCGGCACCTCCTCCGTGGTGGCACTGTGCAGCGCCACACGGAGCCGACGTGCCCGCACCCCGGCGCCGCCGCCCAGCGTCCCAACTCACCCCGATCCGGCCGCCGTGGTGGCTTGGATGGAGCTGATACGCAGGCGGTTGGCCGTGTCCTTCAGGGCCTGCAGCTTCTGCTGATCAGGCTTATGGTAGGCCTCCATGGCGCGGCCAGGCGAACGAGCTGGTGGCGAGGCAGAGGACGCAGACGGGAAAGCTAAGACGCACGGCTGCGGAGCTGCAAGCAGCGGCCGAGGCCTGAGGCCGCACGCGGGCGCGTTAAGAGTCCCGGGAGCCGCCCGCGGGGCGGGGCGCCGGCATCACCCCAGGTTGCCCCGCCCCGGCGCCCCGCCCCGCCCCCGGACCCATGCAGGCAGCTCCGCCCCAGCCCTCCAGCGCTGATAGGGAAACTGAGGCCGCCGCGAGCCTGGGCGTTTTGCGACCCGACCCGATGCGGTCCACCCGCCTCGCCTCTCGGTTCCTCTTTCCTTCCCCCCGAAATCTGCGGGGCCGCTTCGAGCTGCCAGGCTCCTGAGCCAAGCGGCACTGCCCTGCTGGGATTAACCACACACACAAAAAATGTGATCATAACTCCAGGTTCTCGGCCCGGTCCAGAATTCTCCTGTGGATTCGAACCCTCCCTGCAGACAGCTCTCCTCCCTCCCCGTACATAGCCCTGAGCGAAACTGACAGGGGAGGCTTCACTGGTAATCCCGTTTTAAAAATGAGCAAATTGAAACTGGCAAGGTCAATTAAAATCACAGGGCTGTTGGGTGCTGGGCTCAGTACTAGCAAACGTGCCCCATCCTCAAGCCCTAGCCCCAGAGAGAGAGCCCAGGGCTTGAGCCTCGAGGGGGATGAGGACTATGAAAATGAGATTACATAATAGTGGTAATGGCTAGGGGTAAAGTACCCGCCTGACAATGCAGAAGACGAAAATGTCGCTGGTTCGATACCTGGGTCGGGCAGATCCCTTGAAGCAGGAAATGGCAATCCACTCCAGTATTCTTGCCTGGAGAATCCCATGGACAGAGGAGTCTGGCGGGCTGCTGTCCACTGGGTCACAAAGAGTCGGACACAACTGAAGTGACTTAGCACTAGTAATAATAATATCAGCTGGTGTTAATGGCACCCCACTCCAGTACTCTTGCCTGGAAAATCCCATGGACGGAGGAGCCTGGTGGGCTGCAGTCCATGGGGTCGTGAAGAGTCAGACACGACTGAGTGACTTCCCTTTCACTTTTCCCTTTCATGCATTGGAGAAGGAAGTGGCACCCCACTCCAGTGTTCTTGCCTGGAGAATCCCAGGGACGGGGGAGCCTGGTGGGCTGCCGTCTATGGGGTCACACAAAGTCGGACACGACTGAAGTGACTTAGCAGCAGCAGCAGTGTTAACTGAGAAATTACTAGAGGCAAGCCCCTCACAAGTTATTAGGACCTGATAACACGGCTGACTCTGAGGGAGATCATTGGGTTTGATCTCAGCACCTACAGGGTGTAGGGACAGGAGCACTCACCTCTGCT
Source organism: Oryx dammah (assembly GCF_014754425.2). NCBI lineage: Eukaryota > Metazoa > Chordata > Mammalia > Artiodactyla > Bovidae > Oryx > Oryx dammah. The sequence continues at coordinate 12,756,919 of NW_024070193.1, forward strand.
TTTACCAGGTCCCCTGAGCCCCAGGGGGATGAGGGTCCCCAGCGTGGGAGTAGGAAGGGGACAGTTATCACAGATTCTGTCGGTGGAGTCCACCCACCTCACTTGGCCCATGAGGTGGATACTCTTTACTATGTCTTGTACAGGAAGAAGCTCCATTTTACATTATCAAGGACAGAGAGAGGGATCCCTTTAAATCAGTGGCCGAGAAGGAGGCTGTATCAGATCTGTGGGAGGCAAGAGGCCAGGCCTTGCTCACCTGTGTGCCCTCTTGTCTTTTGTATGACCCACACTCAGAGCTCTGGGTCATGAGGGACAATGGATTGAGTGTGAGTGAGTCCTGCACCCCACCTCAGTTGCTCCTCGGCCGTTCCTCTGCTGGCCTGGTGCCCAGATGCCGAGCCAGACCCTAAGCCCAGTGCATCCCATGGCCCTTGGTTCCTGCTGGCCCAAACCACGGAGGCCTGCCCACCCAAGGTTGGCCCCAAAGCTGGCAGGGGTTGCAGGCTAGATCAGAGTGAGATAGTTCCAAGGGTATGCCACATCAGAGACCAGACATGTGCCTCTGCTCTCAGTCTGATAAGAAAGGACATAGCTTTGAAACCTTTGTATGCTCTGTGCCTTCCTGAGGCAGTCATTCTACATACAAATCCCTGGTCATATCTAACCTTCGGAATCAGAATCTCTGGCGAAGGATTGCTTGCTGTTGTTTAGTCACTAAGTTGAGTCTGACTCTTTACGACACCATGGACCAGCCCACCAGGTTCCTCTGTCCATGGGATTTCCCAGGCCAGTATACTGGGGTTGGTTGCATTTCCTCCTCCAGGGGATCTTCCCAACCCAGGGACTGAAACACCACTGAGCCACCAGGGAAGCCCTATGGGGCAGGGCCTAGGACTCTGCATTTCTATGAAGACCCTCAGGCAGTTCTGTTTCGGTGTTCTGCGAACTCTCCAAAGGAAAACACCAGGGAGACCTGAGTCCAGTGCCTTGCTGGTTGCCCCATGGGTCTGAGTGAAGCACTGAAACACCAGCGATGGTGGGGAGATGTCTGTGCCATGTTGTAAATGGAGTAAAGCAAGGTACAGAACAGCCTGTAGAGTGTGATCCTATTTTTGTCAAAAATAAACGAAAGCGTGCACACGCATGCATGTGTTCTCATGCACATGCATGTTCATAAGTGTGCCTGGGCAAAGCAGAGGCTGCGAGGATGCACTCCAAGTCACAGGGGACTTTGGAGGAATTGGGACCTTATGGTAAAAGCTATAATTTCCACCCGTGGAAGCTGGATAATTATCCTGCAGCCATAAATGTACCAGAAAAACCCACTGGTTAATTTTTCTCACTTCAACAAGAGTATTTGGTTTCTATGAATTTTTCTTTGGTTGGAACTTAGTGAACACTGTTGACTTTTATAATCTGGCCCCCTTCAAAAAAAAAAAAAAAAAAAAAAACCCATCCAGCAAAACGAAATTCTGTCTTGAAAAAACTACCAACTGGGAGATGCACTTTTATGAATGTGCTTTTTCTCATCATTTCTTCTGATTATGTAAAGCTGCTTCTGGGTTTCATAAGCCAGGCCATTGCCCTGGATGTTTTTGAGTTGGGAGCAAACCTCCAGGCAGTGGGGGTGCTCAGCAGTGGGGGCCCCTCCTGCCCTTGCCCAGCTGTCTGCATGAAAGGCAGGGCAGAGCTATCCTGACGTGCTCCTGCATGCCCCCTGAGTGGACACCACTGAGGCGTGAACGGGCCCTGAGCAGCTGTGTTCCTGAGTGACAGCACTGGGCATCACTTTGGCAGCTCTGGTCTATGTGCATGCTCCTGGGGCAGGCCTGGGCTGGCACTGGGGGCCCAAGCCAGCACTGAGCTTGCAGTGGAGCCAACAAGCCAGTCCGGGTCTTCAGGACACTTTGATTCACATCCAGGACTGAAGGCCCGTGGGGGCCTGAGGTGATTACTGTGTGAGTGTGTGTTTGTGAATCCAGCCTGGTGTTCCCTAACGCCCTGCAGAGGACCCATTCTCGGACACTCTCTAACAGGAGTGTAGGTTGATGAAGAACCAAGCTTTAATAAATCCATCTCTCCTCTTTTATATATATATATATTTTATTTATTTATTTGGCTGCTCTGGGTCTTAGCTGTAGCATGTGGATCTAGCTCCCTACCAGGGATCGAACCTGGGCCCCCTGCACTGGGAACTCAAGAGTCTTAGCCAATGGACCACCAGGGAAGTCCACATCTCTCCTCTTAGCCCCAGATTTCCTTCCAGAGGCATTTTTGGTGAAATGCTTCTTTTGATAATGATGCCCCCAGGAATGTGAGCTCTCACACAGTTAACTCACAGAACCTCTGACTTTTCTGATTTGACTTTTGTTATTTTTCTTGTTTTTTAAAACACGTTTCCCCCCTACAAAGGAAAGCATGCTCATTGTAAAAACCTGGAAGGTATAGAAAATTTAAAAGTAAACTAAAATTGCACATAATTCCACTCAAAGAGGACAATTGTTAAGTCATTTGTTCATTTGAGATTTTTTTTTTTGCCACATCATGATGCATGTAGGATCTTAGTTCCTCAACCAGGAATCGAACCCGTGTCCTCTGCAGTGGACGCTCGGAGTCCTAACCACTGGTCACTCATTTGACAAATATTGATTTATTACAGTTGTTACGTAGAAGAGGGTCAAGGGTTAGGGAGAGGGGCTGGAGAGTAGAATTGGGCATCCCTTCAATAGGTGTTTACTATTTTTTTTTTAATATTGTCAAGATCATATAAAACTTACCATTTTCTTTTACATTCTCCCATTAGCATTCTCAAATGCTTCAAAGACATCATATTGATTAGCTGTGAACCATCCCTTAGTGATGGGTATTTGGAGTGCTTCCAGGTTTTCACCAGGATATATTACCCTGCAGTTAACATGTGGTACCTAAATCCTTGTCCTGGCAGCTTAGCTCTGAACTGGGAGTTCTCAACAAGGAAACTTCTAAGTCAGAGGGTGGAAACCATTCTAAAGCCCTTGATACATATTTGGCAAAGAGCTCCCAGCAAGTCTGGTTCTGTGACTCTGGTACTTCTGCCTCTTAGTACATCCGCCTTAGACTGTGCCTGGGGGAGAGGGTGGAGGGAGGGAATCCAAGGCCCCCATAGCCTTGGATGGATCCCTCACATCTGTAAAATGGGCTCATTCTTACAACAAAGGTGTATTCTTGTTTTCCCTTTCTGTGCCTAGGGGAAGCACATTCAAGGGTGGGAACCTGCCTTCATTTTAACAGGACTGTAAGCTCTCTCTGGTAGTGGTATGTAGGCAGTAGGAGTGACTGGAGACTGTACCCTCCAAGAGAAGTCTGAGATGACTTTTGTAGATGGTTTTCTCCAGGACACATGCAAACTCTGGGACGTGGGCACTGGGCGGGCGCCCCATGATAGGAAGGCTGCTGCTGCTGCTAAGTCACTTCAGTCGTGTCCGACTCTGTGAGACCCCATAGACGGCAGCTCACCAGGCTCCCCCGGTCCCTGGGAGTCTCCAGGCAAGAACACTGGAGTGTGTTGCCATTTCCTTTTCCAGTGCATGAAAGTGAAAAGTGAAAGTGAAGTCGCTCAGTCGTGCCCGACCCTCAGCGACCCCATGGACTGCAGCCTACCAGGCTCCTCTGTCCATGGGATGTTCCAGGCAAGAGTACTGGAGTGGGGTGCCGTTGCCTTCTCCGTGATAGGAAGGTAGTGGTGGGGAAAGGGAACCAGGTATATATATATCCTTGGGTATACACTGCAGAACACACTGTTTTCCAAAGTGATTGCACCATTATATAATTTCACCAGCAATGGCTGCCAGTTCTGATTTCTGCACATTCTTGTCAATCCTTGTTATTATCTTGTCTTTTTTATTTTAATCAGCCTTGTAGGTGCAAAGTGGTATCGAATGGTGGTTTTGTCATTTACTGCTTTTTTTAAAAAAATTATACAAGTAACGACACATGTCCCTTGCAGAAAATTGGAGAATATAACCAAAATATTGCGACGGTCTGTTTTATGTCATTCAGCTATGCTGTAGTCCCCAATTATTCAATTAAACACTAACCTAAATGCTGCTCTGAAGATATCTTATAGATGTGATTAAATTCCATAGTCAGTTGATTTTAAGTAAAAGAGATTCTTCTAGATAACTTGGGTTATCTGATTCAGTTGGTTGAAAGGCTGAAGAAGAAAAACTCCTTCAATGGCAGTTCCACCTGAGCCCAAGGGTCTAGCCAGCACTTCCTGACAGGTTGCCCTGCAATATGTGACTTACCTGATCAGCCACCCCCACCCTCCCTGGCATAGAGCAATTCAATTCCTTGTACCAAATCTCTTAATATAGACAGTTTCTGCTTCTCTGCTTGAACTCTGATACACAAAGAGGAAAACTTCATCCCCCGTAATCCCACCATCCAAGGTTACCAAGGACGACATTTTGGTTATTTCCTTCCAGTCTTTTTTCTTTTTCTCCATGAATATAAATATTTCAAACAAGGTCATGACCCCTCTGGTTTACATCACTGTGCATCTTAAATTCTTTTCCAGAGTCCACGTGCTTTTCACCCCCAGGATTATCACTGGGCAGAGGAAGGTTATCCACTGGCCCCCCTTGGTTGGACACTGCTTTGGCATTTGCACTGTAACAAACAATATGTGTGCTTTCAGAACACCTAGCCTGGAAAATCCCATGGACGGAGGAGCCTGGTAGGCTGCAGTCCACGGGGTCGCACAGAGTCAGACACAACTGAAGCGACTTAGCAGCAGCACTAGCTTCCAGGAGAGAGGGCTTTTTTTTTTCTGGTTTTAACTGTGTGTCCTTGGCCAATCTCAGGACAAGATTGGGTGGCTGACCCTCTGAGTCACCACCAAAGGCCAGGGCTGAAGGCACCTGCCATTCCTAACAGGTGAGCACCAGGCTGGAGCCCGGCCAAGCCAGGCCCGCTTTTCTTGCACACAAAAGAAAAGTGCCTAGTCACTGCAGCTTGTAATCTGAGTAGCGGAGCCTGGGCACCTCCCCTGCGTTGGGAGCAAGGTGTCAACCCCCATCAGCTCCTGTCTGGGGGCACCGTGCCAGGCTGGGCTCCGATAGTGCTATTGACAATCGGGGCACTTCTGGGGCAGCTGGCCTGGCCTGAAGCATGGAGTGGGGAGAGATGTCACCTTGTGCCTTGTTCTCATTGCTCCTGTTTGCCTGAGCAAGCTGGGCAGCAGGGGTGGCTTTTGTACCAGTGGATATTACAGATGACCGTTTTTGTTTTGTTGTGGTGAGATTAAGTGGATTTCCTCCTGGGCAGTTATTGAATAGCTGAAGTGGTAGTTTTTTAGGTGAGGACTCTGGAGAAAGGCATGGAGAGGGATCATTTCCCTGTTCAGAGCCACACAGCTCCTCCTAGGAAACATTAAGCCGTAGGAGTGCTTGGCTGGGAAGAGCAGTCAGCAGTTATAGGAAGTCCCATGCCCGAGTTGGCTGCTCCTCACCCAGGGGAGGTGCCCAGGCTCCACCACTCAGATTACAACATAATGGTTTTTTTCTCCCCACCCCACCCTCAGAATTAGCAACGACATCTAGTCAGCCTTCCTTCTGGTGACTTTGAAAGAAAGTGAAAGTGAAGTCGCTCAGTAGTGTCCCACTCTTTGCAACCCCGTGGACTGTAGCCTACCAGGATCCTCTGACCATGGGATTCTCCAGGCAAGAATACTGGAGTGGGTTGCCATTCCCTTCTTTGATGAGGCCTCAAATGACATTTTGATTCACTCATGAATTTATTTGTTTGTTGCATTTGCCAAGGCCTGTGTGCAGGTATTGTGCTAGATATTTGGAGAAGACAATCCTGTATCAGTTCTCAGCTCACAGGTCATAGGTCAGTGGGGGCCATGCAGCTCTGTCCCTGTGATCTACACAAAGAATTGCCTCCTGAGGCTGCAGATCAGGGAAGGCTCTAAGTGGGAGGTGACCACCGACAGCCAATTTGCCCCAAACTGTACCTGTCAAGCTGGCATGGGTGATGGGGATTGAGACAACAAAATCATTGCAGATCTGGGCCTTGACTTTCCTGCTTGGCCGGTGTCTTGGCAGGATGCCTCTAATCCACTCTCCCACTTTCTCACCCTCTCTGGCTTAGGGCTGAGAAAGCCCTCTGAGAACTAAACCAGTGAGTGAGGAATAACAGAAGGGGACTGGGAGCAAGGCTGCTGTCACTTCCAAATGTGCTCCAAAATTCTCCGGGGACCCGAAGCCTCTCTCCATGGTCCACAAACCCAGAGAGAGGTGGTGGGCCTAAGTCTACTTCAATTCTTGCCTCTGCTGCCCTCTAGCTGGGTGAACTTGGATGGATGGTGTTTGGCCGATCACTCAATGGCCAGTTCCCTCATCTGCGTCCCCCAGGTGGTCAGGAGGGTGAAAGTCACTCTGTCCCACAGCGCCCGGCATCCCTGCTCTGTGCCACACTGTGGGTACAGAGAGGCTCCCCAGTTCGCAGTTTCCTACGGAGCCACAGTCTAAGGGGACAGGACAGCCGTGTGTGCATGTGGTGTCCAGCACTGCGTTTGAGACAGAATAGCTCTTACCTGCAGCCCCGAGGGGCAGATGGGGACCAATAAATAGGGTCTGTGTGTGTGTATGTGTGTGTCTCTCCCATCTTCCCTCTTAACTTCCTCTGAGGTTGAGCCACCAGCCATTGCACTGGTCCATCAGTTTAAGGGTGCTAAAGTCCCTGGGAGGCGTTAATAACCTCACCATCTTGGGCTGAAGCGCAAACAGCTCCTCAGTCTCCTTTTGGGCAGGAGCCCAGGGAGACAGAGCGGGCAGTGGAGGGGTGGCGGAGAAGGCTCCCAGGTGTGTCGGCCTTGGGCAGGCCCGCTATGGGAGAGCCACTGTCTTTTGTGGGGGAGGGGAAGTGTCAGAATGAAGGCCAGGGCTCCGATTTCTGGGGGCATCCTGAGAATTTGCGTAGTCATGCCCGAGCATTTACGTATTTAATATAGAACATCTGATTACAAATCACTTTAAAACTTCTCCTTTGTATTACAATTAAGATATTAATTTAAAAATTATGTAGGCCTGGGTTACATTCTCTGTGAATTCTGGGTCAAAATGGTATAAAGGTGAGGGACTTCCCTGGTGGTCTGGTGGCTGGGAATCTGTGCTCCCAAAGCAAGGGGCCTGGGTTTGATCCCCAGTCAGGGAGCTGGATCCCACATGCCACAACCAAGACCTGGCACAGTCAAAGAAACAAATTAAGCAAACAAATACTTTTTAAAAATGGTAAAGGTGAAATGACAAAATATTTAAAATAGGGTGAGGTGCCTGCTGGGGTGCACGCAGCCCGTGGTGCAAACCACAAGGTAACTGGCGTTGCCAGCACCATTCCTGGAGCCCCCTTTCCCATCGGGGGCCTGTCAGGGTAAGGGGTCAAGTGGAAGTCAAGGAAGCCTCTGGGTGTCAGCAGGACAAGAGAGGATGTTAGCCTGAGAGGCTGGAGGGCTAACCTCTGGGGGTAGGGACACCTCAGATATTGTTGTTCAGTTGCTCAGTCATGTCTGAGTCTTTGTGACCCCATGGACTGCAGAATGCCAGGCTTTCCTGTCTTTCACCATCTCCCGGATCACCATCTCTCAAACTCATGTCCATCCAGTCGGTGATGCCATCCAACCATCTCATCCTCTGTCGTCCCCTTCTCTTCCTGCCTCAATCTTTCCCAGCATCAGGGTCTTTTCCAATGAGTCGGCTCTTCCCATCAGGTGGCCAAAGTATTGGAGCTTCAGCTTCAGCATCAAGTCCTTGCAATTAATATTCAGGGTTGATTTCCTTTAGAATTGACTGCTCTGATCTCCTTGCAGTCCAAGGGACTCTCGTCTTCTCCAGCACCACAAAACGAAAGCATCAACTCAGATGCCAGATACAGAAACAATAAAAGGGGTTTGGGTCACAAAATGTGTAGGGATCCAGATTTTGTACTTGCTTCAGAAGCCAGGGCCCCATTACCAACACTGTGAGAAACTCCACAGAAAATGGCGTGTGGCTTGTCTCTAGAGCTCTGGCAGGGCTCAAGCAGTGCCAGTCTCATCTTTTTGGAGTGGCAGGGACCTGGGTACAAAGACACCAGTTCCTATGGAGTGTGGCTGCCTTCTCGGCTCCACGTTTTGGAGCTCTGTTCAGATGCACGGGCTGACATCAGTCTAACCAGAGCCTGTACCCTTTCTTCCCCTTCTCAGGATGACAGAAGCTGGTGTGTTTTGAGCCCTTTCTGGAGGCTGCACTTTGAATGGCCTCCTCCTCCCAGGGATGTGGGGAAGATTAACAAATAATGCACACAATCACACAGCACACAACAAATGTTGGTTATGATTACTCACGGGAGTGTATTTCAAATTTATTCCAACTTAACTGAAAGAAATGTTTGTGAAACATGATGTGACTGTCATGTTGCTTTCATTATCACCTCCTTCTGAGCCATTCTACCAGTTGGGCATAACATATCTCTTAGCAGCCATCCGTATTTATTTGCCTGAAGTGATGTGTGGAAACCCCATCCTCCAGCCAGGTGGGAGGCTTATGTCATGAGCTCTATTTGCGTTGAGTATGGCAGCAAACTCTAGGAGGTTGAGGATCTTGAATGGATTTAAGCCCTTTAGAAACCTGTTGACTTCTTCCCATTACAGATAACAGAGACCCTCAAATGCACTGTCTGAAAGAGGGAATGCAGGCTGGGCTCCAGGGTTTGCTTGATTTAGTGACTGTTTCCTGCTGCTCTTCCCTTCTGCTTTCCAAGAACCCTGCTTCATCCTTAGAGGAAACCCCATGGCTGGATTTCCAGCTGCTCATCCAGGAGAGACAGGCTGCTTCCTGTAGCTCTGACAAACATAAAAGCCCCAGCAAGAGCAATCTAGAATAATTTATCATGGAGGCAATGGAATCAAGAAAGGAATTCTAGACCAGCCCTCCAGTCTGCATGGCTTCAGGTCCTTAACTCAGTGCTGGCTTAATAAGCAGCAGCCTTTGGCACATCCTTGTCACTCTTGGCTTCAACTCCCTTCTCTCTAAAATGGGTTATTGTGAAGATCAAGAAAATAGTCGCAATGTTTATGTGTTGAATGAGCATGCATTAATGGTGCCTGAGTGTGTGTTTAAAAGTCATAAAGCAAGGTTTAAGCATATGCTCTGCTCTATGAAAGCAGGCAGGTAAAGCAAACATTTTAGGGAGAATTTCATTTGGAAACGTACTGGGTTGGCCAAAACGTTTATTCAGGTTTTTTCTGTAAGGTGTTATGGAAAAACACAAATGAACTTTTTGGCCAACCCAATACTTAATGTGAACAGTTATCAGGGACTTACATGATTAACACTTTTCTACCCTTTTCCCTATTTCCCATAACAATCACAGTTTATTTTCTTCTCTCCCCCTTTCCTTCTTTATCAACCTACACACCAGGCACATGAATTGAGTGAATCTGAGAAGTGACTCAGAAGATAAAAGTCCCCTATAAAAGACTATTTCTTGTCCTGATTAGACCTGTTCCCTCTATCTGGGGACACCTTCTAGGAATAAATGCATTTGTTTTGTTCTCTCACCCCACTCCCTCTCAGCAGTAGGAAGCTCTAGCACAGTGTAGCAACTCATCCAAAAGTTCCTATGTCTTTAAGTTCAATAAAAACACAATTAAAATTGAGTAGGTGCTAAAACTTGGTTTTGAACTTTTATTAAAAAAATATATTTGCAAACATATAAAATTTAGGATGAAAAATGCTCATCTGAAAACAGGTAATAACTTAATATTTGCAAACATACACAGATGGTATAAAATTCATACCATTAAAACTGTTGCTGCTGCTGCATTGCGCTCATGGAACAAAAATCTTGCCACAGTCCCAGAGCTTCTCACGGCCACATTCAGGGCAATGAACCTCTGGTACACTGAAGGTCATGAGAGCCACATGGCCAGGGCAGGAATACAGAATAAAAACCCACTGAGAACATATATTTTAAAAACACGTTTCTGAAGGAATCACACAGATAAAAGGGAAACACAGCTCTGCATTTCCCCCTTTCAAAGTGAACGGTATTGCATCAGAGCATTTCAAATGAAGATGTCACACACAAAGCCAAGTGAAACATTGCACATGTCTCTCTTGCTGAAAAAAAAACAGGCTCCTGGAGGCCCCGGCCCACGCAGGGAAATGTTCTCAAGCACAGCTTCTAAAGAGCTCAGTGTAAGTTGCTTTACTTCTTTCAGATCTTAACATTTTAGACACCTGAAAACGCAGGGCGCTACTGGTTCCAGCAGACCCTTTGAATACAACTGAAGAAAACCAAAGACAGGTACGAAAGAAACATGTGCTCAGCAGCAGCAAACGTGCAGCAAGAATGCAGGACACACGTCCCTGTGACTCCTTGTTTTCACTCACACGGACTGAGCCTACCCGTGCCTGTGCCGCCTCTCATTCCTCTGTGTTTCATTTTGCTCAGAGTTACAGTATGATGGCTGATTTTGTTTTTTTAAGCAGTTAGGCACCTTCAATTTCATGTTGCATTATTAGTAATACAATGGCAGTTACGGCCTCTACTACCAAAATGAGAAAAATGTCAAACTACATTCTTTGGGGAGGAGAGTAATAAAGCTGCATGGTTTAAAAATATTTACCTAGTAGATCTGATGGGGTTTAAGATTTTTTACAAGAACACACAGGTGGAAAAAGAACAATTCTTGACATGCAAAATCGGGTCCTATTCTCACCTAAGCCTGTGCCTCCTCTGGCAGAGAAGTACCCAGGTCAACTTGGGCTCTTAACAAAACCCAGCTCCCAAAAGCCTTCCTAAGTAAGCCATGGACATTCACATTCACATGCAGATGTCATGAATGCTTCTCCTGGAGCTGACAGTCACTGGACAACATGGGATTCCAAGTCACACCTTACCAACCTGGGGGGAGACGCACAATGAGGAGGAGCTTCTGCCTTAAAGGAACGAGGCTGTTGGGGAGGTGGGAGTCCACTCAAAGACACCACAGTAACTGCAAGAAAAGAAGAGCAGGGCCGCCCACTCGGGTGAGGGGCTCTACAGACAGACACAGTGACCTAAGTGCAGGGCACCTGGAGTTCTGCAAACCTAGCAAGAAGCGTCTCTGTTTTGGTGTCCATTTGGACTCAACTAAGGTTTAAAACTTAAGATTCCAGTAAAGTTACTGCAGCAATGTAAACATGCAACCTAAACTAGCATGAGGTTCTGGACAGAAGTCTGAATGAGGGGTAAGGCAACTGAACTGTGACTTTCAGCCCAGGGTCATCCACTGCCACTGTTCAGGCTTGGCCCGACTTCTCTACTGACTCATTCTGGCCTGAACTTCCTGGTTCTCATGACAGTGAACCTCTGGCTTCTGAATTTTCAAAATGCTTTGAATACATAAATTTGGGAGTTGAAACAGGCTTACCCTTTTCAAGTCTCCACCACTTGGGCACTTAAAAGTTTACTTTCACACTAAGGAAACCTCATCCCAGATTCTCTACTGTCTATCCTATTCATTCCTTGAATTAAAGGGTGAAAATGAACAGATTTGATTACAGACCCTCTTCAGGACTGTCTCTCAACTGTCATGTAATATTGACCCTACTCAAAGCATCATTTCAACTCAAATGTCTATCATAACAAGAACCCCTCGATTCTTCCGCTTTCCAAAGCCCACAGAGACTTACACCTGGGATGCGTGCTAGCCTGCCAGGGCAACTGTCTTCGGAGAACAGTCACGGCTGCGCCCTGGACAACATTTCCTGGGGTTAGCGACATTTCACACCTTACTGTAACTTTCTCTTTCCTGGGTGATGCGCAAGCAATTAATTTTTGGTTGCTGAATTTACACACTATCTTTGAAAACAAACTATTCCTAATTCCTAATTGAGTATGAGAACTTAGAAGCTTCCTTGACTTCTGCACAATTCACAAATAATACTTAGACATAATAGAAGACACTAAATTTGGAAGCAGAAAAGTTGCCCAGGAAGCACGTTTAGATTAACAAAAGCCAATCAAGGTATTCTTTATGTTAAAAAAACCAAAGAACAGAAAACAAGCGCAAACTAAAACAAGTATGTAATTCACAATTAATTTTCTAAAATCTCAGCTAAAAGAAAAAAAACCTATGGATTTATGATTGAGTTACCATTAAAGCTTAAATGATTGTTCCCAAGGAACCATCATATCTGTCAGCATTATTCACAGCTAATCCTTAAGCTAGCTGGTTGAGCCAATTGGGTTTTTACCCCATCATTAAATAGTGCTCAGAAAAGTAAGCAGTGCATTTTAATTGGTTAAATACTACAAAATGACCTGTATCATAGAAACGAAGACACTTTCATTCAAAGAATATCTTAAAATTACTATTGCTGAAATAAATCAAATCTACATTAAAATATTACTAATCACCATTACATGCCATAAAAGAATAAATATAAATCATGGCAGATCAATAGCAGCATAACAAAGCATCTTTACATATTTTCAGACTTTGGGCTGCAGAAGTACTCACAGCCTAAGAATACATTGGTAAAGTTCCGAATATCACACTTGGTTTTTAATTCCATATTCTATAATAAAGTAAGGGCAGTGTGAATAACAGTTCCCTTTTCTGCATAGCTTTAAAACTATTCTCAGTAGACTTGAGGAATGGAACCAGAATGGCTTTGTCAGATTGGTCCACTGGTCCTTTTGTCAAAGTGTTAAGGGAAACAATTAACAATGACTTCTCACTGTGTTTAGACAGAAAAGGAAAATAAGGCTATGATTCACACACAAGCTTAACATTTTCAAAACCACTGGAGAGTTTAACTGAAAGTGAAGATTTCTGATAGAATTTGGGTCTTACCAGTCCCAGCCTTTACTTCAAAGGTGTGCCACGCCTGCTCCCACCTCAGCACAGGGCCGGCAGGGCCCTATTCAAACACATCCTCACAGTGGAAGCCCTCTGCGTGGCATCACCGGGCACACTTAAAAACAGAACAGATTAATAAACTTCAGAGCTTTTAAGGCCCAAAAGGGGCATTCGTATAAAATACACTTCACTTGAACAAACCAGTCCTCATCTGCCAGCTTAACCTCTGACCCTTAAAACGCGAAGCTACTTTGCACAGAGCTGACTTCTGCTCTGTTCAGAACTTGACTTCCAGCCCAAGGCTCAAGTTTTTAGATGGGAGTGCGGGAGGGGAATTAGGGGTATGGGCTGGGCTGACTGCCGCAGGGCTGGTGACCTCTTTTCCCTAAGACCTTGAATAGGAAAGTGAGCTGAAAATCAGATTCCTTATTTCACAAACTTGTTTAGAGCTGATGAAAACACCCACACAACTGAACACAATGGTCTTTTTTTTTTTCCCCCCAAAACAAAGGTCTGCTGGTGATGCTTCACAGTGAAACCTCCATTATCACTGAGAACGTCACTTGGAAAACATTCTTAAGCAATGAGTCTCCTTCTCATAGGCTCAATTTTAGAATTCTCAAAGCTCAATGTTCCGTTTAGAAGTTTCCATGATGAGGCCTGCTTGTTTCTGAGGTCGACATCCTGCCTTCAGGATTACTCTGCTCTAGTCATAGGTTGTGGCTGTCTCTGTTCTTGGTCAGAACCTGTAAGTAGACTTCATGAAGTGTGCTGAGGAAGCTGGGATCATTCTGGAACAGATGGTCAGGTCACAGTTACCTCCTTAGAGCTTACTGTCATGATAACAGCTTAGGAAGAAGTTATATACATGCTCTGTATAACTAATTATGCCAAGAATCCCACCACCCAGAGACAATCATGAGGGATATTCTGGAATTCACAAAGATCTATCTTTCCACTTCGAGAATTTTCCCACAGGGAGAGAGAAACACTGGTCTTAGCTGGCCTTGGATTTTATGAATTGACTTTTTAAAGAATCATACAATTATTTTTTTACAGAATGAAAATCCAAAGACTAAACTAATATTTTACATACCTTGATTAGATGTATTAATGTATCCTGGAGCTGAGACTTGCTGAGGATAATGGAAGGCTTTCTCTGATTTTCTGTCATCCCAACGGTGAGAGGAGAAGGGGAGCTGGCTTTCCTCTCAAGGTCTGAGGACCTTGTAACTGTCTGCTGGAAAACACTGGGGGACAGCAGGACTGAGGGCGCTGCCGAGGTTGTTGCTGGAGCCAGAGGGGGGCCTGTCACCTGCAGGGGAACAATGGCCATTTTGCAACGAAGAGTGTGGGAGCCAGCAGCCAGGCCCAGAGGAGGGGCGCTGATAACAAGCACAGGCAGCAGGAGACTGGGACGCAGAGCCCAATGCTGACTATTCAGAGTTCAAGATAAAGGGTCAGAAGTGGCATCTAAGCATTTAATGTCTGGTTAGGAAGCTTGTTAGCTGAAGGATGAGGAGCCCATTTACATGATAAGGGTGGCCTAGAGCTGTTATGAGAAGCCAAGCCCCATCACTACAGAAGGGGAATCTGATAACTAACAGCAGGGTAGGCACAGTAAGAACAGTCCTGAGATAAGTTGAATATGTAAAGTTTTTCCATGAGGGACACAGAAATGCTTGGAGGAGGGTGTGAAGGAACTTTCTGAGGTGATGGAAGTGTTACATAACTTCTCACTACCCAAGAGATATACGTGTATTAAAACTCAATTTAAGAAATCTGTATTTTATTATACATAAATTTTAATTCAATAAAAAGAATTATATGAAGCATCAGTTATATGAAATTATATGAAGCATTAGTTTCTTTAGTCGTGTTCAATGTATTTATTATGCCACCATAGTCATCAAAGACACAATTTTAAAAACATAAAACTAACATTTACCTCCTTCTTTCATTTAGATATACTTCTGGGCTAACAATGGCTAACCAGCAGAATACACAAAAGAGTAATAATATTTTTTTTTTGAAAGTGAAAGTTGCTCAGTCATGTCCGACTCTTTTTGACCCCACGGACTTGTATAGTCCATGGAATTCTCCAGGCCAGAATACTGGAGTGGGTAGCCTTTCGCTCTCCAGGGGATCTTTCTAACCCAGGGATCGAACCCAGGTCTCCCGCACTGTAGGCGGATTCTTTACCAACTGAGCTATGAGGGAAGCCCATTTTTTTTTTTTTTTTTTTACTAATTCTCATATTTTGATACACTCAACAAGAAAACTATATGTATTTTCCCCTCCTATCTGTCACCCTCCTCATTTACAAAGAACCAAAGCTGTCTGTAGTTTTGAGAGTGCAGTTTCTGGGTTCTGAGCCATCTGTGGTTATTTTTGGTGCAACACCGGGCTGAGAGATCACCAAGAAGTGGTAAGCCGATCACCACACAGCAGGACAAGCTACAAAGAAGACCTGCTAAGAGCAGTCAGAAGGTGGCTTTCGTTTAAAATCTTAGGTTTCAGGAGAGGTGTTAAGGCTCAAAGGCAAATGGAACCTAAAAGTTTAGGAACTGAAAAAGATGAGTGTGCCTGTCAAAGCTGGTAGGGAACGGAGGATGAGGACAAGTTCTAAAAAATGAGGCAGGGGAGAAGCAGCAAGGCGCGGAGCACGCAGGCCTGGGAGGTTCTGTCAACAGGGCAATGGGAAGCCGTCGAGCAGGGTGGTGACACTTCCTCGTTTACTGGGACACCACAGTTCTCCCAGGGCAAAGACTGTCTCCTATCCGTAGGGACAGGGCTGACTTGCTCTCAGCAGCCACCCGTTCACAACACAGAGGGAGTGAGTCAGTGCCCCTGCCGTGGCCGACCTTGCCCTCCCATACACACACTCAGGGAAGACATCACTGAGGACGGATGACTTGAGGACTGCAGAGGCCACAGCAATGAGCTCTGCCTGCGGGAGCGGGAGGGGACATTTAAGAGGGGCCAGGGTTTGAAAGCTGAAACGTTTCACTTCACACTCAGCAGAAGAACTTAAGACATACTATGCTCTTTAGAAAAAGGGGATCCTTACCGGGATGGCACTGGATAACACCTTAGGCTGGGCAAAAACTTCAGGATCCTGGTTTTGCTGCATAGACTGCAATGTTTAAACAGAAAAGATGAACAGATGTAGCAACTTTTCATTAAAGATTTTTTAGTTACTGGGGAAAAAATCTAGGTTAGCAGCTGTAAGGAGGAGTTCAAGCATGACTTGGTTCCTAGATTCCTGAGGGAAGTGGCTGACCAGAATTTGTCACAATGCAGGATAGGAGCTTCAGGACAGCCCCCAACCCCCTTCAGTTCCACCAGAGAAAAGGGGTGTGCAAAGCCTTGAAAACGTCTCTACAGAAAAAGCTGAAACCTGGGCCTCTTATAAGAGCGGGGACAGACCAAGCATATTTTGCTGTTGAGACTGTAGAGACGCAAGATCCTGACAGCATGAAGCCTCCTGATAGGGCGGTTCACACTCTGACAGGTGGCACTAAACAGTCTCACACAGAGCCACACACTTCCAGTAAATGCTACACCTATTCCCTGGGAGACACAGAATTTCCTGTAGCAGAGCAAATACATTAGGACTCAGTGCAGTCCCAGGTCCTGAAATTCGATATGGCACATAAATGAGAAAGAACATGTTTGTAAGCTTCCTCTGCCAGGAGGCATGCTGGAGAGCAGGGTGCTGTCCCAGAGGCCAAATCTAGAGGGGTGGTATTCACGACTGCTGGTTGTACTTCTAGAACAACAGGAATAGTGGCAGCAGACACATTTCAGGGATGTTTTATCAAACAGAACATTCTCGCTGCTCCTATACTGCAGACAGAAACAGCAAATATGACAATTTAATCATGTAACCAGGACACTAGGTTTCTTTTTCTGTACAGAATTTTAACGGAATGAA
The DNA here is from genome assembly GCF_014754425.2 of Oryx dammah. Taxonomy (NCBI): domain Eukaryota; kingdom Metazoa; phylum Chordata; class Mammalia; order Artiodactyla; family Bovidae; genus Oryx; species Oryx dammah. The sequence goes on from NW_024070193.1 coordinate 12,773,730, forward strand.
AAAACACTCCATTAACTAAGAAATATTATTATACAGAAGAGCCAGTATAATATTATTTGGTAAAATGTTCAAGAGCTTGGGATTGTAATAATTAAAGGGCATGAGACTAAAACTCTGAAAGGCTCTACCCCCTTTCAGTTCTGTGATCTTGTACAAGTCACTTCAACTGTGACCTGATTTCCTCATTTGTAAACTCACCAACCTTCTAAGTTACTGAGGGACAAACCTTCTTCACCCCTATAACCAAACCCCACCAAGGCCCACTCATCCTCCTTCTTAATAAAGCCACATGTCCACACGCCCAGTACAGGCCCCCACCCGCTCAAGCCTAGGTGACTGCCCCGACCTCCGTTCTGATGGGTCGTCGTCCTTCCGTCATCTCCTTGCCCAGCATGCCACCCTTGGCTCATGCACTTAAAAGACTCTCCAGGACCCTCAGAACAAACCTCTAACTCCTTGACACTATTTACAAAGTTTTACTCATCACCAATACCTGCTCCCCCATGTTTCTTTACACACAGATCCAGACACCACAGCTCAAGTTCAACAAATGCCCTCTCGTGTCTAGGCTTCTGCACCTGCTATTTTCCTTGCCTTCACACATCCTTCCTACCTCTAGGTGGGGCTAATTTCTACTGAGTCTTCAGATCTCAGCTGACGGGCAGTTTCCCGAGGAAGCTTTCTTTGACCTCAGACCTCCAGATGTGGGGTGCTCTTACGGCACCCCTAATGCACCCGGCACAAGGCGGGCACTCAGAGTACTGAGGGAGCAGGGGATGGAGCAAAGTTTGGGATAATCTGGATCCATGGTCTTGAGTCAAATAAGGACTCCTAGACGTGTCAGGCAAAAATAAACAAACAAAAAAACATGCTAAAATGCACACCCAGGAAGGAAAATACAATTTCTCAGCTTTTATCAGCTGAAATTATTTTGGGAAGTGGAACTGAGTTATACCACCAGTTACTGATGGTTTGGTTGATCACTGCAGGGCTTCTCACCTCTCCTTTCTTCTAGCCCCTTACACACTCAACGGTTGTCTCTTTAAACAACTCTGTCTCCTCTCAATCAAAATCCAGTTTCATCCCACTAGGTTACAGCCACCCAATCTCCTGCCCTGCCAGTACCTGAAGGGGAGCAAGCACCATGTTGCTCAGGGAGGTTGAGGCTCTCGCTGCTGTCGCTTTAGGGGAAGGCTCTATGAAGCTCTCAGGGGTGGCCAGCTGGCCAGCTGCTGGAGAAAAGCTGGGTGCTGCTGCACCTTTCCCAAGTGACTGTGTCTGTATTTGGTCATGCTGCGGGGTCAACCTGAGTTTCTGGAGAAGATCAACACTTGGGAGAGATGGACTGGTTGTGTTTGTCACGCTCAGCGGGGCCCTGAATGGGCTCTGGCTGGCAGTCAGGCTGGCGTGGCTCAGCTCGGGGACAGGCTGACTCAGGAGTGGAGACCTCTGCCTAGGTGTGGTCTTCACTGTTTGCATCATGGTGGTTTTTCGGGGTAGGCTGGGGGGAGCCTGTCCAGTGGAAGCTTCTGCTGGTAGACTAGGACTCAGCACAGAGTGCAATGGGATGGCATAGCTGGGGGCCTGCTTTTCACTGGACTGAGTGATGGAAGCAGGAGTGATTAGCACCGGGGGGGTGACTTCGGGCTGGACTGAGGGGTGGGCAGCAGGATGGACACCCAGGTTTTCCGACTGGGGGGCCCCTCCAGGCTCAAAGGAAAATGGTAGGAATGAGTTGGGCTCTTTCTGGGAGGCATCTCCTGGCAGCTTCTCCACTTCTTCTGAATCCAGACCCACAACTGTTGGCTGTTCCTTTGACAAAGAGGTTCCAAATAATTCTTCCACCGTCAGATGTTTGTGTCCAGATGGAGCAGACTGAGAAACAAATCAAACCACCCAATGAGAGAAAACTCTTGCAAACCAGCATAACTAAATTTCTTTTCCATCAACCAAATCAGTTTGCAGAAGCAAGGATAGGTGGAGTCTGAAAATAGGAAATGGAACAAGCTGAAGATGTCCTCAGGATTAAGGCCAAGAATGCACCTGGTATCCCCAAGGTGGTGAAGAGATATCTACATTTGTAATAAAAATCAAATTTTAGGGACTCAGGTGATCGTTTAGAATTCACCTTTTTTGCTTCGCAAACAGATGTAAGGTAAAGGGGCAATTACTTTGCTCAAAGTTAATTTGCCCCATGCCAGTCACATATGGTAGGGAAATCACATTCAAGAGGATATGAGGACCAAATGATGATCAAGCAATCCTACCTTTATGTTCATATTTGTTTTATTAAAAGGCAGGCATTGTACCTTAAGGACTAGGCCTCAAATACCAGAAAATAAATTTAACTATTAAAAAAAATTAAAATATAGGTGATATAACATTATATTAGTTTCAGGTATACAACATAGTGATTCAATATTTTTATAGACTGTACTTCATTTAAAGTTACTATAAAATATTGGCTATATTCCCTGTGCTGTACAATTTATTGTTGTATCCTATTTATTTTATACATAATAAGTTTGTACCATTTAATTCTCTACCCCTATACTGCCCCTCCCAATTTAACCAGTTTTTAAATAGCAACCTTCCAATTCCCAAATCACAGATGCTGAAGGAAAAGGAAAGCATTTAAGCCTGAAAGCGTTAAACTTACTTATATTTTAGTGATCTTGTTTACTGATACCACTCCAATGATTCAGAGGAGCTATGTTCATAGTTCCCACTTGTGAGCTTTCTTGCACCCTCCCTTCAAGCAGTATTGCTGAATTCATTTAACCTTTATTTGCTGGGTATGCAGAGGGTGCCAGGCCCTGCTCTGACCTGGGCCCAAAGGACTCCTTTCATCTATTTTATTTTCTGGCTGCACTGTACGGCTTGCAGGGTCTTAGTTTCCCAATCACGGATTGAACCAGTACTCTCTGCGGTGGAAGTGCAGAGTCCTTCCCAACCGCTAGACCCTCAGGGAAATCCCAATTACGTAGCTCTTAACCACCATATTCTTCTACATATACATATGTATGGGTACACACACACACCAACATTTAGATATACCTACTTTAGAAAACACAGATCATATTGGAATGATCTTGTAGAAATTTAAAAGTCTTTTCCAGTGAAGAATACTATGTTATAAGAAAAGGAACAATCAAAAACCAGACATGGAGAAACCTCACCATGAAATATACCTTAGGCTTCGAAAATGATCCAGGTAGCAATTTTTATCTATCTAGTGGAGCAAAAACAAACTCTTAAAAAACTAAAATTATCCACATTTACATGTGAAATGTTTCTATACTTGAACTTAAGAACAGGTACGTCTGCTCATTTAAAATCTACTTCATATTAAAAAACGAAGTCATCTGGTAGTGTGCAAAAGCAGCAGCCAGTTTCCAATTTCTCCACGCTGCCTCCCTGCAACATCTGCCAGGCCAGAGACAGATTATTAGACTTTATGGAATAGGCTGTGTGGTAAAGCATTAGGTTTCAGAGGTACCTCACGTAAGGCAGAAGAAATGAGGTTACAAGGCAGTAAGAATGATCAAAGACAGAACGCTCACTGTACAGGAGGCCCTGTACTACACTTTGCATGCATTCCTCTATTAATCGGTGAGGGCAGTACTATTATTACTGCCATTTATGGATGATGCCCAAGTACAACAGAACCAGATGCCAACCTAGTTCTAACAAGACAATCCATATTCTTAACCATTATGCCACTGCACCATTATGTCCACCGTGCAAATGACAGGTTATCTAATCAACTGAATGGTGATATGATCCTTCGGAAAAGAGAGGTGCAAGTAAGACCTGAGTAACTAAGAGCGGGTGACTGGTCAGACTGTACCAACTTTTGGAAACATGTAACTGGCTGAATTAGTCACTAGGGGCTGAGGGGGCAGAGCATGTGTCTTTACACAAACTCCCCAAAGCTTTATTGTCTCTGAGCTGGTTTGGACAGGACCCATTCCATTCTTCTCTGCCTCTGACAAGAAAAACTGGCTGCATTCCTTTAGTTGTTGGGCTTTATTCATGGATTCATCTTCCATCATCCACAGAAAAGGTGAAATTTTATTCTTTACTCATGTCTGAATATACTTACAGTCTGGATTCTGAGTTCAGTAATGCCTCACTTAAATCAAATTTTAATCTGACCATTCCCTTGTGAAATGGAATTCAGTGAGTGACAGTATGTATGGGACTGAAAAAAAATTTTTTTTAAGAAACTATATCAGGTTTTCCATTGTTCTTCTCTTACCCCACAGCTCTTGCTGTTTACAGAATTTCATATTTCTGTTTGAATTTACTGTGTCCATGTCAGATTTCCTACTCATTAGTGCCCTGGGCACACTAGAAGGTGTGATTATTCTTAACCACAGGAACAAAAAACACAAAAACAAAACAAACTAGGGAAACTGTCCCAAGGAAATTTTAGTAAGTGAATAATGAAACTGAAATAAAATGAAATAAAATTTAATACTATTAATATTAAGGCTTGACAGCATTATTTGCTCCTCAGCACTAGATGGCAATGTTACTAAACCAATGTACTACTCTGTGTACAGGGCTGGTTATGGATCTGAGCTAATTTCAGACAATCACGTGGCTCAACAATATCCAGTTCTCAGTATTTTACAAAATGCTGTCACTTCGGCCTATAAAATGGAGTCTTTTTGAGTTCATTTTTTCACTTGGGTTTCACAGTAAATCTGTGAGTCAGGTACTGCCAGAATCCTTAATCCCATGATTCAGAAATGAAAGGGAAAGTGACTAGCTCACTGGACATTCATGGCTGATAAGCCAGACTAGAAGGAATTTGCTCCTCTACTTGCTACTTGTCTTAACACATATTCTTTAAAAATTAAATTTTATATAACACTTTCTCTTTTAATATACGTTTGATCTTCAGGATCTTAAATTCAAATACAGTAAAAATGGAGCAAAGAAATGTAGTATACAAAATCTGGTTTAAGTAATTTACCCCCTGCGTCCCTAGAAACATTATACATACATTGCTTAGGAATGTAAAATGATATAGCCTCTTGGAAAACAGTATGGTAGGGCAATTTCTAAACTAAAACTTGCAGTTATGAAATTACCCAACATTTGTACTCTTGGGCATTTAACCCAGAGTAAAGGAAATTTAGGGCTTCCCTGGTGTCTCAGCAGTAACGAATCTGCCTTCCAATGCAGGAGACACAGGTTCAGTCCCTAGGTCGGGAAGATACCCTGGAGAAGGAAATGGAAACCCACTCTAGTATTCTTGCCTGGGAAATTGCATGGACAGGGGAGCTAGCAGGCTACAGTCCATAGGGTTGGAAAGAGTCAAACACGATTTAGTAACGGAAAGGACAAAGGAACAACAAAGGCAATGTGTGTACAAAAATCTGTATACAAATATTCATGGAAATGTCATTCACAACAGCCCCAAACTGATAACAACACATCCGTCCTTTAACGGGTGGATGGTTAAAAATGTTAATTCTACTCAGCAGTGAGATTCGGAACTATAATATACATAACAATTTCAATGAATCTCTTCAATGAGTTATGCTCAGTGAAGAAACATACTCCCAAAAGGTTATATATTGTGTGATTCCATTTATAGAAAATTCTTGAAATGACAGTGTTATAAAGCTGGAGACATATTAGTCACTGCTGGGGTTAGGGATGCCAGAGGAAGGCTAGGAGGGTGTGATATATAATGGGCAATACAAAGGATTCTTGTGGTGATGAAGTCTTCTATCTTGACACAGAGCTCTACATGAGATAAAATTGCATGGAACTAAACACACACAAATGAGGCTTCCCAGGTGCTGCTAGTGGTAAAGAACCCGCCTGCCAGTGCAGGAGACATGAGAGACATGGGTTCGATCACTGGGTCGGGAGGGTCCCCTGGAGAAGGGCACTGCCTGGAGAACCCCAAGGACACAGGAGCCTGGAGGGCTACAGTCCATAGGCCTGCACAGAGTTGGATACGACTGAAGCAACTTAGCATGCACGCAAACACACACGTGCATATACCCACAGAAACGACTGTGAGTAAAACAACTGAGGAAATGTGAACGAGATGGGTATACTGGGCTAATATTCTGGTTGTGCTATTGTACTATAGTTTTCAAGCTGTTATCAATGGAGTAAACAGGCAAAAGGGACATGGATCTTTCTGTATTATTTCTTATAACTGTATATGAATCTGTAATTATCTTAAAATAAAAAGCTTAAAAAACTATGGCTTTTACTTGATATCTGTTCACTTACCAAGTCATCAGTTTTAAAGAGAATTACTTCATAAAAATATAAATAATAAAATAAAAAGAAATAAAAACAAAGAGAACAATTCCATTGAACAAATATTTATAGTGCTGGGTGCTAAGGATACTGCAGCAAACAAGGCAGGCAAAACTGCCTGCCCACTATGATACTCGGATTCTAGTGGGGAGGAGACAATCAAAAAAGTTAAAAAAACCACAAACCCTGATAGCTGCAAGAAAATAAAGCACAGCAGAACAGGGGGAGGGAAGGATTGTTATTTAAAATAGGATGGTGTGAAAGGCCCTCACCTACACGGAAGACACTAGAATGGGAGCAAGGTACTTCTAGAAGCAAGTCTTCCAGGCTGTAGGGACTATAACTGCAAAGGGGACTATAACTGCAAAGGCCTGTCCTGAGGCAGGGGCAGGTCTGACACATCCGTGAAAAGGTAGAAAAGTCTATGAGGCTGGGAACAAGGCAGAAAGATGGAAGATGAGGCCAGGGGTAGGGGGGCCAGATCAGATAGGGCCTTAGGCGTTATTGCCGTGACCCTGGCTTTTATTTGAGTGAGATGAGACACCATTGGAGGAAAGCCACGGTCTAACTTAGGTTTAACCAGGATTACTTTGACCCCTGGGTCAAGAAGAGGAGAGGGAGTGGCTAGGGCAAAAGCTGGGAAACCAGATAGGAGGCTACTGCAAAACCCGGATGAAAGACAGTTACCCGGACCAGGGGAAATGACATGAGAGGATGACATCACGCTCCTGCCTGTACGCACATGCTCTGACAGATGATCAACGGATCAAGCTTGTACCGCATCAAAACCCTTACAAAATGCTGACTCTGTGTTAGGTTACTTTGGACAAAGCTAGGGCTTGAGCTGTACAAACCTTATCTTGCAACCCAGATGGTGTCTCTTCTAGCGTCTCAGTGCTTCCCAGATTGGAGATCTGAGTACTTGGCTGCAGCCCAGGGCTGGAGATATTTGAGTCACCCATCTGATTCTTAAATTAAAAGGAAAAGTACATGTGAAAAAACTTGCTATCATTTGGTTTACAAAACAGCATTCAAGGTTACTGTTAACAGAAATATCATTTTAAAAGTCAAGGATAACCCCCCCCCCCCCCTCGCCAAATGCCAAATGTTTGCTTTGGACCTGCATGTAAATATGGAAACTAATTGGACAATAAAATTTCTAGAAAGCTAAGCACATGATTTTAGACAATAGTGTTCATAATAACTGTTATTTTTATAACCCCTTTAAGGACAAGAAAACAGCATCACTTTATTATATATTTTTTTCCTTTTTTTTAAGTTAATATATGGTAAAATTAACTTTTGAAATGTATCACCAGACTTCCCTGGTGGCTCACATTGTAAAGAATCTGCCTGTAATGCAGGAGACCCTGGTTGGATCCCTGGGTTGGGAATATCCCCTGGAGAAGGAAATGGCAATCCACTCTAGTATTCTTGCCTGGAGAATTCCATGGACAGAGGAGCCTGGAGGGCTACCATTTCTTTCACTTTCAAAATTAACTTTTGAAATGTATAGTTTTGTGTACCTATTACCAAAACCAGGATATCCGACCTCCCCAAACTCCCTTGTGCTATCCCAATGCAGTCGTGCCCTTCTTCCACTCCTGGCAACCAGTGACTCTTCTCTGGCACTAGTTCCATCTTTTTGAGATTGTCATCTAATGGAATGCTGGCTTCCTTAACTTAGCATAATGCCTTTGAGAGTCATCCAAGTTGTTGCATAGATGAATCTGGCAATCTCCCAAGTCTCTACCTAAAGATAAAGGGTCTATCTGGAACCATCTGAGGCAGAGGAGAGCTCATCCAAACACTAAGAAGTGAATTCATGGGCCGCTGCTAAGACTAACACCATATGATTAAATGACAGGCGACTGTTGACAAGCAACAATACTCCTGTTTAAGGAAGTGCCACCTATTTATGGATGGCTTCAAAAATAGAAAGAACACATTATGAAGGAAATATCAAAGATTTAATTAAATCCCCAAAGGTTTAGTCTTAATCCAACCACATAAATTTTATTTACTTCATACCATACCAGAAGAATTTTCTTTACAACAGTAATTACTGCACTGTCCATATTTTCTACCTTTGCAATGTGCATTAACCAGAAATCATGTCTGATTTTTATACTGCTCATGTGACCTAGAGTTCCTTTGCAGCTCTGCACACAGGAACAAGGCTTCAGTTCTTTCTTTCCTCTGGAGAGGACTTGCTTCCCAGCCTGAGGAGGAAGGCGGGCCACCTCCTGGGGTGTCTGCTCTAGTGTGCAGCAGCTGCACTTTCTGTCCTATGTGGCACCTTGATCTCGTCCTCACTGGGAACGGGTCACAGAGCTCTCAACTTATTAGCTGTTACCACAACACAGAAAGGTCTCTATAAAAACAGAAGAAGGCATCTATGTAGATAACCCATATCTCATTAAGGGTATGGGAGGGAATTTATGGTAATACATGGTAACTTAAAAGCTCAGAAATGGTTCTTGAAATTTATTTATTTCATCCAGTTTCCTAAGAATCAATGAATTCATTATAGAGATTGCCTTTTCTATATTAATTTTCACAGATCCGTAAATTCTTCATAACTTTAAACATCTCATGGGTTCTAATATACATTTCTTTACCCAGGAAGTGGGACCTTTTATTTTCCAAAATCCTTTTCTCCCACAGTAATTTTTAAGGAACAGAAAAAGAACACTCTGAATTTTCAGAGGTAAGAACATCCCCTTCCCTATCTATAAGACAGGTCTTCTTTCCGAACTACTTATTCCCGCTGGCCCTGGAGGTGACCTCCCCAGTCCACCAGACCCGCCATGGGCCTCCTCCCTGCTCTGGTTCTCCTGCTCAGCGCACAGCCTCACCCTCTCGTACTCATCCTTGGCTCTGCTTAGCATCTCCAGGATGTCGATGGGCCTGTGGTCACTGCAGCCGTTGGCCTGGCTGGGACTCTGCTTATCCCGAGCTGCTTGCTGGGACCGCCGTGTCTCCTCTTCTACCACGCTGGAGGGAAAGAACCAAGTTTTAGAAAGACCTTTTTTGACACAATATGACCCAAGATTTTGGCGTCCATCTTCCAAGGATACTGGAAGACTGCCTCATGGTAACAACACCTTCCTCACAATGCAGAACACAGAGCCTCAGCTACCTCATCCCAGTAAGACATGACTGACTACTTTCACCATCTCACTCACAACAGTACCAACCAATACAGTTCACCATTAGAAGGCCAAAAATACAGAATTCCTTTCCAGATTTGGTAGAAGTAGATACTTTTAAAATCTACTAAATTATACCTTATTTCTCTCTCTTTCCTACATTATCTCAGGATCAGTCAAACTACCTGGTAAAGTAAATCTGAAAATGGACAATGCGACCAAAACAAAGGAAGGCTGTTCAGGTGAACCACTCCTATGGAGAGGGTATATTAATAATGGGCAGCAAGGAAAAAGCTTAGCATCTTGAAAATGAAGATCTTGGTGAATCAGCAATAACTCTACAAGCAAACAAAAGATTTTCCTTGTTGTCTCCTTAAAAAATCACTAAGTGGGTAACTAAGGTCAGGGTGATTGTGGCAATGTTCTTTATCTTGACTAGGGTTACTTAAGCTAATTTTGCACTTGAAAATATATATTAAAAAAAGCATGAAAGTCAAGGTCTAAGTCAAGGGCTGTGGTCTGCAAATCTATCTGAGGGGTTTAATTTCTTAGGAACATGCTCTCTCCCTGCCACATCTTAAAGTCTGAAGCAAAATGTGAGAAACTAAAAGTTACCAGGTGAGCACATGAATGTTTTACTGCTTCTTATATTTTTCTTAAAGCTTGAAATTAATGTAACAAATTTGAATAAGATAACGAATCTTTTTTCTTTTAAACATCCATTCAGGTTTCAAGTCCAACTGTAATGAACAGGCCTACTTGCCATGGGATAGTATAGGCACAGTCACAACTTGATAATTGAATTAATTTGAAAACTCTCAGACAGTGATGATGACAGGCAATAAAACAATTCAGTAGTAAAAGGCTTTTTTTTTTTTATGGACTAAGAGGCATAGAACAGGGTACCCAATGTCAGTTTACTGCTTTAAAACAGCCTGCCTAGGAATTCCTATTAGTGTGTGTGGGATGGTTCTTTTATCTGAAAACATCGGATTAAACAATATTAAACACAGATTTTTTTTTAAAAAACAGCAACATTATTCTGAGTTTTTAACAAGCTACAATGTATTATGCTTCTCCAAGGATGGGTTTAAAGCTTTCCCCAAACTGGGAAGTCCCTGGTGGTCCAGTAGTTAGAACCTCACACTTTCACTGCCAAGGGCCTGGGGTTCAATCACTGGTGGGGGAACTAAGATCCCACAAACTTAGTGATGCAGCCAAAAACAAAAAAATGCTTATTATTTAATACTCAGTTGTAGGCCACGCCAACCATCAAGGACTGGTCACACAGCCCGTTTCTACCCATCACCTGCTACACTGTCTGGCTTACCCATGCTAGTATTCACCTCTCTCTGACCTGGACTGGATTTGTGATCTTCATTCAAAAGAAAAACATTTCTAATAATCACCACTGTTCATCCACCCAAAGGACTACCTTATAAAACTGCTGAGAGCAGAAACTGGCTGGCGGCATGGAAGGCACACCCAGCTCTAGACTCCAAGGCCTCTTCCAATCACACTCTGGGAAGAACAGCCCTGCCCCTCTCCCTTCCTCTCAAACCCCCAAGTATGCCCCAAGACTATTTGTAAGATCGGGAATAGGGCTCACTTCTATGAGTTCTCCAAATTTTATAGTCTATGTATGGGCAAGCATTCAGACTAGGTTTTGTTAAAAACACTTTCTGGCAGACTGAATTTCCTCTTTAGGAGAGGCGACATTTTCCAAGTATAGTGAATTTTCAATTTTGCTACTGATCAAAGAGAATTTCCAGATTTATTTATAGAACAGGTCTAGAAGTTTACTTGTTCTCCTATATATCTTCTCAATTCTTATTAACAACCTTTTGGAATAAATCAATGTTTTACTTCAAGAATTATTATACTGCAGCTACAGAAACAGTGGCAGAAAGAACTATATTTAACAGAATGGGCAGTGGCAGGCACTTTTATTTAGATGCACAATATGTCCCAAAGAATTTTACCTGTATCTCTGGCTAACAGAGATGATATTCTGAAATATGTAGCGAAAAGAGGCTGTATGCAGGTAAAGTCTGAGCAAAGAAAGACAAAGATAACCTTTTTATCTTTGGTGACCAGAACGCCATTTATCACAAAGTTAATGTGAACATATTTGGTATTCTCTTCAGCCATAAACAGGCCTGACACTTGAAAACTCTATCAACAGTTTCATGCAGGCATTTGCTAATCACTTTCAATACCACTGCTTCTAGTAAAACAAGCTGAAAGTTTAAGCAAATGCCCCTCTTTTGGGCATCTCTAGTGAAGGAAACCTGAATGCCCTTCTTTTCCCTTTCTGCTTCCTGTTTCTACTTCCTCATCCTATTTTTATGTTCACTACAGTATTTTCAGATAAGCCTTGCTTTATCTTCTGCTTTATCTATGATCTGAAGTCTTGCTTTATGGATACCGCCTACTGATAGAGAATACAGTTCAAAATGGTTTCCTGCAAATAACTGTCAGAGCTGAAAGAGCCAGGGTCTCTCAATTTGGGCCCCAAAGCTCTCAATCTGCAGGAGAAAGTCTATGTATTAACATACTACAAAATATAGATATTTAAGAAAAATACTGTCAATTTCAGGATAACCAAAAATCAACAAATCTGTCTTCAAAGTTACCAAAAACTGCCTCTGCTGTTCCTTTCAAAACTACAGATAGTGGTCGTTAAATAAACGGTTTTGTAAAAAAGTAACTTTTATCTTTTTTTTTTAAGAGAAAAGTTCTAAAAAGAAAAGTCTGGTTGTGGAAAGCTAATGCATTCTCAAATGAATGACTCAGGTTCACATGGAACAATGTCCTTGGGGTCACACCTATAGCAAACAAAGCGGGAAGCAGATAAAAACCCAACTGAGACATGTTAGCAGTCCTGGACGAAAATGCAGCCTTAGCCATGCGCACTTCTTTTAAAATGCAAATATACCTGGAAATGGGATGTGGGCCTAATTATTTATTTATAGTTTAACAGGATTTAGTTTAATATTAGACAAAAGAAAAAGAAAAAAACTGTTTTCTCCCAAACATGTAGGTAAAAATTTTGCAGAAGAGCAAAGGGAATTCTTATTTGATGGAGGGGGAAGAGAGGCCAGCATTTCTGAGGAAATGCAGGCAGAAACTGAACAGAAAACTTAAATCCACCAGAACTCGCTGCCCACTGCAGCACTCTGTCCAGGGCGTGGTAGTGCCTCAGGCCCTCTAACACCTGTGTCTTAGATTCCCAGAAACCAGAATGGCAGTACCAGCAATACAGAGGGATGGCTTCTGTGGGCCAGTCTGAGAAAGGACAACGACCATCCCTCAGAACATCAATTCAATGAAAATTAGTTTCCAAATTCCAAGATTCTGATTTATAAGAGCTCTCCTGGGACATAACCCAGTAGAGGACTGGGGATTCTAAACCTGGAATCTGTGTCAAAAATAAGTCCTCTTAAAGGAAGTAGCCATGGATGCATGTGTGAGTTCTGTATCAGTTTCTGAACACAGCGCCGCCTGCTACAGTGGAGATCTGGAGAGAACCGAAGTCAGATGCACTGCAAACGGTGGTGAGGCTGTGTCTGGACACAGAGAATACCCTCTGGAGCGAGGCAGCTGGACGGTTCTAACCACATGTTTAACAGCAAGGCTGTGGTTAAATTATGATCTGTCTGCAGAACAGAATACAAAGCAGACATAAATACTACAGAAGACTGTTTAATGTCCTGGAAAAATGCTGTGGACGTGAAAAGGCCGATGTACAATGTAATCTTACTTCTGGAAATGTAAAGAACAAAAGTGTTGCCTGCCATTCCAGTTCAAGAAGGATCACACCTATGGGTCACTGCAGTTACCCACAGAATGTGCAGTGAGAGGAGCTCAGGATGGAGAAAAACAGGAAACATTCTGGGCTCTGGATATACTGGCCCATAGATAATTAAGATGCATATCCAAGGAATAATTTCACTGACCCCAGATTCTTGCATCTTTCCACATATAGGAAAGCACTAAAATCTTCATCATGAGATGTCTATTACTAGGAGTAATCTTTTGATACTTGACTATATGTTTTTCTCAGCAAAAAAGTTTCCATATCCTCATTTTATTGGCATACTCTTCTCTAGCTCCCTTGTCTTTGCTTTTATTTTTTTTCCAGAAGTATTTTAAAATTCTTGTTACTACTGCTGAGGATCATATTTTAAATTCTTTTTTTCTGATATGACTACACTAAATACCATTTTTTTGTTTGATTAATTTGGTAACAAAGCAGTCTTCAGATGATTCCAATTATGTAAATATTTCTCCTAGACAGTCTCCTCTTGGAGGTAGTATCTCTTAAATAATTAGATGAGGCTACCTCCCAGGCTATAGGCCTTAATATAGTCACTTAATAAAAATTAGCTCATAACTTTTTTTGTTTTGCATTTTTCTTTCAGTGAACATAAAAAAATGAATAAAAAACAATCACACACATCAACCCAAGGTACACGTAAAAAGAGACTGGTGGTAGTAGGATTATTGATAATTTGAGATTTCTTTAAGCTTTTCTGCCTTTTTCAAAACTTTGACAATAAAAGGAAATCAGGGAAAATATATGAGTTAGTGGACTCTGGTAACAAAGAGAAGGGGGAAACATTACTTTTTCATCTGCCATATATCTAATTAAAATCTATGGTGTGACATAAATACTTACTCGGCCATGAGTTTGGCTATGCGGTGACAGTCATTCTTGTCATAAAACCAGATACTGTATATTGACACTTGAAAAAAAAAAAGATAAGCAGAAATGAGGTTTCAGTACTTGAGTATATGGCAGTAATATATTATTGCCATAAAATGTCACAGAATTTACCATCAGACCCTCAAACTGTTAACAGTTCCTCTAAAAAAAAAAAAAAGCCTCCCCACAAAATGTTTAATAATAAATTAATAAAGTTGGGCCAGGTAAAGTATACAGATAGTTGGTTTCAGACATCATTATCAGATCTCACTGAGCTTAAGATGACACTAAACTATAAGATGCATTATTATTTTATGTATTAGCAAGGGAAAAATGCTGCCAATTAAACTAGGAGTTTCCAGGTGGCACATTAGTAAAGACTGCCTGCAGTGCAGGACACACAAGAGACTAGTGTTCGATCCCTGGGTCAGGAAGATTCCCTGCCTGGAATAGGAAATGGCAACCCATTCCAGTATTTCTGCCTGGAAAATTCCACAGACAGAGGAGCCTGGCAGGCTAGTCCGTAGGGTCGCGAAGAGTCGGACACGACTCTGCGACTAAGACACACAAGACAAACTAAGGAACAACAATGACCATGTGGAAAGGGAACAGTGTCTACCATTCCAGTACTAAGGGACGCTGTCCTTCCTTGCTGGCAAGCCGTCAGCAGCGCCCCCACGGTGAGTGCTAAGAGAAATTCAGGATGCAGACAGACAGGAAACTATGCGCTCTGGATACTATGGCCCTGCTGCTGCTGCTGCTGCTAAGTCGCTTCAGTCGTGTCCGATTCTGGGCGACTCCACAGATGGCAGCCCACCAGGCTCCGCCATCTAAGATGCCTACCTAAGGAATAATTTCAATGAGCCCAGTCATCTTCCCACACAGAATAGCAGTAATATTTCAAAGTGTGACTACATGTTTTCAGCAAAAACTCCTATATGCCCTGGCTCCTCCCTCATCTCTGCACAGCATTCTTCAGAGTTATCTGAGGCTATCCCCTAGGCCTTAGTTCTCAGAAAAGTCTCTGAATAAAATTTAACCTACAACTTTTAGGTTTTATTTTTCTTCACTTGATAACTAACTGCAAAATGCCTTCCAAATTGACAGTCAAATGTGGAGAGAAAAATTAGTGAAAACTGCATTAAACCACATTCCAAAACCAAACACCAGAACCTTTGAGTCTCTTAAAATTTAAAAATATAAAATTAATGCCATGTTATGGTAAAACGAAGCTTTAAAAACAAACACTCACCCTAGAACTTTCTACGATCAACTCTACTCACACGTGAAATGGATGTGACCAGGCTGAGCTCCTTCTTTTCCAATCTTTTATTCCCAATATGGTGATCACAGCTAAGAAAGCTCCCCAAAATAGTGGTGAATAATAAACAACAAGGTCCTATTGTATAGCACTATATTCAATATCCTGAGATAAGCCAGGATATATTAAAAACAATAGGATATATAAAAAGAATATAGAAAAGAATGCATATATGCGTATAACTGACTCACTTTGCCAAATGGCAGAAATTAATACAACACTGTAAATCAAGTATACTTCAATAAAAATATAGAGAAAAACCTGGTGGATGGATAGATGGAACTTTATTATAAAGAATATAAAACTGCTGTAAATACTTCTCAAATATATTTTTACTTTTTTATACAATTTTAAAGGTTACTTTCCATTTACAGTTACTACAATTTTGGCTATATAGCCTGTGTTTTACATATAAATACTTCTTGCATAAGGAGGACCCTTCTTGCCAAATTCAGACTTAAGCTGAACCGAAATCAAATCCCTTATACAGTGGAAGTGAGAAAGAGATTTAAGGGACTAGATCTGATAGACAGAGTGCTGATGAACTATGGATGGAGGTTCGTGACATTGTACAGGAGACAGGGATCAAGACCATTCCCAAGAAAAAGAAATGCAAAAAAGCAAAATGGCTTTCTGAAGAGGCCTTACAAATAGCCGTGAAAAGATGAGAAGCAAAAAGCAAAGGAGAAAAGGAAAGATATACCCATTTGAATGCAGAGTTCCAAAGAACAGCAAGGAGAGATAAGAAAGCCTTCCTCAGTGATCAGCGCAAAGAAGTAAAAGGAACACAACAGAATGGGAAAGACAAGAGATCTCTTCAAGAAAATCAGAGTCACCAAGGCAATATTTCATGCAAAGATGGGCTCAATAAAGGACAGAAATGGTATGCACCTAACAGAAGCAGAAGATTAAGAAGAGGTGGCAAGAATACACAGAAGAACTGTACAAAAAGATCTTCACGACCAAGATAATCACGATGGTATGATCACTCACCTCGAGCCAGACATCCTGGAATGTGAAGTCAAGTGGGCCTTAGACTGCATCACTATGAACAAGTGAGGTGACAGAATTCCAATTGAGCTATTTCAAATCCTAGAAGATGATGCTGTGAAAGTGCTGCACTCAGTATGTCAGCAGATCTGGAAAACTCAGCAATGGCCACAGGACTGGAAAAGGTCAGTCTTCATTCCAATCCCAAAGAAAGGCAATGCCAAAGAATGCTCAAACTACCGCACAATTGCACTCATCTCACACGCTAGCAAAGTAATGCTCAAAATTCTCCAAGCCAGGCTTCAGCAATACGTGAACTGTGAATTTCCAGATGTTCAAGCTGGTTTTAGAAAAGGCAGAGGAACCAGAGATCAAATTGCCAACATCTGATGGATCATCAAAAAAGCAAGAGAGTTCCAGAAAAACATCTATTTCTGCTTTATTGACTATGCCAAAGCCTTTGACTGTGTGGATCACCTGAAACTGTGGAAAATTCTGAAAGAGATGGGAATACCAGACCACCTGACCTGCCTCTTGAGAAATCTGTATGCAGGTCAGGAAGCAACAGTCAGAATTGGACATGGAACAACAGACTGGTTCCAAATAGGAAAAGGAGTATGTCAAGGCTATACACTGTCACCCTGCTTATTTAACTCATATGCAGAGTACATCACGAGAAACGCTAGGCTGGATGAAGCACAAGCTGGAATCAAGATTGCCAGGAGAAATATCAATAACCTCAGCTATGCAGATGATACCACCCTAATGGCAGAAAGTGAAGAAGAACTAAAGAGCCTCTTTTTTTTTTAAAGAGCCTCTTGATGAAAGTGAAAGAGGAGAGTGAAAAAGTTGGCTTAAAGCTCAACATTTAGAAAACTAGATCACGGCATCCAGTCCCAACACTTCACGGCAGAAAGATGGGGAAACAGTGGAAACAGTGGCAGACTTTATTTTGGGGGGCCTCCAAAATCACTGCAGATGGTGACTGCAGCCATGAAATTAAAAGACACTTGCTTACTCCTTGGAAGGAAAGTTACAACCAACCTAGACAGCATATTAAAAAGCAGAGACATTACTCTGCCAACAAAGGTTTGTCTAGTCAAGGCTATGGTTTTTCCAGTAGTCGTGTATGGATGTGAGAGTTGGACTATAAAGAAGGCTGAGCGCCAAAGAATCGATGCTTTTGAACTGTGGTGTTGGAAAAGACTCTTGAGAGTCCCTTGGTCTGCAAGGAGATTCAACAAGTCCATTCGAAAGGAGATCAGTCCTGAGTGTTCATTGGAGGGACTGATGTTGAAGCTGAAACTGCAATACTTTGGTCACCTGATGCGAAGATCTGACTCAATGGAAAAGACCCTGATGCTGGGAAAGATTGGCAGGAGAAGAACTGGATGACAGAAGATGAGATGGCTGGATGGCATCACCAACTCAATGGACATGAATTTGAATAAACTCTGGAAGTTGGTGATGGACAGGGAGGCCTGGCATGTTGCAGTCTATGGGGTCACAAAGAGTCGGACATAACTGAGTGACTGAACTGAACTGACACTAGAAACACTGAAAACATCCAAGTAAACACATGGACAGGCATGGCTCATCCCTATCCCAGGCTGCATTCCATTTTATATGACTCTGGCACAAGAAGGGTAGGTATGCTTGTATTTTTTTTTAATTAAACTTTCAGTTTTGAAACAATTGTAACTTCATACATACTGTAAAAAAGAAACAGAGACACTATGTGCCGTTTATTTTTTCCAATAGTAACATTTTGTAAAACTGCAACATATTACAGCCAAACTATTGACATGGATACAATCAAGATACAGAACATTTCTATTGCCATAGAGATCCCTGTTGCCCTTTTATGGCCACACCCCTTGGCACCCCTCCCCCATCTCTGACCCCTGGCAAACACTGATCTCTTTATTTCCATAGTATAATGTTGCCTTTTTGAGAAATATATTACAAATGGAATCACAGAGGATGCAACTTCTTGAGACTGACTTTTCTGACTCAATGTAACTCTCTGGATATTCATCTACAGTTGTGACTTGCATCAAAAGTTTGCTCCTATTTTTTGCTGAGTAGTATTTCTTGGTCTGGATGTACCAGTTTATTTAACCATTTATCCACTGAAGGTCATCTGCAGGGTTTCCACTTTGGGGCTATTATGCATATGTTTGTGTATAGGTTTTTGTGAACCTAAGTTTTCATTTTTCTGGGTTAAACGTCCAAAAGTAGTTACTGAGTCATAGTAGTTGCATGTTTAAAAAAAAAAAAAACTGTTACACTGTTTTCCAGTTTTATACTCCTGCCAACAATGGATGAGCCATCTAGTCTTTCTGCGTCCTTGCCAGCATTTGCTGTTCTATTTTTAATTTTACACATTCTGACAGGTGTGTAGTGGTGTCTCATGGTGGTTTTAATTTACATTTCCCTAATGGCTAATAATACAGAATGTCTTTTCATGTGCTTGTCATCTATACATCCTCTTTAAGCCAATGTCTATTCATATCTTTTGCCTCAATGGATTGTTTTCTAAACCGTTCAGTTGAGAATTCTTCATATATTCAAGAAACCAATTCTTTGTCAGATGTCGTTTGGAAATATTTTGTCAATAGCTTTTTTCCCCCCATCCTCTTCATAAGACCCTTCTAGAGCACAAGTTTTAATTCTGATAAAGTCCAATTTATGAGTTATGCCTTCTGTGGATTTCAAGTCTAAAAACTCTTTGCTGACCCCTAGTAAATTGGATTGGGGCTCTGAAAAGACTCCATTTATGGCAATTACACACAATCATCTTTCTCTAATATGCCTCTTCTGACCTGGCTAAAGAACACACAAAACCCAAGAGACCAAATACAAAAGACACCAATTTTTCTCTAATGGACACAAGGATGATATGCAGTACATCAGGCTCAGAGAGGAACACACACCATTTTGAGGGGGCTAAGCAGAGGCATTTAAGGTTCACAGAGGGGTTTGTAAACCAAACTCTTAGGAAAGAATTCCATATCAATAATCAAAATAAGTCCACCAGAGCTGTCGACTTACTCTGACAAATCTTTACCTAAAGTCCCACTCTCTTTCCTTTGAAGAAATACACTATATTAGAAATAAGATGAACATTTCCCACATTTGTGCATTATCAAATAAACTGCCAAAAAAGAGTCAAACACTTTCAAAGGCATGCTGCAGAAGAAACAGAGATAAGGAAGCCATAATGATAGCTTAATGGGTAAAGGATAAGAGTCGCACTCAATTCTGCCAAAAGCAGACATGCGGAGGTTCAGACACGCATCCAGGAATCAGCTCTGTCTGCCAACATATCAGATGCTCAGTGCATGCAACTGGCAAGGAGGCCCCGGGAGCTGCCACTGAGCCTGTCACCGTCACTGTGAGCAAAGACAGACAAGTTCACCAGATAGCTAAAACCATGGAAGACCTTGTCTCCACACCAAAGCTAAGTACTCTTCCCTCAAGGGAACTTATACTCTAAGGCCCAACATATTCTGCCAACCATCTGCTTGCTAAAACATCCTGAAATAATTTTCCTTGATTAATTATACCCCAGAGGATTTAGACATTTGGCAATACAGTATAATTTTGCTATAGTAAATAATAATGGCATCGTGTTTTCTAAGTGGCTTTTCTGAAGATGAAAGCAAACTACTCAGTTACTGGACACCAACCACGTATGGTGGCTGTTAGTTTCGCTGTCCCTGAAGAGTTAGGGGGTGTGACAGGACATTTAAATACCTTTACACTGTACTTCCATAAAAAATATCAAAATACAGAAAACCATATTCAAAACTGTTTCCCTTGCTTCTCAAATGACAGTCCTCTTCTTCTGAACATATGAAAAGTACAACTGACAAAGATCAAAGTTGTTGGATTATTTAATGCTGAGAAATTTTCAAAAGCTGAAGGGCAAGTCATCTGTTTCCCTGGAGAGTCCTGTTTGAAGATTCAGCAGCCAATTATGATCTGGTGTTATACCTCATTCTGCTTCTCATCAGGAGTGGTGTATGACACACACGAGGTCAAGAAAACCCAAATTAATTTGGAGCCTTTACAAAATCCCTTGAGACTTCTAGCAATCTGGTAAAATGTCACTAAAACAGAGCTGGCGACCACTTTCATGCACGTGTTTTTTTTTTTGATTCATTTATTAGTAAGATCTGACCTACTTTCTAAAAGGATCTGAGGAGGCTGGAGATTTTCTCAGTATGCTGCCAAGCTGAAAAGGGGGTTTGATAAAGCTTTTGGCAATGGTCTTATGACCTGTAACATTTCTGAAGATGGCACCAACAAAGATCCTCTAGACCAGGAAAAAAACACAACAAAATGTACTTTGAACATAACCAGAAATATTTACCCTGGAATAAGGAAGACTCTTCTGATTACAAAAGGACTGTAAGAATAGAATAGATGACATATACATAAGCATGCCCTGACAAGTGAAAAAACAAATGCTTTGACAGATCATTTCCTTTAAGATAAGAATAAGCCTGGTGGCTCCACAGCAATTAAGGCTGGGAAAGAGACAGAAGAGAAAGTCTCTGGGGTGGAGGTTAGAATACACACATACAAGTGAAAAGTTACAGAGCCAAAGACTGCTGGACCTGGGATTATAACACAACAGTGTGGGAGGTGGCAAACAGGCAGGTGAGGAAATGGTGTGAATCTATAAGTAAGGCTGCTAAGTGTACCTGGGTTGGATCAGCAGCTTAACTTTTGGGGGCCAAAGAGTAGACAGACTTAAACACCACTGAACACTAACCCGGCAGAAAAATAGCCCATTTTCTAAAATTTAAATTATGTCTATTTAGTAAACATCGATTAAAAGACTTCTTCCAGGAAATTAAAAATGCTATTCTGCAAGCTCTTTAGTTTATTTTTAAGTTTGGTACCGTTCTCTAAATCAAGTCCGAAAATATTTGCCAGCAACACTGCTTCCACAGTTCCTTTTAACTGTAATTTCAGTATAGGATTCAGACATATGAAATGACCACTAAACTTTTTGGGGGACTAGGAAAATAAACCCAAGAATATCACAAGTGATGATTCCTATTTATAAGCTTTTTACTCTGTAATGATGGGTAACCCTGAATAAAACAGTGAGTCACACTAGGATTCCACTTCTGCTTTTAGGATTTATCGTCACTATAGCCGCATAGCACTTGCCATGAATAGAGCACACATGGTCAACTATTAAAATCTTTACAATTAAGATAATAATAAATGATAAAAATTGTTTTCACCTGAAAACACTACTGGGGGGGAAGCCAGTAATTGGGCATAATAAAAAGAATCTGCTTTGGAAAGTCTCAACTGTTCACGGACTCGACAAGAAGGTACCTGATGGAGGCTCTACTGGAACAGTAAGTAGCGACCTACAACAGCTAGGAAGCATTGAAGATTTTTGATATGTCTGACCCAACAGCGTCACCAGATCAACCTTGGAGTCCAAGTCACTGTTTTCATGGTGTTTTACCTCTTCGGTCTACGTTATGTGACAACAGCAAGGCTCTTTCTTTATCTTGGTTCAGAAGGCCAGACGAATGCAGCGCCAAAGATTTCTTCCTCTTACGCTGATTGCAGAATCATACCAGCCGCAGCAGCTGCTGCTGATGGGGGAAGACTGCCTGCCTCTCTTCAGGCTACGTAAGGAGCAGTGTGCACTGGATTCAAAGATCACAAAGTATGGGCTGTGGACTTTAGAAACTGTTTATAAAGTCTTCTTTTAGCCTGGTGGCAGAACTTACAGTTTTTGAGTTGCCAAACTGTAAAACTACTCTTGCAAGGAAATTGCCTGTATTGTGCTTTAAGTTTGAAGATTTGCACCAAATGCCAATAGCCACCTAGCATCTCTACTGCTCTTGCCCTTGAACTGAGAAAGGCCAAGCAGAGACCAAGGAAAACACATGTACACACTACAGTATTTCTTCTACTAAAACTTACCATTTGGCAGTTACATTTTCAACGCCATGGAAATGAATCTCCCTGCTTTTTCTAGTGATCTAATTTTAATTAAAAATGCTCTATATCAAGAGACTGATGCTCGATATAAAGGAAAAGTGACAAGTGAAGCAGAAACAAAGGGCTACTTCACACAGATTTTTGGAGGTAAGTTCTTTCAAATTATTAAACTGTAATAAGATTTTTTTTTCCAATTGTTCCTGGTGTGGTGATCTGCTGTTGCTGTTAAGCTGGTTACAGGGTGTCTATGCCTTTAGGTCCCCTCTCTCCTCACATTAAACTTTATTCTGTCCTTAGACAAATGTGTGATGGTGGTTTTAGCCAAAAGAGAAGTGATCATTTTACTCTGTGTGCATGTTAGACTTGACATCTCGTAATTAAGTCGCAAGTACATATACATATATATACAACAAATTCCAGGTCACCATGTTAACCCTGAAAGATACCCACAGAAATGAAAATGAAAGTACCCGACACTGTTCTTGGGGGAAAGCACCTTCTAAGAGAAACATACGTAGTGAGGTTTTGTTGTTTGTAGCCAGTGCTCACCAAATGCTTGAAGAAATAGTGGATAATATGAAGCACCATTTCCTTTCTATGGCGATAAGTGTTCCTGTGGTAAGATCAGAAATGTGAAGATCCTATAGTTACTTTTTCAGAGGCCCATTGCTATATGGACGACTACTTTAGTACCACTTACTGAACTGGAGAAAACATTCTTTTCAGCATTCTTTTTAGATGAGATGGAAGAGATTTTAAAACTACTGACCCAATTATTTCATTGAATCCATTTACTCCTAAGTTTTGTTACACTGTTTTCTTCCAGGAAATTATCTATATAATCCAAATTTTAAACTTCTATGCAGAAAGTTCTTTACAGTGGTTTCTTATTCCCTATCCGTAGTTGCTATATATATATATATGTGTGTGTGTATATATATATATATATATAGCAACTAAGGATAGGGATCAATCAGGTCATAGGGGAGAGTTTTTGTTTTGTTGATCTGCTCTATTGCAATTCCTACCTATGTATGATAATTTTAATAAAAATTCTATACATACTTGAAAAAAATGCAAAATCTTGAAGTGCTAGAAGCAGGGTTTTTTCCTTTGTTCATTAGACCAAGTCTAACGGTATTTAACTGTATGGGTTAAATATCCCATAGCCTTACTAAATTATCTGCCTTATCTGTCAATTACTGAGGTGGTCTGTTTCTATTTCCCACTATAACTATGGATTTTAAACATTTGATGTGTAATGCTGATAAATACAAGGTACGTATCAGTTTAGAATTGTTTTTTCTTGTAGGTGATTTACTTCTTTTGTCATTGTGGGATAACTTTTATTCCTGATGTTTCCTACCTCAGATTCTATGACATGTGATCAACACAGATACATCAGTCTTGTTTGGCTAATAGTTACCTGACATATATCATCCTATTCTTTTACTTTCAACTTTTCCTGGCTTTGGAGTTTTAAGCTTTTTGAAAGCAGCATTATTGGTAAATTCTGTATCTTTATCCAATCTCAGAATCTCTTTTAACTGTCAAGTATAGTTCACTTAACATTTGTTTTAGTTACTGGTTTATTTATTTCTGCCATTTTATTAGAACTGGGCTATTTCCCATAGTTTCTATTTACTTTTCTCCTATCTCAATTTGTACTGGTTTAAAATTAAGACATCCTATTTCTGTTCTGCAGTAATTACCCTGAATCTTTTGATCAAAACATAGCTTGACTTACAAGTCTACTGGTCATCAATTTATTTACCCACCTCAGTCTTTGTAATTTTTTGGTTTGGAAAGTTTTTATCTTATATTATTGCTGTCTGGTATTTTTGTTTTACCTTTCTAATACCTCTACTCAAGCCAGGCATTTTATTTCTCTATACAGTCAATGCTTATTTTGTTTTACTGTTGCTTAAACCTAATTACTTCTGTGTTCAATTTTCTTCTTTCTGAACTATAGCCTTTAGAGCTGCACTGGTAGAAATGAATTAACTAAACTAAATTAGGAACTTATTTAGTTAAAAACATAGTTGTACTAGGCACATTCAAGGACTCAATAGCTACCATACAGTACTGCTTTGGAAGGGCATAGGACAAAGGTCTGCTGGAGTTATCTTCTGTTTTTGTTGAAAAATGTCTTAGTTTACTCTCTTGAATTACTAAATTGATGGTTAATTGTTTTTTCCTTTAGTACTTGAAAATAAAATTCCTTTGTCTTCCAAACTCAGTAGCTGCAATTAAATATGCTGTCAGTCTAACTGACGCTCTTCCTAAATAATAAATCTCAAGAAGCTTTGGCTGCTTACGTCTTTGCCTTTGACCCAGGTCTGTATTTATTTTGCATGTGTCCAAGTCTGTGTTTATTTCTATTTATTTTGCTTGGGCCTTATTTTATTGTCTAAATCCGAGACTTATCTTTCATGCATTCTGGAAAATTCTGTTATAATCTCCTCAAATACTCCCTCTTAAAAAAAAATTCCCCCTCTACATATTTTATCATTCTGAAATTCTTCTCTGTCATATGTTAAACTTTCTAAGACTTTCCAACCCTTTGCTCTCTGTCAAATTTTCCATTTTTCCCCTTTTTGGACTGCATCCTGGATAATTTCCTCAGATGTCTCTTCCAGGTACCCAATTCTCTTTGCAGTCTTTATAAATTAACTGTTAAATCAGGTAGAGAGTTTACTTCAACAACTAAAATTTTAATTTCCCAAAAGTTTTACTTAGCTATTTTTTAAATCTACTTGTCACTTTATTTTATAATCTATATCTGATATTCCTATTCATTAAAGTCTCTAACTGATCATATCATTAACCAAAATTTCTGGGAAGGGCTGGCTGTTTGTTTTACCATATGCTTTACCGATTGTGAGTTATGTCTTTGTATATATTATAATTTTTGGACCATGAGGCTTACCAGTAAGATCCTGGGGCAATTTTGATTAAGAATATTCTCTCCAAAAGAGTTTTGCATTTGCTTTTGCCAAGTGTTCTAGAGCATTCAATAGGTGAGAATCAATTTTATGTAAATTTTTTGGCCTGGGTAAGAAATTACACCAAATGAATATTATAACTTGAATCTCAAATCTGAAATATGAGAGAGGCCTCTGGCTACCATTTTTAGGGGGGAAATCTTCCCTCTAGTTCATAGCACAGACTGAGGTAGATAAGCTTGCCTGTCATCTCCCTAGGTTGATGGGCTGATATCTTCTACTAATATATAACTCATTAGGGGACCTGGATAATAAAGTCTTTAAGATCTTTCACTAATAAGACCACTTGGTTTAAGTCCAAGATAGACTTAATAGTCTGTAATATTTTAATTTGTAAGTGCCTGATAAATTACCTTTACATATATGATGCTTTCTTAAGATAAGCAGGTCAGATCAGTGGTTTAAGTGATTTATCCAAAGTTACAGTTGGGAAAATGGCAAAGCCTAGAATAGAATTCTTCTCTGCAAATTAAATTCCACAGCAAAGAGTGTTACCATGGCAAACCCACCCTCAGGGATATCTTCTGCAGCCCTTGCATCTAGAAATCATTTGTAAATTTTAAAAAGAAATGATTAAATGAGAGGCAGACAAATCTAAAGCTGCCCAAGTATGTTTCTGCATGGATCTATGCTTCAGAACTCTGATGCCCAATATGGTAGCCACTAGTCTCATATGGCTATTTAAATGCAAATTGATTAAATAAACTTTAAAAATCTGTTTTTTCTTGGCTGCACCAGCCACATTTTAAGTGTTCCACAGTCACATGTGGCTGACTGGTGACTGCTATACGGGACAGCATCGATACAGAGCATTTCCATTATCACAGAGTTCTGTTCTAGAGAGCAGACTGATGAAATAAGTTATTTTACTATTGTAGCAAAGTAGAAAGAACATTTGTTTTGAAGCTCAAGAGACCTAGATTTGACTTCTGCCTGTTACTTATAAACTTTGTTGACTCTTGAGCAAGTTTCTTAACTTCTCTGGGATGCTTGTTTCTTCATCTTTAAGTGGGGAATCAGAAATAAGGTGCTGGGAATATAATTTTCGCTTAGTAACTACAGAATCTGCAGTCTCCTCAACCCTTACTGGGGTCTTGTGGCTGGCAAAAGGTATAAAAATAAACTATTTCCAAAAGGTGCAAGAGAATCACCAAAGCTAAACTTCTGGCAGGTGCAAGCATTTCCTTTGTAAGCTTTCAGCTTTCTCCTGGGATGGTGGGGTGGGATGTTAAAGAAAAACTAGGGAATTCCTGGCAGTCCAGTGGTTAGGACCCTGTGATCTCACTGCTGTGGGTCTGAATTTCGTCCTTGACTGGAGAACTAAGATCCTATAAGCCACTCAGTGCATGCCCCCCTCCCCCTGAAAAAAGTAAGAACTGGAAAAAGTTATAGCTCAATACTCTATCAATTCTAAAAACTGATTTAAGAGGAAGAAGCTGGATCTGAGGGTGTAGCTGGAATGCAATGGGTCAGGTGTCTTGGTGGTATTTCCCACGAGAAATGACAGAACAGCTACAGAAGCTGTATAATTACCTGTATACACATCAGACACTAATTAACTTTTTATTTAAAGAGCAAATCCCTGAACAATTCAGTAGCTTGCTGACCTGACAAGACTACTTGATACTTTTAAGACTAGGGAGATAAAACATACTCAGCAGAGGCTTTAACACTCTCAGAACCACTTATGCTGCCCCGTCACTTCTCCCCAGTACAGAAAGGCCTCTAAATACTTTCCCCAAGCTCTTCTTCTAGACTTATTTCTAATATATCCACAGTATTGTTCTTGACCTTTTCAGGCTTTTCTCTGGCCTAAAAACAAACTGATGTGCTCTTGAATATCTAATTAGCAATACCAGAAACTGTTAGGCCCTTAAGAAATAATTCAGTGCCTCAATTAATGGAGAAGCGGAATGATCTAGGTTAAGTGAGTCTTAGGTTTAACTAAGGAAACCTTTGTTTCAACCTTTTGTTGAAAATCTTTCTACAATAAAAAGCGTTAGAGCACTGTCCCCCTCATGAATATTCTAATTAACATAAGAAACACTTCTGATGATTTAAGGTCTTATCATTACAGCAAATCAATCTATGACACTATAGTGTGGTAAAACTTATAGTACTGATCCCAAGTAACACATGAGAAATTTGCTAGATTTTCACAAAATAAAACATTAGCCTTTTTTCTTTACAACTTGCTTTCATTTCTTCCATACACGGACTATAGAAATATTTACAGATATTTTAGGCTCTGATTGGTTACATTTTGGTTAATCAACACTAGAAATCAACTACACTCCAATAAAAATTAATTTAAAAAACTTTTTGGTTTATCATGGTTTACTTTTATTTGTGTTTTCTTATACTTCAACTTCATAGGTAACTTTACTTGTTCAATACAATTCATTTCAGGCTTATGCTAAATGGTAATTAAGTCCATGGGCCTCTGATAATTTCCCCTTCTACATTACTCAGAGAGGGCAATGGCATCCCACTCCAGTACTCTTGCCTGGAAAATCCCATGGATGGAGGAGTCTGGGAGGCTGCAGTCCATGGGGTCGCTGAGAGTGAGACACGACTGAGCAACTTGACTTTCACTTTTCACTTTCATGCACTGGAGAAGGAAATGGCAACCCACTGCAGTGTTCTTGCCTGGAGAATCCCAGGGATGGGGGAGCCTGGTGGGCTGCCATCTCTGGGGTCGCACAGAGTCAGACATGACTGAAGCGACTTGGCAGCAGCAGTAGCAGACTACTTTATTAATCAAACTTATATTAGAGGCAATAGCTAGATTAAGTTTTCAGGTAATAAAAAGCAGAATTAACCCAATTTTCCTTAAATAAAAAATTGGACCTGTGCTGCTTTGCAGACTTTCCCTTTTAACAGAATTGTCAGCATAAAGAAAACAGCTATTTGAAGTAATTCTTATTGTTAATAATAGTTTAAATAAATCCATCCATTTAAACTAAGAGAGAGAATTATCTGGACAAATCGTTTACTGAAAAGTCAAGAGATAGATTTTATTTTGCTTAAAAGTGAGCTAGGGAGAAGAATTTGGGGCTTTTAGTTTCAACAAAGACTTGTCACTTCTCATTCAGGGAATGAAAAGATGCATACTTTCTAGTAGTTTCTTTAAAAAACATTTTATATTGAAGACATTCCCCCAATACTAGTTACCTCGCACTCAATTGAAATTCATACTTTTAGGTTTTAAGGTAGAAGCCAAGCCTCTCTAGCAGTCTCCTCAGATGATGGCTGCAGCATAGTCCCCTTACCAGCATAACCAGGGCTGACATTGCTACCAGCAAGGCCAGACGAATCGTCTGTCTTCTGTTCCCAAACACTCATACCTCCATTCCCATGTTGAAATACAAGAACCAGGTGTACTTTTTAGTATTTACTTCTTAAAAAGGCCACTCTGGCTTTGCTGACTACACCCAACCATTTTTCGTGTCTTAAAATGCCTGAAAGGACCCTGGACTAGGAAGCAGCAAAAAGGGTTACAATCCTCTCTCTCCAACCGAGCAACCGCCATTCACCTGAGTCTCAGCTGACTTAATGGCCTGTCTACCCTTAAAGTTATTATGCTATTGACGTTAAAGTACAATAGCTCTTGGCCCAGCACTTGTACCCAGCACTCAACTAAATAAACAGACTGAAAAATAACACAATCAGGGCAAAGACAGTCCTTTTTTGTGCACAGAAATATTAGTATCTGTCTTTAAGTTCTTTTGCTCAGTGGCATCAGTTCAGTCCTCAGCCGTGTGCGACACTTTGCGACCCCTTGAATCGAAGCACGCCAGGCATGGGCAGCCAATAACACATATTACAACAAAAACAAAGGGTGAAATTTATTTTCATATAACAAATAGTAGGAATATAATGTAATATAATTATATACAATAATATAGTTAACTATTACTAAAATAATAAGTTACTGTATACAAAGAGTGTTTCAATTTTAGAAGTTCAATTCAAAAGCACTGATCTTAGCAAGAGACTCACTTACAACCACAAGAATATAGACCATAGTTTTTATTGTACCCTGAATTTCCAAGCATACTGTGCTGACAGAAACTAAAGTCACTCAATTAAGCAGCAAACACATAAACTATAATTAACAGATAAATACTCACAACTTGCATTTCTATACAGAAGAAATGGTTCATGGAGCTGAAATTCCAAATCTTTATTCACTGGTTCAACTAGATTGTGCATATTCAGTCGATTCACAATGGTGAAACCATGGTAAGGTGAAGCTGACCTTAGATTTAATAGAAGAAAAAAAAAAGAAGTCATTAAATTTGCTGAAATATTATCTACTCTTTCAGTTCAGTTCAGTTGCTCAGTCGTGTCCGACTCTTTGCGACCCCATGAATCGCAGCACGCCAGGCCTCCCTGTCCATCACCAACTTTAGTTCCATTTTAAAGAATGAATGGAATATTGCATTATATAATATTATTAGCACTTAAAATCATAAACAAAAAATTTAAGTCAGATCATACCCCTCCCCCTCTCAGGAGCTTTCAAGGACTGTCCCTCAGAGTAAAGGCCAAGGTCCTAACTAAGGCCACCCACCCAAGGCCTTAAGTGATATGTGCCCCCGACTTCAACTCCTGTGCCTCTTCCCTGTTCTTCCTGCTCCAGCCACATTGGACTCCTTACCTAGGTATGTTTCTACCTAAAGACCTCTGTCTGGGCTACTTGCCCAGAATCTACAGTTATCTCATTTCCCGCAGGCCTCTGATCAAATGTCCCATTCTCACTGAGGCCTGCTATACAACTACCCTTTTTAATGCTACCAAGCTCAATAACTCTAACCCTTCTCTCTCTTTTTCCATATCACAATTTTTTGTATTTATCATCCTTCTCCACTAAACTGTACCATGCAAATAGGATTCTTGTATTTTTTTCAGGTAAGTACCAAGAGAGACATATAGTAGATATTTAGTGAATATATGCTCAATAAAAATATTGTTTATTTTAAATATGGTACAGGACTGGTTACAATAATTATTGCCCACCATCACAATGATTTTGCTTATATCAAATGGAAGAGCTATGGAAAGACTTGAGCTAGTAAGAAAATGTTTCGAATCCTACAAGAAACATCTTTGTTTCCCATGTCAGAGTGATCCAGCACACAATCCTTTAGGTACTTCTCATTTGTATATGAAATATTTCTCTGTGTACATGGGAGAGGTTTTAGAATTCTATTCTACAGATTGGGAAACAAGCTTAGGATGATTCAGGCCTGCACCCAAAGTCACACAAATAATAACCAGGATTCAGCTTTTAGGTTTTCTGATTCCAAATCCATGCTTCTCCTATGCTAAGGTCTCTCCAAAGGGACATTCTGACATCTGGTATATATTTATCCATTTCATCCGTAACATGTTCTCACATTTCCCGAATAGAGTCTCTCTGGTCTCTTTTTATTGGAATCAATACAAGTGGAAGCTTCCATAAATTTTATTAAATCAAGTCAGTCACTAAACTAATTTTCATTTTCTGTAATTGATGAATCCACACTGTTACAATAAGGCCAGGAAAGTGCTTCCCAAGTACCAAGGTTCTAATAACAGTTGAAGAGCTTCTAGAGATTTATATTGGTAATGAATATTACCAGGTAAAAGGTAAAGGTCTTTTTTTTAAAAAAGGAGAAAGATGAGTAACAGGGAACAAAATGTCAAAAAGAAAGAGTAACATTAAAGCACTTAAAAGGAAGAAAAAACTCAGTGTTTTTTAGACAAGATCTCAAAGGTACACAAGACAATTTAGAAGAATATTTGACAAATTCTTGTTGCAATCCATAAATAATTTACCACACATACACACACACGCACACACACGAAAAGAACCAGGTATCAGTAATCCTGCTGAGTTTCCTAAGTTTTAAAAACCAAGAAAAGGGATCTATCTCAATCAGAGCGAGAGTTAAGAGGGATCCAGGAAAACAAGAAACTCCAATGACTAACATACCCTTGTCAATTGCCTTTAGGCCAAGAAAGTTGCCAAACAAAACCAAACCTGCAATTCACAAACCAATCATGTTTACGACAATTAATTCTCAGAAAAGTTGAAAGTTAAAAATGTGCAGTTAGAGTAGTCCAGGCTTTCTAAAGGACTCTCAGACTAAAAATACCTATTACTAGACACTGTGCACAACTCAAAACTTTTGGGTAGCTGGAATGGGGAAAGAACCAGTCTTAGAAGATAACCTTTTAGTTCAGTAATCACAGAATAGTTAGTTCCTGTATTATATTTTTCTCAGTTACATATCTCTGTTTTCCTAATATGGGGAGAAACATTACTACATTACTACAAAATGTTTTCTAATTTGCTAGGTTCCTAAATAAGTTCTGTTTGATTCTGAATCACAGAAACTATCAAAGAAGGGACATACTTGGTTAAGATTTCACAGCAAGAGATGGATGAATACTTGGAAGGGTCAAGCAGGAAGTTCCAAAGACAATACAATAGGGCTGAATCACTCTACATGACAATGTTCACCATCAAATTAAAAAAATAATAAATTTTTAAAAAGCTTACCTTCGATATACAAATAAGGTCCCTTCTATATCGGTCTTCTCCTGTAACAGACAATGAGTCAATTAGTTTTTTCCCCTATAATCTCACCCCAAGTTGTCCCAGTGGAGAAGTACTTCATGTTTAAGATCAACTTATTTATTTTAAATTAATTACTCTGAACAGGTCAAGCCTGTCTCCACAAGCTACTGTTACGAATTTCTTTTGTATCCTTTTTAGTCTATTGATGCATGTTAATTGATATGCAATGTTCTATCCAGCAACATGCCTGTATCTACAGTAACTTTCCTTTTCTTTTTTAAAATTTAAAGGAGAAAAAAATCTAGAATTAGCTTTCATTTTTTAAAACTAAAATGTTTTAGCCAAATTTCTTAATTTTAAAGCCAAAGTCTGTATACAGTCATTACTTCACCTTTAAAGTTTTTCAAAGTTAGTAGGAGAAAAAAAAGAAATTTTATCTTACAGGACACTGTTTCATCATTTGGGAGATTCTGGCATATTTTCATGAGTAGCAAATTTTGCAGTTAGTTAAGAACTACCGTCAAACACAATTAGTTTGTTACTCTTAGAACTTTGTTGAAGAATCATGAGTACTGAAATTATACTTAGTATAATTTGTATAGTTCTTACAAATAATTTAGAACTTTTTTTTAGCTTAAACGTTTTGATTAAGAAAGTACAATTCATCATCTTTCATTTGCTGTGACAAGAGTGTATTTAGGTTTTAAACAGTTAAAATGTTTTTTTAAAAAAAGAAAAAAAAATTAGTCTACAATTTACAGCCCAGATAGGATCTAAATAGTTTAATGCAATCAGCAAACTATTAGCAAACTTAAATGTTAGTCATATAGAATTGAATTTGGTGGGATGAAAAAAGAACTTTAAAAGATATTTACCATCTTGATTTCAACTTAAACATCATCACGGAATTTTTCCTTATGTATTTCTTGCCTTTCAAACTTTCATTAATATAATAAATTGGTAATCAATTGCTTCACAATGAAAGAAAATTTACCCAAATAAACAATTGTGTAACGTTACAAATCACTGCCATGATACAA
The DNA here is from genome assembly GCF_014754425.2 of Oryx dammah. NCBI lineage: Eukaryota > Metazoa > Chordata > Mammalia > Artiodactyla > Bovidae > Oryx > Oryx dammah. The sequence goes on from NW_024070193.1 coordinate 12,806,790, forward strand.
ATGAATAATGGCAGCTTAGTTTTCAATTCAGGTTATTTCAGCTTGTATTTCATTCAGCTTGTATTTAAAGAAGAATGACACAATTAAAATTCCAAAATATTGGAAGTCTGTGACAAACTAGAAATAAAAGCTTGTCAGTAATAAGCCCATGCCCCAAATATTCACCATTTGTCTGCAATCCACACTCCAAAAATGTATATGTACAGCAAGAAAAGAAAAATGGTCCAAAACAATTTAAACTAAAGCAATATCTAATAAAACAGTCACACTTAAAAAAAAAAATCTATAATTTTGTTCTGTGTGGCTTGCCATACCTCCTTCTATTCCAGGAGGTGAAGGAAAGACGATACAAAGTAAAGCAAGATGACTTTGAAAACTCTCTGCATCTGATTTAACTGTTTATAAATGCGAAATGATTTTTCACAAAATTAATGATTAAATATAACCCATGTATCTGCATTATGTTGTAAAGAATATATTATGATGATAGTCTTTCCGTTTTATTAGTACAAAGACTTCAGTTCTTATTGAAACGTGAATGTGAATCACTTATTAATTCAATCCAACAAACATTTACAGATTATTTTTAAAATAAAGCCTATATAGCTAAATGAGTTAAGAAGATTCATATTTTTAAGGGAAATGATGTTACGTTTATTTATATTTTATTTAGCCACTTGCGTGGCTTGTTAGATCTTAATTCTCCGACTAAGGATCGAACTCTTGCCCCCTGCAGTAGAAGCGGGGAGTCCTAACCACTGGACCGCCAGGGAAGTCTCGAAATTTTGACATGTAAACAACAACCGAAGCTTCAAACCGGCTAACAAATCAGTGAACTAACTTAATGTAACTTTTCGCAACCTCTCTCGTGCAAAAAAAGGCAAAAAGTACTTAGTCTGATGCGCGTATTCAGAGGTGACATCGCCAGCAGCATAGCTGAAACAAACACGAGGTCTCTTGTCCAAAGGTTTCAAGGTAACAAAATTAACATGCAAGCCCCTTTCCTAAGTGCCTTGAAATCTTTTCCAAACTCTGGAAACACAGTGTAGTTTGATAAATGCGGGACGTATCCCCACCCTCTCGCCTTTCCAAGAACTGAAACTAACTGGATTTCAAGCTTTCAATCCTAATAACCTCTGCGAAGGGGGTTCTGATTTTATCTATCTGTTGGGGGGAGAGGAGTGTTTACTTCATAGATTATGTATACATAATTTATCTAACAACTCTCAAAGCTTCAGACAATCTTACAGGCGTCTTTCTGACTCCATCGGTCTCATATCCTCCAACACACCTGCAAAGAAGGCAGGTCGCCCACATCCTCGAACTGGACCCCTGGGAACTAATCCTTCTTCAACCATCCCCTCTATCAGCTTTCCCCCCGGATGTTTGGACCTAATTCCCTCTCTCCTCTCACCCAATCCCCAGCGGCGCCGACACCTCTCAGGCGCCGGCCAGGCTCTCCTCCAGTCCCTGGCCTCGCCTCCGCCACCCTGGCCTCCCGCATCGCCCCCTACCCAGGTCGGTCGGCGCGGCCCCTTTAAGAGGCGGCGGCCGGGAGAGCGACTTCGGCCGCCTGGCTGCACTCACCCACTGGTTGGCCTTGGGGCAGAAGGTGTACAGTGCGACCTGGCCCGTGAGGTCTGCGATGCTGGTGATGTAGGGGTCGTGTTGCTTCAGGGCCGCTAGGCTCATCTCTTGCCCAGCTCGACTCAGCGACTCCATCTTGAATTCCGGAGCCGAGCCTCTCTGGCGGGGCGGAGTCGAGGACAGGAAGGTGCCATGGAGGCAAAGTTCCCCCAGCTGCGTCAGCGCCCTCAATTTCCGCCTCTCCACCGGGCCTCGCGGCCGGGCGGTACGGCAGCTATTATGCTCCGCTGAACCCACGCCCGCGGCGCCGGGTTCCGATGTCGTCAGGTCCCAGTGGACTAAGGTTCGAGGTGGCGTCCGCCGCCGCGTGGCGGAGCAGAAAGGCCTGGGCGCAGGTTCTTCTTTTCCGCGGGCTGAAAGGTACCGGCGCTCGGAACAAGGCTGCTCTGGAGCTTTATCACCGTTCCTGCCGGATTAGTTTCCCGCGGCCGCAGACTGGAAACCTAGCTGCGTCAAGGCAGGGCTCCACGGGCGATTTAGAAAACAGAAAAGCGGGGAGAAACGGGGTGGGGGTGGGGAACCTCGGAGAAAGTACCCCAGATCTCAGATCTATTAGTGTTTTCATAAAGGAAGTTTTGAAAAAGCCAGACTACCCTGTCTGTAATTACACAGAAATGTCTTTTATTGTCAACTTATTTTCTTCCTCTGAATCCCACGAAAATCTTTATCCAGTTTTGGAAAGAACCCGTGAAAACTTGTTTGCCGTGCATCATTTAAAGCTTTAAAACGGTAACTCATCCTTTTAACAAACATCTGCTTAATATTTTAAGGCATTTTAAAAGAGCCAGTTACTAGCTAAAGAGTAAAACAAAGCGTGGAAGATAAAGGGAGCCCTGCCCCTTCCCCCTCCCCTCCCCCGATTTGTTATAAAAAACCTTTTCTAGGTGTCTGTGGCGGCCCAGGGGTTGACTCCACCCTTCCAGTGCACGGGGTGTAGGTTGAATTTTTTTTGACTGAAAAAAACTATTGACTGTAATAGTTGTATTGTTTATGATTTTACATCCCGAGGTCGTTATCAGAAAGATACTTCATGTTTTCCATTGTTGGCAGAATCATTTGTTACGTGTACAAATGCAGACAAGGAAACATATTCATTTACTGTTTCTTTAGCAAGTATTTTTGTTAGTTGCTCAGCCGTGTCTGACTCTTGGCAGTCCCATGGACTGTAGCCCACCAGGCTCATCTGTCCATGGCATTCTCCAGGCAAGAATACTGGAGTGGATTGCCATTCCCTTCTCCATCAGGTCAGTTCAGTCGCTCAGTCGTGTCTGACTCTGCGCCCGTGAACAGCAGCACGCCAGGCCTCCCTGTCCATCACCAGCTCCCAGAGTTTACCCAAACTCATGTCCATTGAGTCCGTGATGCCATCCAACCATTTCATCCTCTGTCCTCCCCTTCTCCTCCTGCCCTCAGTCTTTTCCAGCGTCAGGGTCTTTTCAAATGAGTCAGCTCTTCGCAACAGGTGGCCAAAGTGTTGGAGTTTCAGCTTCAACATCAGTCCTTCCAATGAACACCCAGGGCTGATCTACTTGAGGATGGACTGGTTGGATCTCCTTGTAGTCCAAGGGACTCTCAAGAGACTTCTCATTTCAAAAGTATCAATTCCTCGGCACTCATCTTTCTTTATAGTTCGACTCTCACGTTGATGCATGACTACTGGAAAAACCATAGCCTTGACTAGACAGACCTTTGCTGACAAAGGAATGTCTCTGCTTTTTAATATGCTGTCTAGTTTGGTCATAACTTTCCTTCCAAGGAGTAAGCATTTTTAAATTTCATGGCTGCAATCATCATCTACAGTGATTTTTGGAGCCCAGAAAAATAAAGTCAGCCACCGTTTCCCCATCTATTTGCCATGAAGTGATGGGACCAGATGCCATTTTCTGAATGTTGAGCTTTAAGCCAACTTTTTCCCTCTCCTCTTTCACTTTCATCAAGAGGCTTCTTAGTTCTTCACTTTCTGCCATAAGGGTGGTGTCATCTGCATATATGAGGTTATTGATATGTCTCCCGGCAATCTTGGTTCCAGCTTGTGATTCCTCCAGCCCAGTGTTTCTCATGATGTACTCTGCATATAAGTTAAACAAACAGGGTGCCAATATACAGCCTTGACGTACTCCTTTTCCTATTTGGAACCAGTCTGTTCCATGTCCAGTTCTAACTGTTGCTTCCTGACCTGCATACTGATTTCTTAAGAGGGAAGTCAGGTTGCCCTTCTCCATAGCAAATATTTATTGACCTCCTGCTTTGAACAGGTATCCGCTTAGGATACAAAGAACTGACTCATTGGAAAAGACCCTGATCCTGGGAAAGATTGAAGGCAGGAGGAGAAGGGGATGAGATGAGAGGATGAGATGGTTGGATGGCATCACCAACTCCATGAACATGAGTTTAAGTAATCTCTAGGGAGTTCGTGATGGTCAAGGAAGCCTGGGGTGCTGCAGTCCATGAGGTTGCAAAAAGTCAGATACAACTGAGTGACTGAACTGCACTGAGTCCCTTGGGAAGCTTCAAAGTCTAAGACAATTTTCTGGTTCTGGGAGAAACTTAAAGAAGTAGGGGCAACGCTAGAGATATCTCACTTGACACCCAGGGGATGGAGCCAGTAACTTCATCTGTCAGAAGAGTATTGGAAGGCTTGATGGAGGAGATGATGTTTGAATTAGTGTTTCAGGAATAAGTATGAGTTCATCAGGAAGGACAGGAAAAGACACCCATTCATATCACAGTCTAAATGGTAGTGATGTGCTCATCCTCATTTGATGGTTGTTTAATTGAAGCTGGGTGGAGACGTCACTGGCTCGTTGTTCCACACTAGTCAGGGGATCTGGAGTTAGAGTCCAGGGACTAGGCCGCGCCAGGGTCCTTTTCTCCATGCTATGCCTGCCTTTCTTCGTATTGGAGAGAGAGCCCTGCATCTCCTGCTACCTTCTTTCTTTCTTTTCCTTAACTTTTTATTTTATATTGGAGTATAGTTGATTAACAGTGTTGTGTTAGGGGACTTCCCTGGTTGCTCAGTGGTTAGAAATCCACCTTCCAATGCAGGGGATGCAGGTTTGACTCCTTGTCCAGAAATAAGATCCCACATGCCTCCAGGCAACTAAGCCTGCACACTGCAACTAGAGAAAGCCCACGCGCTGCAGCAGAGACCCAGAGCAGCCAAAAATTTAAATTTAAGTTAAATAAAAAAAAATAAACCAACAAAAACCAATGTCCTGTTAGTTTCAACAGGACAACAACGTGTACAACAAAGTGATTCAGCTATACCCATACATGTATCTATCCTTTTTCTTTTCAAAGCATTTATTTATTGTGGTTGTGCTGGGTCTTCGATGCTGCAAGTGGGCTTTCTCTGGTTGCGATGAGTGGGAGCTACTCTCTAGTTGCGGTGGCTTCTCTTGCTGCGGAGCACAGGCTCCAGGCGTGTGAGCTTCAGTAGATGCAGCCTCTTGGCTCGGTAGTTGTGACACACGGGCTTCTTGTTCCGTGGCACGTGAGATATTCTGGGATCAGGGACTGAACCCATGTCTTCTGAACTCGCAGGAGAATTCTTTACCACTGAGCCACCAGGGAAGCCCATTTATTCTTTTTCAAATTGTTTTCCCATTTAGGTTGTAACAGAATATTGAGCGTAGTGCTATACAGTAGGTCCTTGTTGGTTATCCATTTTAAATATGGCAGTGTGTACCCGTCAATCCCAAACTCCCTAACTATCCCTTCCCATCCACCTACTGTCAAGGGAGCATTTAAACAATCAGTACCCTAATTTTTAACCATAATTTTGGAATAAATAACACATTCCCTTGGTACAAAATTCAAAGACACACCTGAAACAATTTAGGTTTTTTAATTCTTATTTTTTAACTTAGATACATTTGACATATTAGTTTCAGGTTTACAAGATAATGAGTTGATATTTGTATATATTACAGTAATCACCACAATAGTCTAGTTAACATCTATCACCACTCATAGTTACACATTTTTTTCTTTTAATAACCACTTTCAAGGTCCACTCTCTTAGCTACTTTTAAATATGTAATGCAAAATCATAGTAGTCACCATGCTATATATTACATTCTAATTCCTCCTTAATGAGTTTTCTTCTTACATAGATTTCCTGAAATAATCTAAGACATTTCCTTTTTTAATTATTAACTTTATTTTTGATTGAAGAGGACTAGACAAGTGAAGAACACCTAATTATTATAGGGAGTTTTCATATTCAGAATAGAAAATTGCTTCAAAATGCATGCATGTTTGCATGGCCCCAATTATATTAATTGACTTTGATGCCCCATACAGCTATTAAGATATATTAAAGAGAATGTGAGTATTTTGGAATTGAAAATCTTTCTCGCTTACTTTGAGGCCTGACATTACCTTACATTTGTGAATCAAACAGGAAGACCTTTCCTGTGTGTTTCAGGCAATAGGCTTTGAGAGGTCAGAGGTTACACCTTAGGCTATTAGGTCTCTAGTACCTAACACAGCCCCTGGCAAAGAGTAGACTTGGAATAAATACAGTGTATGTTGTCTTAAAACCCAGCTCCCTTATGGTCATGGAAGAGACTAGTGGGAGGGATGGGGAGGTGAAAAGGAGTCTCACTCTGCACTGGAAAACCTTTGGTTAGTTTTGCGTTGTGTTCCATGAACGGAACACATTTTATATTTATTTATTTGACTGTGCCAGGTCTTAGTTGCGGCATGTGGGATCTACCTTCCAGACCAGGGATCGAACAAGGGCCATCTGCACGGGGAGCTCAGAGTCTTAGGCACTGGACCACCAGGAAGTTCCAACAATTTTTTATAATAGAACTAATTTTAAATATGAAAACCTAAAACCCATGTCTCTTCCACTCTGAGTGTTTTTGTGGTAAAATAAATAAAACTTGGCATTTAAATCATGGGCTTTAGGTCGGCAGAGGTGTTGACTTCCACTAGACCTTGAGCCTCAGTATACCCATGACAGGCACCACAACAGGCCAAGGTCGACCAGAAAAGGCCAATAAGTGGGCCGTGGCCCAATTCCTGGAAATCTCCACCTCTTTCCCAAAATAGTTGGAGTAATCCTCCCACTCACTGGCCTATGAAATTACCCAGCCTATGAAAACTAACCACGCCTTGTTTCAGGGCCTTTCACCTTCTGGGATGGCCCAAACTCTGTGGAGTGTATATCTCCCTGAATAAACCTTTTTTCATTTTAAAAAATAAAATAGGACTTCCCTGGTGGTGCAGTGGATAAGCATCTGGCTGCCAAGGCAGGGGACACAGGTTCGATCCCTGCTGTGGGAAGATTCTTCATGCCATGGAGCAACTGAGCCTGTGCACCACGGCTGCTGAGCTCAGGCCCTACAGCCTGAGAGCTGCAAGTACTGAGTCCATAGCCCACATCTACTGAAACTCACAAGCCTAGAGCTCATGCTCTGCAACAGGAAAAGCCACTGCAGTGAGCAGCCGATGTGCCACAACTAGAGAGGAACCCCCACTCTCTGCAGCCAGAGAAAGCCTGCTAGCAGAAAGGAAGACCCGTGCAACCAAAATAAATAAGTAAAACATAAGAATCAAACATAAACCATGGAGTCTAAGATAAAGAGCACTAAAGTACAAGTCATAAGATCAGTGATTTAGTTCCAAATCTGCTAGTCATGTAGCTTTGTTAGTCCCAGGCTTCGCCTTTCTCCGCTGGGCCTGCTCTCTTGCTTTCATTCTATCTCCATCTCCTGTGAATTGCTCTTTCAATTTTTCCATCCCAGTTCATTGACCTGCAGGTGCTAAATGAGTCCTGCCTCAGGACCTTTGCCCTTGTTCTCACTTTCTGGAGCATTCTTCTTGCTGATAGCCCTGTGATAGCTCGTTTCCTAGCTTTCTTCATAGCATTTATCTTTGAGTTGTAATTATTTTGTTCACGTATGTTTCGTCTGTCTCATCAGCTCAGTGAAGCAGGAAACATGTCTGCCTTATTTACTATCACATTTTGACACAGAGGCCAGACCTCATAAATGTTAAGACTGTTAAGATGATTTCTTTCACACAGAGCTGAGAGAAGGGATGGTTGTTTCATCTCTACATCCAACAAAATATTTGTCGTACGTGCTAAACAAATCATCATGCCTGATTTACTTCTACTGATATATTTTGATTCTTAGGCTCTATGCTATTGCTTTTACTATAGCCCGGGACAAACATTTGGCATCTTTTCACTCTTGCAACTTTCTCCCTATCCATTTTCTCTCCATCTCTAAGCCTCCCTCTTTTCCTTTCTTTCTCCCCTTCTCCCTCAGATTTTAAAAAAATATTCTCAAAGTATATGCTTATTACTGTTTTGCCTTTTTAGGGAGAGAAACCAAGCTAACTAATTTTCCCAGGGTCATATAATGTTTCATTTGCTGAGCTGAAATTAGCATCTTCTAGACTTTGGCCGGCTGATGTGAAGAACTAACTCAATAGAAAAGACCCTGATACTGGGAAAGATTGAAGGCAGGAGGAGAAGGGGATGACAGAGGATGAGGTGGTTGGATGGCATCACTGACTTGATGTAGATGAGTTTGAGAAAGCTCCGGGAGTTGGTGATGGACAGGAAAGCCTGGTGTGCTGCAGTCCTTGGGGTTGCAAAGAGTCAGACATGATTGAGCAACTGAACTGAACTGAGCCTTGGTTTCCAGGTGGATCATGCATCTTGCTACTCTTCTGCCAGGCATACTTTTTTTTTATAAATATAAATTAGTGAGGTTTATTAATGAAGGAAAATACTATCTATGAGATAATGACACATAATAAAACAATATCAAGTGAAGAAAAAGAGAAAGAACAACTGAACTGTTATTACATTAAAAAATGAGTTATTCAAACAAAAACATGGTAAATCAAGACATTAGACACATCAACTTGAAGCCACACTTTTAAATTATACTGTTTACTCATGAATGAAACTTACTTTTCTTGTGTTGCTGTTTCACTACGGAGATTTATTTTACATGATTGATATCCGAAACATTTTGGACTTACTATTAAGCATAACACTCATTAAATTACCCTTGCCAGATGATTAGGACGGTAGTTCTTTCCTTCAGTTTCTCTAGAAAGGTCTCAGACCTCTGTATTTTAAAATGTTACCCTATGAAAGTATTTTAAGTGGTGTACTCAGGTGGCCCGGTGGTAAAGAATCTGCCTGGCAATACAGGAGACGCAGGTTCAGTCCCTGGGTCGGGAATATTACCTGGAGAAGGGAATAGCAACCCACTCCAGTATTCTTGCCTGGAGAATCCCATGGACAGAGGAGCCTAGAGGCACAGTCCAAGAGTCAGAGATGAGTGAGCACACACGCACAGATGCTTTCTATAATTACACTTCTGATATGTTGCACTAGTTTAGTCTATCAGTTCTGGACCAGAAATAATAATATTTTCAACCAGGAAGAAAAAAATAGCTGTCCCATGTAGAGTAATGTAGGGAGAATAAAACAACATGGGATTAGAACAACATTTATTAATAGTTCATCCCTCTATTTCCAGGAAAGATTGTACTTAACATGGTGTTCTTGACAATGTTCTTTGGTAGGAAGGACTGTTGTTTACTGTTACTTTACCAAATGTTATGTTTCAAATTACCAATAGCATAGGAATGTCATAAACAATGGCAGTATATCAACTGCTACTGTGCTTATCCTTGGATCAAAGTGCTTCTTAGGTAGACTGTGGAAGGAAAATAAAAATGGAGTCAGTGTTGCTAAGGGAGCTCTCTGAAACAGAACAGGCAGGACGCTGAAGAAGTGTGAGTGACGCATGTCTCAGCCTGTATGGAATCTGAACTTCTGACCAGTTAGTGTCCTAATGCAAGCATCCAGAGCATCTGCCAGAAACTCAAGATATTTATCACCTCTTACCCTAAAATAATCCATTCTTCCTTAAGGACAGATTTCCTGACTTGTGTCAGAGTCAGTCACAGTCCTTGCCAGGCAACGGTAACAATGTGATGACGTTTGTCTTCAGAAGCGCCTGATTCTTTCCCAAGGAACACACTTTTGGTTTTATCCAAGTCTGCGTCTCCAGCATTCTCAGATCTCGAATAAGTTGTTTTTATATTTGCCACCTTTTTTTTCCTTTGGGTTCGACAGTACACGTTCGCAAGCCCTCGAGATTGGTATATGGATGCAAATCGTTACTCATTTGCACATGAAAGAGCCAGAGGCACAAGATGAGTTGACTTGTCTCTGGCAGAGATTGTTCATCAACAATCCCTTTATCCCTTTCCGTTGACGGAGGCGCAGCCAGGCTTCACTTCCCAAGCTCCTCTGGGTTCCCTTTGTCTCCATGACCAAGCTCAGGCCAGAAGAACATTAGCAGAAGCGCTGTGTGCCTGCTGCAGGCCAAGGCTCTCAGGAGCACCTTGCCCTTTCCGTTGTTTGACACCTGCTGCTGACTGGGTGCTGTCACAGTGAGGCCAGGAGGGATGGCAGCGACACGGGATGAAGGGAGCCAAGCTAACTGCCACACAAAGGAGAGCTGGCCACCAGCCAGGGTGCCCTTGAGAGACTATTATAAGGAATGAGAAGTAGGCTCTGTTTGGTTGGAGGGATTATGTTATTTGAGGAGTTTTACTTACCCCAGTCCAGCCTATCCCAACTCTATTACTGCTCCAGGTTGTTTAGAAAGTCACAAGTCACAAATGACAGTTCAATCTTCTGAAGTAAAATTAAAATGAAGCATATGACTGACCAGAACTCGGCTTAACGCTTTGAAAATAAGCCCAAATTATAAAAGAATTCCAGTCAAAGCTCTGCATTTACAGTTGATGATAAGCAACAAATTTGCAAAGTCACAAAGTGGCTAAGACCAAAAATAATGTTCCCTATACCATAAGCAAACAATTTGTAATTGCGTCATGAGAAACTCTGGAAGACGAACGGTACACTGACTTTGTGGCTGTTTCCATGGAAGCTCTTAGGTTTCTGTTTGGTCTTTTTGCACCTGACATACTAAAAGGAAACTGTTTCTTATTTTCTGTTTATAATTTGAATTTGGGTTTTCAGAAATTTTTATTTAAAATTAGACCACAGTTGATTTATAATACTGTGTCAGTTTCAGGATTACAACAAAGTAATTCAGCTATACATATATTCTTTTTTAAATGATTTTTCCATTTAGATTACGATGTAATAAACTAGATTAATAAAGTAGTTTCCTATGGTATACAATAGGTTTTTGTTCCTTATCTATTTTAAAAGTAATAGTGTGAATATGTCAATCCCAATTTAAAAATTTTGCCTTTTACAGATCACAAACTTTCTCTTGGTACCCATAACTTTGTTTTTGAAGTCTCTGAATCTATTTCCATTTAGTAAATTGTGTCATTTGTATCCATTTTTAGATTTCATGTAAGAGTGAATGACGTGATATTTGACTTTCTGTGTCTGACTTACTTCACTTTGTATGATTTTCTCTGGGTCCACCAATGTTGCTGCAATGGCACATTTCATTCATTTCTGGGCTGAGGAATATGCCATTGTATATATGTACAACAATTTCTGTATCCATACATCTGTCTACGAACGTTGTACATGCCTCAGAGGCTGGGCTGTTGTATACAGGGCTGCAGTGAAAAAGAGTGCTGCAGTGAACGTCAACATGCATGTGTACGTTCAAATATGATTTTCTGCAGATACTTGCCCGGAAATGAAGTTGTCTGGTTGCTCTACTTTTTGTTTTTTGAAAAACCTCCAACGTGTTATCCATACTGACTGTAGTAATTTACATGTTCCTCAAATGCAAAGGAGATTCGCTTTTCTCCAGATTCTCTCTCAGATTAATCGTTTGTAGCCTTTTTGATGCTGGCCATTGGGATTGGTGCGAAATTATTCCTGGGAGTAGTGGTGGTTTCCATTTCTCTAATGGGGTCAGGATGAGCAGTTTCTTTGTTTCTTTCCTTTGTAAACAGAATGGGTAAAAAGTACATATTGACTGGCTTCTTGAAAGCAACCTTCTTTTGAATTCTGTTGTGATTACCCCAGAATATGTCCATTTTTCCCTATAATATTTAAAGATTAATTAATTTTTATTTATGATTCTGGGTCTTCCCTGATGCACTAGGGCTTTCTCTAGTTGCCAAGAGTGGGGTTACGCTTCCTGGCGGGGTTCTCGTCGCAGACGCGTCTTTAATTGTGGAGTATGGGCTCTAGGCACGCAGGCTTCAGTAGCTGCAGGACAGGGCTCAGTAGTTGTGATCACTTTCTCTAGGTTGCTGGATCAGTAGTTGTGGCAAGGAATTACTGGCCCCCAGGCATGTAGGATCCTCCTGGGGAAGAGGGTGCACCCAAATCTCCTGCATTGGCAGGCAGATTCTAAGTACTGGTCTCCCACTAAAGCCCATCCCAGGGCAATTCTCAGTTCAGTCATTCAGTCGTGTCCGACTCTTCGCGACCCCATGGACTCCAGCACACCAGACTTCCCTGTCCATCGCCAACTCCCAGAGCTTGCTCAAATTCATGTCCATTGAGTTGGTGATGCCATCCAACCATCTCATCCTCTGTCATCCCCTTCTCCTCCTGCCCTCAATCTTTCCCAGCATCAGGGTCTTCTCTAAGGAGTCAGTTCTTTTCATCAGGTGGCCAAAGTATTGGAGCTTCAGCTTCAGCATCAGTCCTTCCAATGAACACCCAGGACTTAATTTCCTTTAGGATGGACTGGTTGGATCTCCTTGCAGTCCAGGGGACTCTCAGGAGTCTTCTCCAACATCACAGTTCAAAAGCATCAATTCTTTGGCACTCAGCTTTATTTATGGTCCAACTCTCACATGCATACGTGACTATTGGAAAAACCATAGCCTTGACTAGATGGACCTTTGTCAGCAAAGTTATGTCCCCATTTTAATATGCTGTCTAGGTTTGTCATAGCTTTTCTTCCAAGGAGCAAGCGTCTTTTAATTTCATGGCTTCAGTCACCATCTGCAGTGATTTTGAAGCCCCCCAAAATAAAGTCTCTCACTGTTTCTACTGTTTTCCCATCTATTTGCCATGAAGTGATGGGACCAGATGCCATGATCTTAGTTTTTTGAAGATCGAGTTTTAAGCCAGCTTTTTCACTCTCCTCTTTCACTTTTATCAAGAGGTTATTTAGTTCTTCGCTTTCTGCCATAAGGATGGTGTCATCTGCATATCTGAGGTTATTGATATTTCTCCCGGCAATCTTGATTCCAGCTGGTGCTTCTTCCAGCCCAGCGTTTCTCATGATGTACTCTGGATATAAGTTAAATAAGCAGGGTGACAATATACAGCCTTGACGTACTCCTTTCCCAATTTGGAACCAGGGCATTTCTAGAGGGTAGATTTTGTTTGCAGTCCTGCCGGACTGGTGTCAAGTGCCAGCAGGCAGGGGTTTCAAGTTGTAGTTAGAGGCTGTGTCCACAAGGCGGCAGCACATCTCCAACAGCAGCTCAGATCCCCTAGACCCGCTATGCTTAGGGTAAGGCGTGTTCCAGGCGTTGTAAATCGGGGTGGAATGTGGTCTAAGAGACAGGAAAAGTGTGTTTCTCATTACTACTTCCCCGTTACCCTTCACCCGCAAGTGTAATTTGAACTCCAGCCAAACCTCCACGCAGAGAGCGTTGTCTCACGTAGGTGGGGTGACTCTAAGGAAAAGTCGGCAAGTGGAAACCACGACCCCAGGAGAATCGGACACCAGGGAACTTTTTGAGGCTCTTAAAGCTCAGGGAGTCCACCCCGACTCCCTTGTGAATGGGGTTTGACTTAGCTGTAAGTAAGCCCGCGTGGACGTGGAGCTGTGGGTGCCTTCCAGGGGCAGGAGGCACTCCTGGTCCTAGGGGGTTCCCCGCTGCTGGCGTACCCCCTTAGCTCCCTCAGCCAGCCCCAGGAGAGCCCTGCCTTGGGATCCAGCCCGATCAGGCTGCCGTGATGTGGAAATGGCCGAGATTCACAAGGGCTGGAAAGAGTATAGTAGGCATTTCTTTCTGGCTGTTGTTATTTGAATTCTATTTGCCTTTCGTATGGGAGTGTAGTTGATTTACAGTGCTGTGTTTGTTTTCGGTGTACAGACATGAATCTGTTGAACCGACACATCATTTGTTCCTTCTCAAATTCTTTGCCCACATAGGTTATTTCAGGGTGTTATTTCAAATTCAGTGTGATCTATAGAAGTACTCTGGTGGCTCAGGGTCAAGAATCCACCTGCAAGGCAGGAGATGTGGGTTAGATTCCTGGGTGGGAAGATCCCTTTTTGAGGGAAATGGCAACCTACTCCAGTATTTTAGCCAGAGGAGCCTGGGGGGCTATCACCCATGGAGCTGCAAAAAGAGTCCTCAGGACTTGGTGACTAAACAACCACCACCACCACCTCACCAACAACATTAGGTCTTGGTTAAATAGCTGTTTTGTAGATACATATATACCTGTATGCTTATATATATATCTGTATATATACTTAGACATATATGTAATATACATATACCTGTACATATTAGATTGTACTTAGCAACCTCCTCCTTTAAATCCTGACCCCGCCTTTCCCTTTGGTAAGGAGTAGTGTTTAGTGTTCTTGCCTGGAAAATATCATGGACAGGGGAACCTGGAGGGCTCCAGTCCACGGGTCCCAAAGAGTCAGACACGACCGAAGTGACTCAGCACAGGACAGCAGAGCACGGTGTTTTTTCTGTGGGTGCGATTCTGTTTGGGGGTGGTACCTTGACTCGTTGGATTCCATTTTACATTTGCCACGTATGTGTAAGTGCAGTCAGAAAACATTTTTCCTCGTCTGTCTGACTTCGCGTCTTTGGACCATCTGTAGGTCCAGCCGTGTTTCTGTGTGTGTCCTGAGATCTTTTTTAAAGCCCGAGCACTATTTTTACTATGTTTTGGTGCCACATCTGCTTTCTCCATTCATCTTTGGATGAACTTTAGGTGGTGCCGGAGTCCAGCTCCAGCAGCCAGGGATTCAACCTGAAGGGGTGGGCAGTGTCAGCGAGAGAAACTGAGGCAGCCTCTCAGTTTTCTTGGACTGCCTGTTTATTTCAAGCTTATGATTCTCTTTTATACTTTTCCAAAAGCATTAGGTCAGAGGTTTGATATTTTTCGTTCCCATTGACCCAGATTTATTTTTCTCCAAAAATCATTGTTCTCTTCAGAATCAATATTCTCTTCAGTCAACTCAGCCGAGGAAAGGAAAAAAACAAGTCAGAATCACAAAGCCCCTCAAAAGGAGTTCCTTCCTCAGTGATTCTCTTATCTACTTCTTCTCCTGTGTCCTTGTGAATACACTGTAACTCATGCTAATGTCTGGGCTGCAAACCACATTCCTCAGTTTATTTCTTATCTTTCTAAGTCCTGTTTGCCCCTGTATCCTAAGCTCACTATGTCTTAGAAAGGGCTTCTAGCTAATAATATCTCTAAAGTCCCTAATTTCTATAAGCTATAGTAGAATATTGTAACATTACAGCAGTCCTTAAATCTTTAGCTTCTATTTTAATTACTCCTAAGCCCTAAATTCAGCAAACTTCTTTGCCATAAACACTTTCTCATAAACAAATGGGCCTCAGATAGGAATCCCTCCCATGGTCTCAAGCTTCAGCCTCTGTGCTCACCCTGGAACACTCTTTTGTAAAAGTCCTTGAACAAATGTCAGTGATTAACTTTATGAATTATTCTTTGAGCACAGCTGCAGAAGGCTTTATGCCTTCTCATGCTCCTCTCAAAAACAATAAGCACCTTAATATTCTCTTCAGTCAACTCAGCCGAGGAAAGGAAAAAAACAAGTCAGAATCACAAAGCCTAACTCCTTCCTTCCGGGTCTGTGCCTATGGAACAAAGGGAGGGGGTTTAGGGCCACGCCTCTAATTTGTCGTTAATGCCTAACGTGGCTCCCGACAAGGTGGCCTCCTCAGCTCTGCTCTTTTGAAGGGTGCTGCAGTGAGCATCAAAATGCTTGAGGCCTTTTGAATGATCGTTTCCTGCCGATGCTGGTGCAGGAGTGGGGTTGCTTGATTGGTCCCTCAACTCTGCTGTATTTAAGAAGCGTCCGTGGTGATGTCCATCCTGGCTGTGGGAGTTTACTCGCCCCCCAGAGGTGTGGGAGGTTCTTTGTTCTCCGAGATCTCTCAAGGAATCCTGGGGTGAATCCATCTTGCTGTGTGCCGCTGGGAGTGGTGTGCAGTGATTCCTGGGTGGGTGTGCAGATGGCATTGCTGTCATACAGGCACGTGAAGCAGTTTTTCCTGGTTACGTTGCTTTGCATACAGGGTGGGGAAAAACTGTACCGATTGCAACTGGCTTGTGGAGGGCGGCCCTGTTTTGAATCTACCCCAGAGCTCTTCTTCTTTTAGTAAAGATTTTTAGTTTATTTGTTTATTTTTCCTCATAGTTGTCCTGGGTCTTCATTGCTGCACTCTGGCCTTCTCTAGATGCTCAGATCCAGGGTACAGTCCTTTGGGGCTTGACTTTTTGCTGTGGAGCGGCTTCTTTTGCTGCAGAGTTCTAGCTCTTGGCTGGTGGGTTTCAGCTGCTGGGGAATGAGGCATTAGTAGTTGAGGCTCAAGGGCTTCTTGCCTCGAGGTGTGTGGGATCCTTCTGGAGAAGGGATCGAGCCCCTGTCTCCTACTTTGGCAGGCAGATTTTAAGTCGTGGATCACTGGGAAAAGGTCACCCCAGGGCGTTTCTGAAGGGTGGATTTTTTCTGTAGCTCTGGGTTTGAAGGGCCACTACCGCACAATTGCATTCATCTGACACGCTAGTAAAGTCATGCTCAAAATTCTCCAAGCCAGACTTCAGCAATACGTGAACCGTGAACGTCCAGATGTTCAAGCTGGTTTTAGAAAAGGCAGAGGAACCAGAGATCAAATTGCCAACATCCGCTGGATCATCGAAAAAGCAAGAGAATTTCAGAAAAACATCTATTTCTGCTTTATTGACTATGCCAAAGCCTTTGACTGTGTGGATCACAACAAACTGTGGAAAATTCTGAAAGAAATGGGAATACCAGAGCACCTGACCTGCCTCTTGAGAAACCTCTATGCAGGTCAGGAAGCAACAGTTAGAACTGGACATGGAACAACAGACTGGATCCAAATAGGAAAAGGAGTACATCAAGGCTGTATATTGTCACCCTGCTTATTTAACTTATACGCAGAGTACATCATGAGAAACGCTGGGCTGGAAGAAGCACAGGCTGGAATGGCAGAAAGTGAAGAGGAACTAAAAAGCCTCTTGATGAAAGTGAAAGAGGAGAGTGAAAAAGCTGGCTTAAAGCTCAACATTCAGAAAATGAAGATCATGGCATCTGGTCCCATCACTTCATGGGAAATAGATGGGGAAACAGTGGAAACAGTGTCAGACTTTATTTTTGGGGCTCCAAAATCACTGCAGATGGTGATGGCAGCCATGAAATTAAAAGACACTTACTCCTTGGAAGGAAAGTTATGACCAACCTAGATAGCATATTCAAAAGCAGAGACTTTACTTTGCCAACAAAAGTCTGTCTAGTCAAGGCTATTGTTTTTCCTGTGATCATGTATGGATGTGAGAGTCGGACTGTGAAGAAAGCTGAGCGCCGAAGAATTGATGCTTTTGAACTGTGGTGTTGGAGAAGACTCTTGAGAGTCCCTTGGACTGCAAGGAGATCCAACCAGTCCATTCTAAAGGAGATCAGTCCTGGCTGTTCTTTGGAAGGAATGATGCTAAAGCTGAAACTACAGTACTTTGGCCACCTCATGCGAAGAGTTGACTCATTGGAAAAGACTCTGATGCTGGGAGGGATTTGGGGGCAGGAGGAGAAGGGGACAACAGAGGATGAGATGGCTGGATGGCATCACCGACTCGATGGACATGAGTTTGAGTGAACTCCTGGAGTTGGTGATGGACAGGGAGGCCTGGCGTGCTCTGATTCATGGGATCGCAAAGAGTCGGACACGACTGAGCGACTGAACTGAACTGAACTGAACTTGGCTGGGTATTCAAGTTGTAGTTTCAGAATATGTCCACAAGAGGGCAGCACTGCACCATTCCCGAGTCCAGTTCCTTAGGCACTTGGAGACAGGGCAAGGCCCGTTCCAGGGTGGTAGCAT
The DNA here is from genome assembly GCF_014754425.2 of Oryx dammah. Taxonomy (NCBI): domain Eukaryota; kingdom Metazoa; phylum Chordata; class Mammalia; order Artiodactyla; family Bovidae; genus Oryx; species Oryx dammah. The sequence goes on from NW_024070193.1 coordinate 12,824,502, forward strand.
GTGCTTAGAGACACCAAAAGTTTCTCGTGACTACTTCCTTCTGACCATTCACCCGGGAGTGTAATTTGAACTCCAGCCAAGCCTCCATGCAGACAGGGGTGTCCTAGGAAAGTGGGGCAACTCTAAAGAAAAGCTGGCAAGTGGGAACCACCACTCAGGACAGCAGGGGAATTTTCCTGGCTGTTTAAGCCGAGAGAGTCGAGCCCTCCTTTTGCAGTGGGCTTGGTTTAGACATAGGTAAGCCCGCGTGGAGATGGTGATGGGGGTGCCTTCCAGGGGCAGGAGACACTCCTCGTCCTAGTGGGTTCCCACTGCGGCTGCGTCCTCTTAGCTCCATCAGCCAGCCCCAGTCCAGTCTTGGGATCCAGCCGGATCAGGCTGCCTGTAATGTGAAAAGAGCCGAGATCCCGAGGTCTGAAAAGAGGATAGCAGGCATTTTAGTCCGCATTTTGTTTCTTTTTTTCAACTTTGATTTTCATTCCTATGGGAGTGCAGATGATTTACAGTAGTTTGCTTTCGGCGACCAGCAACATCAATCTATTCAACTGATACCCACGTCCGTTTCTTCTCAGAATCTTTTTCCTTATAGGTTGTTTCAGAGTGTTATTTTAAATTCAGTGTAATCCACAGTAGTTCTGTGCTGATTCTTGGTAAAGAATCCATCTGCAAGACAGGAGATTCAGGTTTGATCCCTGAGGATGAAAATCTTCTGTTGAGGGAAACAGCGACCCACAGCAACATTCTATCCTGAGAAGTGTATGTTCGGTGGAGCCTGGGGGCTATAGTCCATGGAGTCAGTAAAAGAGTGCACAGAACTGGGTAACTAGACAACGGCAACAACAACAACATCACCAACAACAGCAGAAGTGAAATATCTGTTTCATAGATACATGCATATCTATATGTTTTTATACCTGTGTTTATATCTTTGTGGACATTGTGTACATATACACGTTTATGTAAATATTAGGGTATTGTAAATATTAGGGTTATGTAAATATTAGGGTGTATCTGTACATATCATCTTCTGTCTTTACTCTGGACACCACCTTTCCCTTTGGTCAGCAGTGATGGTTTTTCTATGGGTGCCAGTCTGTTGGTTCATTTGTGTGCATTTTAGACTTGCCTGGGGCTTCCCTGGTGGCTCAGAGGGTAAAGCGTCTGCCTGCAATGTGGAAAACCCAGGTTTGATCCCTGGGTTGGAAAGATCCCCTGGAGAAGGAAATGGCAACCCACTCTAGTATTCTTGCCTGGAGAATTCCATGGGTGGAGGAGCCTGGTAGGCTACAGTCCACGGGGTCGCAAAGGGTCGGACATGACTGAGTGACTTGACTTTCTTTCTTTAGACTTGCGAGTTAGGTGCTGGCAGATGACATTTAGCCTTGTCTTGTCTGACTTCACTTCTTCGGACTGTGTGTAGGTCCATCCTTTTTTCTGTGTGTGTCATGAGACCTTGTTCTTTAAAACCTGAGCTCTATTTCACTACGGTCCGGTACCACATCTGCGTTCTCCATTCATCTTTGGATGGACCTTAGGTGGCCTCCTCACCTAGGCTCTTTTGAAGGGTGCTGCAGTGACTGGAATGGTGCGTGAGGCTTTTTGAATGACCGTTTCCTGCCCATGCTAGTCTAGGAGTGGGGCTGCTGAAGCATCTGAACTTTTCAGTTTTTAAGGAACCTCCAAGGTGTTCTCCATCCTGGCTGTGGCAATTTACATCTCCTCCAGATGTGTGGGTGGTTCTTCGTCCTCCAAGTTCTCTTCCAGATTTATGGTGTATAGCCCTCTTGATGCTGGCCACTGGGGCTGGTGTGAAGTGATTCTTTAGGTGTATTCGTGGATGGCATTGCTCTGATATAGCGATGTCAAGGAGATTTTTCTGGTTACTTTCCTTTTTATAAAGCATGAGTAAAATGTACCAATTGAAACTGGCTTCTGGAGGGTTGGCCCTGGTTTGAATCCTGTTGTGACTGACTATCCCAGGACTCTTCTGCTTTTCATAAAGATTTGTTTATTTATTTGGGCTTCCCTGGTAGCTCAGCTGGTAAAGAATCTGCCTGCAATGCAGGAGATCCCGGTTTGAATCCTGGGTCAGGAAGATCCCCTGGAGAAGAGAACAGCTACCCGCTGCACTATTCTGGCCTGGAGAATTCCATGGACAGAGGAAGAGTCTTTTGCTTTTATTAAAGATTTATTTATTTATTTATATTACTGGTTGTCCTTGGTCTTCATTGATGCATGCTGACCTACTCTAGATGTGGAGAAGGGACTGAGGTCCTTTTGGGCTTGTCATTGAGGTGGTTTCTCTTGCTGTGAAGCCCCAGCTCTAGGCTGGTGTCTTCAGTTGTTGCTGACCCAGGGATCAGTAGTTGTGGCTCAAGAGCTTACTTGCCCCCAGGCATGTGGAATTGTCCTGGGGGAAGGATCGAACTCGTGTCTCCTACATTGGCAAGCAGACTGTAAACACTAGACCACCAGTAAAGCCCACCAAGGGCATTTCTGTTGGGTAGGTTTTATTTGCTGCTTTGGCGGCCTGCAGAGTACGCAGTGTCCTTAGGCAGAGGTTTCAAGTTGTAGTTACAGGATATGTCCTCAAGGGGGCAGCACTTCTCCAACGGTGTATCAGGTTCCCTAGGCACCAGGAGCCTGAGCGAAGGATGTCTTCTGGCGTTGTAGACAAGGGTGGAATGTGCTGGAAAAGACCCCAGAAGTTTGTCTCTCTATACCACTTCCCACTTGCCCTTCACCCGCAAGAGTAATTTGAACTCTAGCCAAACCTCCATGCAGAGAGTGCTGTCTCAGGTAGCTGGGGTGACTCCTATAAAGGCAAGCTGAATGTGGGGATCTCAACCGCAGGAGACCTGGTACCCGGGGAATGGGTTTTCCAGGTTCTCTAAGCCAAGAAAGTCCACCAACTCTTGCGCAGGGGGCTCAGTATGGCCACAAGTAAGCCCGCATGGACATGGTGATGGGGGTGGCTTCCAGGGGCAGGAGACACTCCTGGTCCCAGGGGGTTCACCACTGCTGCTGCAATCGCTTAGCTCCACCGGCCCCAGGACAGTCCAGCCTTGGGATCCAGCCTGCTCAGACTGAAGACTGCTGTGATGTGAAAAGAGCCAAGGTCCCTGAGGGTTGAAAAGAGTATAGTAGGCATTTCATTCATTATTTTTTAATTTGATTTATATATTGTATGAGAGTGTAGATGATTTACAGTGCTGTGTTTGTTCTTGGTGTATGTCAACGTGAATCTGTTAAACTGATACATACATCTGTTCCTTCTCAGCTTCCTTTCTCATACGGGTTATTTCAGAGTGTTATTTCAAATTAAGTGTGTTCTAGACTAGCTTCTTGGTGGCTCAGTGGTAAAGAATCCATCTGCAAGGCAGGAGATTCTGGTTCGATCCTTGAATGGAAATGTCCCCTGACAAGGGAAATGGCAACCCACTCCAGTATTCTTGCCTGGGAAATCTTATGGTCAGTGGGGCCTGGGGGGCTAAATCCATGGAGTCGTGAAGAGTCCACAGGACTTGGTAACTAAACAAGAACAACACCAACCTCACCGACAACAATAGGTCTTGTTTAAATATCTGTTTAAAAGGTACATATATTTTTATATGCTTATATATATGAGTGTGTGTCTGATCGATATATACATATGATCTCGGCCAGGTAGCAGTGAGCAGAGGCATGAAATGAGATCTTAATTCCATGCCCAGGAAGAATCTGGGTAGTCTGGATGAAAACCAGGAATCCTAGCCACCAAACCATCAAGGGCTAGAGGCTAGGAGCTAATTTTCCCTGGATCTTCCCCCGCCCCCCCCCCCGCCCCGATCTTTACCACCAGTTAAAAATGCATTTATCATGGAGACAAAAGCTGTAAAGGCAAGTACAAAAAGTTTATCATTACAGATATAGCCCAACAACAAGTGGGAGACCGCATAGAGAAAGAGTTTGTTTAGTTGAGATGGAAGCAACGCAAAGATGCATATGCGTGGAGAATGTGTGTGTGTGTGTGTCCCACCAGTGAGGAGGAGCTCAGTAAAGAGGCTGTTGAGTCATTTCTATAGCTCAGTACTTCCAGGTCTTTGTCTCCCTTCAGGCCAGTGGTCTGGTTTCTGTTACCACACTTGGTCTGACCTGGGACCCTCCCCTGGTGTGCCCATGCACCCCTGAGCCAAGATGGATCTTGAAGTGGTGGCTTCTGGGAGGAGGCTGGTTGATAGTGAATTTAGAACCAGGAGCCCGCCTATCTCTAGCCTCAGGAAATGCAAAGAGGAGCCCTTGCTGTGTGTGCTTAGCTGTTCAGTTGTGTTGGACACTTCATGGTCTTAGGAACTGTGGCTGCCAGACTCCTCTGTCCAAGGGGATTCTCCAGGCAAGAATACTGGAGTGGGTTGTCATGCCAGGATCTCCAGGGGATCTTCTCAACCCAGGGATCACACCCAGGTCTCCCCCTTTGAGGGCAGATACTATACCATCTGGGCCACTAGGGAAGCCAAAGAGGAGCCTGGCTGACTGTAAATGTTCAACCTGGAGCCCGTCTACCACATACCTCACATAGAAATATATGTACGTAAACATGCATATATATATATATATATATATGCTGCTGCTGCTAAGTCACTTCAGTTGTGTCTGACTCTCTGCGACCCCATAGACAACAGCCCACCAGGCTCCCCCATCCCTGGGATTCTCCAGGCAAGAGTACTGGAGTGGGGTGCCATTGCCTTCTCCTGCATATATACATACTAGTGTGTATTTAGAAATAGCACTCTCCTTCTTTACTTTGGACGCAAACTTTACCTCTGGTAGGCAGTAGTGTTTCTTTGTATGGGGGCAAGTCTGTTTGAGTAGGGTACCTTGATACATTTGTGTCCATTTTAGAGTTAACAAGAAAGTGTGGCCTGTAACATTTTCTATGTGTATATAGCGGCTTGTATCCATATACAGCAGCCTTCATCTATACTCTGTTTAGGAAATGTCCGAGGTCTTGTCCATCCTGGCGTGGTAGTGTCCATTTCCCCCGAGATGTGTCGGAGGTTCTTTGTTCTCCAAGACCTCTCCAGGATTTCTGGTGTGTAGCCGTCTTGACACACACCACTAGCAGTGGCGTGCAGGGATTCCTGGGTGTCTGTGTGGATGGCATTCCTGTCACACAGCCACGTGAAGCAGTTTTTCCAGTTTTGCTCCTTTGCATAGAGGGTGGGGGGAAAATGCCCTGATTGTAACTGGCTTGTGGAGGGGTGGCTCTTTTTTGAATCTTGTTGTGAATGATTACCCCAGGGCTCTTCTTCTTTTAGTAAAGATTTTTAGTTGATTTCTTTATTTTTCCTCCTGGTTGTCCCAGGTCTTTTTGGTGCACGCCGCCCTTCTCTAGATGCTCAGAGCTGGGCTACAGTCCTTTTGAGCTTTGTATTGCGGTGGCTTCTTTTGCTGAGTCCTGGCTCTCAGCTAGCGGGCTTCAGCTGCTGGGGAGAGAGGCATCAGTAGTTGAGGCCCCAGGGCTTCTTGCCTTGAGGCATGGGGATCCTCCTGGAGAAGGAATAGAACCCGTGTCTCCTACTGGCAGGCAGATTCTAAGCAGTGGATCACTGGGAAAAGGCCACCCCAGGGCGTTTCTAAAGAGTGGATTTTATCTGTGGCCCTGTAGGACTGACGAGTCTGAAGTGCCCTTCAGTTCAGTCGCTCAGTCATGTCCGACTCTTTGTGACCCCAAGAATCGCAGCACACGAGGCCTCCCTGTCCATCACCAACTCCAGGAGTTCACCCAAACCCATGTCCACCGAGTCGGTGATGCCATCCAGCTATCTCATCCTCTGTCATCCCCTTCTCCTCCTGCCCCCAATCCCTCCCAGCATCAGAGTCTTTTCCAATGAGTCAACTCTTTGCATGAGGTGGCCAAAGTATTAGACTTTCAGCTTTAGCATCATTCCTTCGAAAAAACAGCCAGGACTGATTTCCTTTAGAATGGACTGGTTGGATCTCCTTGCAGTCCAAGGGACTCTCAAGAGTCTTCTCCAACACCACAGTTCAAAAGCATCAATTCTTTGGCGCTCAGCTTTCTTCACAGTCCAACTCTCACATCCATACATGACTACTGGAAAAACCACAGCCTTGACTAGATGGACCTTTGTTGGCAAAGTAATGTCTCTACTTTTGAATATGCTGTGTAGGTTGGTCATAACTTTCCTTCCAAGGAGTAAGTGTCTTTTAATTTCATGGCTGCCATCACCATCTGCAGTGATTTGGGGCCCCCCAAAATAAAGTCTGACACTGTTTCCCCGTGCCCTTAGGCAGGGGGTTTCTAGTTGTAGTTACAGAACGTGTCCACAAGGAGGCAGCACCTGCCCATTGCCAAGGCACGTTCGCTGGGCACTGAGTCTGTTCCCAGGTGGCATGTGCTTACAGAGACACCAGAATTTTGTCACTGCCACTTCCACGTGACCCTCCACCCGCAAGAGCCAGTTGAACTCCAGCCAAACCTCCATGTCGTGAGGGGTGCCCCAGGAAACTGGGGCAACTCTAAAGAAAAGCCGTCAAGTAGGAACCACAACCCAGGCAATCTGGACACCAGGCCAATTTTCCCGGGTCCTTAAGTCGAGACAGTCGACTGCTCCTTGTGCAGGGAGCTCAGTTTGGCCATAAGTCAGCCCGCATGGACACGGTGATGGGGGTGCCTTCCAGGGGCAGGAGGCACTGCTGGTCCTAGGGGGTTCCCCACTGCTGCCGCAATCTCTTAGCTCCACCAGCCCCAGGACAGTCCAGCCTTGGGATCCAGCCGGATCAGACTGCCATGATGTGAAAAGAGCTGAGGTCCTGAGGTCTGAAAAGTAGAATAGGCATTTTCTCCGCATGTTTTAAAATTCGATTTTCATTGCTCTGGGAGTATAGATGATTTACTGTGTTCGTTGTGCTTGCTTTCAGCATCCGGCAACATGAATCCATTCACCTGACGTACACATCAATTCTTCTCCCGTACAGGTTATTTCAGAGTGTTCCCTGGTGGCTCTTGGTAAAGAATCCATCTGCAAGGCAGGAGATTCGGGTTCCATCCCTGGGGTGAAACATCTTCGGTTGAGGGAAGTGGTGAGCCACAGCGGTATTCTTGCCTGGGGCGTCTTATGGTCAGTGGAGCCTGGGGGCCCATAGTCCATGGAGTCGGTGAAAGGGTGCACAGAACTGGTGACTGAGGAGCAGCAGCAGCAGCAAGAGTGGGCGTTAAGTATCTGTTTCACAGATACATGTGTATCTATATGCTTTTATATCTGTGCCTATATGCAGGCAGACAGTGTGTACATATACCCGTTTATGTACATATTAAGGTGCGTCTGTATGCATATAGCATCCTCTGTCTTTGCCGTGGGCAGCACCTTTCCCTTCGCTCAGCAGTGGTGTTTTCCTGTGGGTGGCATTCTGTCGGTTCCTTTGTGTCCACTTTAGACTTGCCAGGTAGGTGCTGGCAGATGCCTTTTAGCCTTGTCTTGTCTGACTTCACCTCTTTGGACCATCCGTGAGTCTGTCCTTATTTCTGCGTGTCATGAGATCTTTTTGTTTTAAAACCCGAGCACTATTTCACTGTTTTGTACCATGTCTGCTTTCTTCATTCGTCTTTGGATGGACGTTAGGTGGCCTCCTCAGCTCGGCTCTTTTGAAGGGTGCTGCAGTGAGCATCAAAATGCTTGAGGCCTTTTGAACGATCGTTTCCTGCCGATGCTGGTGCAGGAGTGGGGTTGCTTGATTGTCTGGTCCCTCAACTCTTCTGTGTTTGAGAAGTGTCTATGGTGTTCTCCATCCCGCTGTGGTAGTTTACGTTCCCCCCAGATGTGTCGGAGGTTCTGTTTTCTAGCAGATCTCTCGAGGAATTCTGGTGTGAAGCCGTGCTGCTGTGCGCCACTGGCAGTGATGTGCTGATTCCTGGGGCGGGTGTGTGTGTGCATGGCATTGCTCTCATATAGGCTCATGAAGCAGTTTTTCCAGGTTACGTTCCTTTGCATAGAGGGTGGGGGAAATGTCCTGAGTGTAACTGGCTTGTGGAGGGGCGGCCCTTTTTTTGAATCCTGTTGTGAATGACTGCCCTAGGGCTGTCCTTCTTTTAGTAAAGATTTCTAGTTGATTTCTTTATTTTTCCTCCTGGTTGTCCCCGGTCTTTTTGGTGCACACCGCCCTTCTCAAGATGCTCAGAGAGGGCTACAGTCCTTCTGGGCTTTGGTATTGCAGCAGCAGCTTTTGCTGCGGAGTTCCAGCTCTCGGCTGGCAGCGGGCTTCAGCTGTTGTGGAGCGAGGGATGCGTAGTCGTGGTTCAGGGGCTCTCTTGCCCCAAGGTGGGTGGGTTCCTCCTGGGGAAGGGACGTCAAGTTTGTCGGGAAGATTTTAAGTCGTGGATCACCGGGAAAAGGCCACTCCAGGCCGTTTCAAAAGAGTGGATTTTATCTGTGGCTCCGTGGGACTAGCCACTTTGAAGTGCCCTTAGGCGAGGGTTTCTAGTTGTAGTTACAGAATGTGCCCACAAGGCGGCAGCACTTCTCCAATCCCAAGGCAGGCTCCCTAGGCACCGTGAGTCTGAGGGCCAGGCGTGTTCCCAGGGGTGGCATGTGCTTACAGAGACACCAGAAGTTTGTCACTGGCACTTCCACGTGACCCTCCACCCACAAGAGTCACTTGAACTCCAGCCAAACCTCCATGCAGACAGCGGTGTCCCAGGAAGCTGGGGGTGATTCTAAAGAAAAGCTGGCGGCGGTAGTTTACATTCCCTCTGGAATTGTCGGAGGTTCTTTTTCTCCTTTGAGATCTCTCCAGGATTTCTGGTGCGCAGCCTTCCCGACGCGCGCCGTTGGGAGTGGTGTGCAGTGATTCCTGGGTGTATGTGAGGATGGCTTTGCCGGCATACAGCCACATGAAGCAGTTTCTCCTGGTTATGTTCCTTTCATACAGGGTGGGAAAAATACGTCCCGATTGAAACTGACTTGTGGAGGGGCGGCCCTGATTTGATTCCTGTTGTGAACGACTATCCCAGGTCCTTTAGTCTTTTAGTGAAGATCTTTTGTTTATTTTTATTCGTAATGGTCATGGGTTTTTATTGTTGCTCGCCGGCCTTCTCTAGATGCGCAGAGCGGAGCTATGGTCCTTTGGGCTTTTCTTTGCAGCGGTTTCTTTTGCTGGCTAACCCTGGCTCCGAGCTGGCGGTCTTAAACTCCTGCAGATTGAGGGATCAGTAGTTGTGGCCTAAGGGCTTTTTCATCCCGAGGCGTGAGGGATCCTCCTCGGGAAGGGATCGAACCCATGTTCCCAACTTTGGCAGGCAGATTCTAAGTAGTGGATCACCGGAAAATCTCACCCCAGAGCATTTCTAAGGGTAGATTTCATCTGCAGCCCTGGGCGACTGGCTTGCGTGAAGTACCCTTAGGCAGGGGTCTCAAGGTGTTGTTACAAAATCTGTCCACACGGCGGCAGCAGTGCTTCAGACACAACTCAGTTTGCTAGGCAAAGGCAGCCTGAGGGAAAGTGGCATTCTGGGTTTGTGAATAAGCGTGGAAGCTGCTTAAACAGGGCCTTCCCAGGTGGCGATAGTGATAAAGAACCTATCTACCAATGAAGAAGACATGAGAGATGCGGGTTTGACCCCTTGGCCCAGAGGATGAGCTGAAGGAGGGCGTGACATCCCCCTTCAGTATTCTTGCCTGGAAAATCTCGTGGACAGCGGAGCCTGGCAAGCTTCAGCCCACGTGTTTCCAAAGAGGCGGACAGCGCTGGAGAGACTTATCGCGCATGCACACGCTCAGACACCCAAGAGTTTGTGTAGGTTCCCTTTTCTCCATGTTCTATCCAGCATTTATTGTTTCTAAACTTTTTGATTGTGCCCATCGGGTCTGGTGTGAAGTCATTCTTTTTTGTAGCTGTGATCTGCACGGGTCTTATAATGAGCAATGTTGAGCATATTTTCATGTGCCTGTTGGATATGTATGTCTTCTCTGGACAAAACACTATTAGGTCTTCTGCCCTGAAAATGGAATTATTTCTTTAGCCAACGCTGTAAGAAAAGTTTCAGTAAATCCTATATTGCTATGTCAAGTCTGAAAGGTAAAAGGTTTTTTTCTTGACCCTCTAAATAGTTATGAAAATGTATAAAGCAGTGATAATAGAACTTATAGATTCTATTTCTTCTCTTCTGTTACCCTTTTCTGGGGTTTCTTACAGGCTTGTTTTTGTTTTTGTTTTAGTTTTACTATTATTTCATTAATATTTATTTTTTAGCACTTTTAATATGATCATTTATACACTGAATTTAATTTACTTTATGAATTTTAGCTCCCTCCTTTCTGAAATTTGTTGAACTTCTATGGTTTGTATTTGCACAGAAATAGGTTTAGGAATTAATTACTTATATTCATTATAAACTCCTACTTTGAGGTAAAACCATAGTGTTACATACTTTAAGGGTTCAATGCTCTAGTTTTTCTGTTTATATATTAATTCACTTTGGGTTTTTGAAATGTGTTCTACCTTAGACAAAAATGCCATATGATTTATTGAGAACCTTTCTTGTGGATACTGCTCATTATGTGACTTGTGGAAGAATAAACATGATCCATGTATGATTTTTCTAAACCTGAACTCATTTAGCCTGAAGGCTGAAGTTTTAGGAAATTCTTTTCCCATTGAAGTGCACTTGTAACATAGGCATTGATGTCAAACAGGATCATTAAAATCACTCTGAATTACTGAAACACTATAATTTAATGAAGATTAACTGTCACAGGATGAAAAGCCATTCACTCGTCTGTATGTTGTCTACAGCCTTGAATTTAAGGGATATTACCTGTTCTGAGCCATGAAGGGAACTCGGTGTTCATTATCAAAGAGAAAGACATAAATTATACTCCGCCGTTCAATAAGCATTAACCCAAAAGATAACAGGGTAACCAGTTTCTCTTGCACAGTAAAATTATTGCTACACCTATGACAAGAGGTTGAACTGGGTTAGGAATGGTTCTTTTTACATTGCTCAAGAACACTGAAAGAATTAAAAATTTATGGATTACCTCCTAGAAACAATGATCTGGTCCTGAAGCGTAACAAAACGCCTACTCTCCTGTATCTCCCAGCTTCTCCGTGCCATTTCATTTCGCGATTGTATTAGCGTGACAGCTTCTCAAAACTCTAGAAACTGTGTTTTGGCAAAGATGAAGATTTTCAAAGCAAAAGATTTTTTATGGGAAATCCAGAGGCAAATGGTGTAGAAAGGTAATGTTAAAATATGATCATCAAATAGTATCTCATTTTGTGTAAACTCTGTATATTTGTGTTTTTATTTTAGATTGCTGATAAGTAGAAGCCAAAAAAAAATAATGGAAGTGAAGTAAAGAGTGATATTAGAAATATCATATAGTATAAATATCCTTCTGGCTACAAAAAATACTGTATTGTTATTTTTATGTAAAATCTTTCAGAGTAAAAGCTGGCAAAGTTACTTCTTAAAAGAGCTATATATAGTTTGGAGAAGTAATTTATTAATGGTCCTTTAACGTTTCAGACATTTCTAAGTCTTTGTTGTTGCTTTTAAAGAGTATTTTAGCACGTGCATTTGTATAATATTTAATACTGGAAAATAATATAGGTGGACCTGCTTCATCACAGAAGTAACTTAATTTTAAGGGACTTGGGGGAAAGTTGGGGCATTTTATTTGTAAATATTTTAAAGTCATTTATTTCTCATTGATGGATGTTTTCATATAGAAAGTGTTTTTGTTACTCAGAGATATTTTCCCCCTATCTTTATTTTCCTCTGATGGCCCTTTATTTTTCAAAATGAAACCCATGAGAACATTCACAGTTTTCAACCATTCCATAGATTCTGAGCTAAACTGCCTCATGGTTTAGCAAAGGCAGTGGAAATATGATGAATTGGGTAAAACATTACTGTGCAGACACTTTCTGCTTTCCACAGATTCCTGCATTTAAAGAAATCTACAGAAAACAAGGGCTTGGGAGGGAAAAAATGCCCATCTACAGTTTATACTATAATAGAATATGTGTGAATAAAAATCTCCATTTTTTTTAGTTAGTGAGTCCCTGAGGATTGAGGTACATCTTCTATAGAAAGCCGCCAAGAGATCTGATGAAAGGCATATCGCATCAGAGAAATGAGCCGTGTAGTTTGCAATCGATAGAAATACATCAGCTGAACCGAACTGACAGATAATCTCAATGTCATATTTTGGCATGCCTTCTCAGAATAAGCAAGGAGTCTTTTCTTCCCCCAAAAGAAGCTGACTAATTTTTAAAGTGTTTGGAATAGCAGAGATCTTTCCTAGTGTGAGCTGCAAAGGTCTTTTGAAAATGTATCATTGACGTTAAGTAAAAAGAGCAGTCTTGGGATTTTTGTCCTTCAGACTGGAGATGGGTAATGCCAAAGAGGTTTCAGAGGCAAAGCCAAGAGTTTATGTCATCCTTACGACTGGCAGAGGGTAAATGTAGTCACATCGTGAAACAGACGAGAACTGACCTTTTATGAAGTATGAGTTAGGCGCTCATGTACGAGACGCATGTATTTCACAGGCCTGAGCAGAACGAAGCCAGCTGCTCGTCGTGCGGTCTCGTGGTGCAGCCAGGCCTTCTGCTGGAGGGTCAGTTGTCCTCCAAGGTACGGATGGGGTGAAAGAGCATTTTGAAAGCTGAGGGAAAAACACAGATCTTCTATCCAGCTTTCAAATCCAGTTTTTTTGAAAACCACCGCCATCAGATGTATGTACACTAAAATACTTGACTTTTGACTTTGTTTTTTGTTGAAAAAAAAATTTTTTTTTTTGGCCACACCATATGGCACGTGGGATCTTCATTCCCTGACCAGGAATCGAACCCTCACCCCCTTCAGTGGAAACACTGAGTCTTAACCACTGGATTGCCTGGGAAGGCCCTTGACTTTTAACTTTAAGCCAAAAATATAAGCAACAAACTGGTAAGGACTCAGTAGCATTCTTCCAATAAATAAGCAGTTTGTTTTTGTTTAGAACTAATTGACCAAACAATCTTGATCTGACAGTTCCGGGATGAGAACACTGATAAACCACATCCGAACTCTGCCATGATGACAAAGCATCGCGTTCTGGTACTTTGATCTTTTAATAGGCTCCTTGCCGTAGGGGAGGAAGAAGTTTTCCTCAACCTTTGTAGGGTCCAGGGCTGGGTCTGAAGATTAAACTGCTGAAGATTGATGGGAGAAAAGCACGCACATTTATTTGTTACGTGACACAAGAGAACAGTAATGAAATGCAGACCCAAAGAAATGGTTAATGAAACCTGAGTGTTTTTAAAATTAATTTTTATTGGAGTATAGTTGATTTACAATGCTGTGCTATTTTCTGCTATGCAGCAAAATGAACGAATCTCCGCTCTTTTTCCTTTTCTTTCTTTTTCTCCTGGCCGTGCTGTGCAGTTTGCACAATCATTAGTTCACTGACCAGGGGTTGAGCCTGCGCCCTCAGCAGTGAAAGCACAGAGTCCTACCCACTGGACCACCAGGGAATTCCCGTATCCACTCTGTTTTAGGTTCTTTCCCCATATAGGTCAATACAGAGTACTGACTACAGCTTCCCTTGTTATACAGCAGGTTCTTATTAGTTTTCCACAGTAGAATGTGGGCTTCCCTGGTGGTGGCTCAGACGGTAAAGCGTCTGCCTACAGTGCAGGAGACCTGGGTTTGATCCCTGGGTTGGGAAGATCCCCTGGAGAAACTACCCAAAACTGGAAGTTTGTACTCTTTGACGCTCTTCACCTCATCTCACCCTGCACACCTTGCCTCTGGCAACCATCAATCTGTCTTCTGTATCCATAAGTTTGCTTTTAATTTTTTTTAGATACCACATATAGCGAGATCATACAATATTTGTCTTTCTGTGTCTGATATTTCACTTTGTGTAGTGCCCTCAAGTTCCAGACACGTCTCCAACGGCAAGATGTTCTTCTTTCTTCTGGCTGAAAAATACTCTATTGTATGGGTATTTGTGTATAATCTACTATATTTATGTATATATACATACCATATTTTCTTTATTCGTTCATCCACCAATATATACTTACTTTTTTTTCTTAGTATTTCTCTACTTACCAAGACAACTAGGAGTTCAGAGGGATAGTTAAAAGAAAGTAGCAGCATAAAGCTGGATGTGGTTAAGCACCAACTGAGTGGGCCTGCTCCCCAGGGCTGTGTTCCAGGTGGATGGAGGAGGCGGGCCAGGCCTGCGCCCTGGCGGTGGGCAGGTTAGGACAGGCTGAGAGGAGGGGAGAGGATGGCAAGTCCCTTGTTTTTCTGTGTTTTGTTCCATAGAAAACCATATGAATTCTCTTTGGAGTTGCTTTTTTTTTTTTAACTTTTATACTGGAGTAATAGCTGAGTAACAATGTTGTGATAGTTTCAGGGGGTCAGCAGGGGCTACATTCTTGAGTTGTATTTCTTGGACCGCTCTTAGGAAGAATGTTCTTCTGTTCTCCTGCTTGCTGGACTAAAGCAGTATCTCACCAGTAGCTGTAAGACACCCCGCATCTGAGCATTTGAAGTCAGAAAGTCAAACAAGAACTCCAGCTTTGCTCCACCACCTGGAGAAGTCATTGAACTTCTTTGGGTCTGTTTTCTCATCTGAAAAAACAGGGTTAATGCTTTCCACCACCCAGGCTTGTAGAGATTGAGAAATTTGCCCACATTGAGAAAATGTTGGCAATTTAATTAAGATAGTGCCTACGACATAGGAAGGGCTCAGTCAATGACTGGGTTCTCTTCCCGCTTCATAGGCCACAAACGATGGGCTTATTTTTTGAGTTGGGGACATGCAGCGTGGCTCCTGACAGCACGTGAACGAGGGGGTACCTCCGCCAAAGTGCTGGTCTCTGGAATCATGGACAGCTTTCTCGGAAACCTAAGCCTGACCTCTCACTGGTGGCTGCCCACAGACCCTCTTCCCTGTTTGGAGAATGAATGGGGACCCTGGGGGTCGCAATTCCCAGTACATTGCCGTCCACATGCCTCCTGAGCCCCGGAACACATGCACGCTGTCAAGAGGATTAAGGGGCGGCAGAGTTCAGGACTGAAAAGTGCTGAGGCCAGGCACATGTGTTAAGCGAAGACATTTGTTAACCAAGGACAAGTGCATATTGCTAGGTAATCAGAAGTTTCCCAGGGAGCTAGCCCAGCACAGAGCTACAGTCATTTTTCTTGCATATATTTTTCTGGATGGCCTTCTAAAATCCAATGGTAATGCAGTCAGATGTGGCAGACATGCTGGTTAAACTGGCTCTCTGCTGGCAGACGGAATAGGGAAAAATGGTTTCTTCTTACTGGGAAAGTCGCTTTTGAGGGGAGAATCTGGTTAGGGAGCTCGTTCTAAGTTTAGAAATTGAAGAAAGGTGAGGGGGTTGCATTATCATAGGTCCCCCGTGAAGTGAAGGTCACTCGGTCGTGTCTGGCTCTTTGCGACCCCTTATACTATACAGGCCATGGAATGTCCAGGCCAGAATACTAGAGTGGGTAGTCATGCCCTTCTCCAGGGGATTTCCCCAACCCAGGGATCAAACCCAGGTCTCCTGCATTGCAGTTGGATTCTTTACCAGCTGAGGCACCAGGAAAGCCCCTAGCAAGCTACATAGCTTCCCTTTGAAAGCCAAGTGTGATTTCAGATTGAATCAGGATCATACTGATAAGCCCTGTGTCCTTAAGCTCTAGGGGTTCTGTTTAATTAATAAGAACAATAACCACAGATGACAAAATACTGCCAGTCAGAGAAACGGTTCCAAGTCCAAACCCCCTGAAAACCTCAGAAGGTAAAACCAACCTGTTTTAACATTTGCTGCTAACACGGGAAGGGGGCCCCTTTTGTGGGGCTCCGAGGAATTGCTTCTACCGGGCAGCCAGTCTGGCTCAGCTCGGCCACCGCCTTCCACGTCTGCAGGGGCCTCTGTGCTGTTTTTTCCCCTGAACACTCAGAGAGTCAGTCAAGAGGGACTGGAGTTGTGTTTAAGAAAGTGTTTATTCTGTGGGAGATGAAGTTGGGGTTGGTGCTGGGTCAGGGTCTTAGAGAAGCTCTTAGAGGTGAGAAAATGATGTTATTGTTACTACCCTCTTTCCCTCTTTTTCTCGCCTTATAAACAGTGCAAAAAGGGTCAGTTTTTGGAATGCTTGAAAATAGCCTTTTCACACTCTAGGCAGTTGACAGCTCTTGTTCGGGGAGGCCTACAGACCGGAAAGTTGGATGGTCGCTGTGGAAAAGGAAAATTACCGGTACTTTTAACTGTGTGAAGAAAACGTAGGTCCAGTTCTTCATCGTTATTTATTGATGGTGCTATATACAGATTCCATCTGATAGAAATCTGAGCCTTTGAAGGGTGACGTCCTAGGACCCCTCAGAAGAGGGACCCAGTTAACTAGAGCGGAGGATTTGAAAGGCGATAGAAGGAGGATTTTCTTCAGGGGGTGGTTTTTACTACCCCAAAGCCAACAGAGTAAACTTTCTCTGCCCCCGAGGGTCATTTTATTTCTGAAGTTACTGATTAGTTGATGTGGTGGTGAATTCTATTCCCCTTCCCTCCCTACCATAATTAAAGCCTAGATTTTTGTTTGGTTTGGTTTTCAGTGTAAGGACTGAGCATCAAGGTATCACTGTATAATCTAGGTCAGACATTAATTTGAATAGCTTTTTTCATTGTTGAATATTTCAATGGAAATTATAATTTAATTCTGTACTTTTTAAAACATTTGAAACGAAATATTTTAGAGTGTTCTGGTTGCCTGAGATAGATGAGTTTATACTGAGATATCTATAAATATACAGAAGGCTGAGACGGTTTGGCTGATACGTTTAAAGTTAGAGTGAATTAAAAGCATATTGTGACACATTAAAACGTAGACATGCCTGGCTGTAGAAGACTCGGAAGGCGGAATCATGATTGCAGTGGTTTTTAACCTGGGCCTGCGGAGGGCCGTTAGAAATTCTGTGGCCTCTCCGGGATTAAAAGCAATGTTCGTGTGTCTGTGCTTTTGTCTCAGGACCGAATGGGTGGCCTTCATCAGATTCTCAAAAGGGGTGCCCCCAAAAGGTGAAGATCCACAGACATTGTAAAAAAAACCTTTTTATTTTGTGTTGGAGTATAGTCGATTAAGAGTGTTGGGGTGGTTTCAGGCGAACAGCTAAGGGACTCAGCCATGTGTTTACATGCATCCAGTCTCCACCCCCTCCCATCCGGGATGCCACCCAACACTGAGCAGACCTCCCTGTGCTCCACAGTGGGTCCTTGTTGGTTACGCATCAAATATAGCAGAGCGCTCGAGCCCTTCCCGAACCCGCCTGCCGATGCAGAAGAGCCACAGGCGTTTAAGATGCTCTGCGCCTTGCGTTACATTTTAAAACCCGATGACACGGAACTTCTCTGGGGATCTCTACCTTCTCTTTCGACATGAAAGTCTATCTCTATATATCTATAAGTCTATGTATGTCTACCTATAGCTATCTATACATCTAGTATACTATATTATATATAGTATAGTGTAACATATATATGTGTATATATATACACAATATATGGTGTGTGTATATATATATGTACACTACATTTACTGTATATTTTATATATATAGCTATATATATGCTATATATATGTCTGTCTATATGTCTATCTATATATCTAATATATCTAATATACTATATTATATATAGTATATATGTATATATATATAGTATAGTGTAACATATATATTGTATACAATATACA
>NW_024070193.1:12842262-12937209 GCF_014754425.2 Oryx dammah
ATATTAAAATATATATTATAATATTGTAAACAATATTATATTTACAATATCATAATATATATTATGTATATATACACTATATATAATATATAATGATATATGACATATAGTTTATATAACATATAAATTATATATAATTTAATATATATTTATATAATATAATATATAATATATAATATAATATATAAATATATACTAGTATACAGTATATATACAATATATAAATAATAATTATATATCATATTAGTATGGTATATACTATATATAGTACCTACTATAGATAATATGATATATATACCATACTATATAAAATAAATTAATATATTATATATACTATATAATTATTATATATAATAAATATATAAGATATAATATATTAATTATATATTAATATATCTTATATTTTTTATATATGTAATGTTATATTATATATATATACATTATATATAATTAATAATTATAAACAATACAAATATATTTAATATACACAATAAATATAAATATTTCATATAATAATATAATTAATGTATTATATTATATTGTATTATATATAATGTAATAATATGTAAATAGAAAACATATATTATAAATATATTAATACATTATATGTATTATACATATAATATATATAATATACATTAATATATTATATATAATTATAATATATGTTATACCATATATTAATATATAATGTGAATTATATATTAACATATATACTACATAATATATAATATAGTTATATATTATATATAGCTAAAATATATAAATATTATAATATAACATCATTCAGTTCAGTTCAGTTCAGTTGCTCAGTCGTGTCCGACTCTGCAACCCCATGAATGGCAGCACGCCAGGCCTCCCTGTCCATCACCATCTCCTGGAGTTCACTCAGACTCACGTCCATCGAGTCCGTGATGCCATCCAACCATCTCATCCTCGGTCGTCCCCTTCTCCTCCTGCCCCCAATCCCTCCCAGCATCACAGTCTTTTCCAATGAGTCAACTCTTCGCATGAGGTGGCCAAAGTATTGGAGCTTCAGCTTTAGCATCATTCCTCCCAAAGAAATCCCAGGGTTGATCTCCTTCAGAATGGACTGGTTGGGTCTCCTTGCAGTCCAAGGGACTCTCAAGAGTCTTCTCCAACACCACAGTTCAAAAGCATCAATTCTTCAGCGCTCAGCCTTCTTCACAGTCCAACTCTCACATCCATACATGACCACAGGAAAAACCATAGCCTTGACTAGACGGACCTTAGTCGGCAAAGTAATGTCTCTGCTTTTGAATATACTATCTAGGTTGGTCATAACTTTTCTTCCAAGGAGTAAGTGTCTTTTAATTTCATGGCTGCAGTCACCATCTGCAGTGATTTTGGAGCCCCCCCAAATAAAGTCTGCCACTGTTTCCACTGTTTCCCCATCTATTTCCCATGAAGTGATGGGACCGGATGCCATGATCTTCATTTTCTGAATGTTGAGCTTTAAGCCAACTTTTTCACTCTCCTCTTTCACTTTCATCAAGAGGCTTTTTAGCTCCTCTTCCCTTTCTGCCATAAAGGTGGTGTCATCTGCATATCTGAGGTTATTGATATTTCTCCTGGCAATCTTGATTCCAGCTTGTGCTTCTTCCAGTCCAGCGTTTCTCATGATGTACTCTGCATATAAGTTAAATAAGCAGGGAATAATTATATAATTATGTATATTATATATAATATATAACAGATATAAGATATATATAAACATATATTAGATAATATATGTAGATATCTCTGTAATATAGATATTAAATATTATAAATAGATGTTAGATATTAGATATTCTCTATATTATAAATTTTAGATACTATAATATCTAATGTTACAGCCTTTCATGTAGAAAGAGAAGGAATAGATTCCCCAGAAAAGTTTCTTTTTATCAATTTAAAAAATTTAATCCAATGTACAGAGTAGTTTTAAATGTTTCTGGTTCTTTTGCATTGTGAGGCTTGGAATATTATATATTATAGGATATACAACCTAATGTTCTAGTATGAATTTTAAATCCCAATGTAATGATTATAGAAATGATTTCACAAACAGAGAAGCTCGATTAAAAAGAAAGATGCCTGTCTTAAGGTGTGAGATGGTCTTAATACTTTCAAATGGAAAATTTCCTGGAAACTGGAGGACTGAAAAGATGGCCACCCTGGGGCTGTGGGCGGAAAATTTCACCTGATTGCCACTGGGAGGCGCTGTGGTTTAGGAAATGAAGGGAACCCAGGTCTAACCCTGCCCCAAGCTTTCAACTCAAGTGAAATTGGTGGACAGGTCCTTTAATCTCACCCTGGGTCTGTTTCATTATCTGCAAAGTAGCGATATTCTGTTTCAATGTATTTCAATGATACTAAAGTGTGATAAACCACCAAGCACTTTTAAAAACGTGCCCTGTGGTCATTAAAATAACACTGTTGAGAGGGATTGCCAAGATAATTATAAGGATAAAGAGTAAGGTGCAGGTTAATTACAGTATGATGGTTTTGTGTATGAATTTTTATTCTAACATGTATATGCTGATAATATATGACATCATTGTTACTATTTACTAGAAAAATAAAAAACTATGGTTGTTGGGGGAGTAGAACTAAGCAGTGGGGAGGGAGGTTTCTCTTTTTCACTTCATTATTATTTCTATTAGAAATATTAACAGGGGGAAAAAAAAACCAAAAAAAGAAATATTAACAGAGGACATTTGGGCAGTGGCATTTTCGGCTGTTGTTTTAATTATTATTTTCTCTTAAAAAGCTAAAAATAATTTTTAAAAAGGAAATAAAAGACCCTTGCAGATTCAGGTTTGATGTTGGGGGTTTGGGGCCAGGCCAACTTCATAGATGCTGGTATGTTCTTCCATCAGGAGGCTTATAAAAGTCTGTTTCTCTCCTTAAGATGCTAGTCCTTCCTGATGATTAATGCTTATTTCCATTAATTCATTAGAGGCTTTAAAATATATTAGGTGATATTCTAACTTTCTTTCCTTTTTCATACGTTTATTAGCTGAAACATGTTTTAAAAGAGAAATTTATCTTCATTTACTATTTGGATATCCAATGGTACAGTTTATATAAGAAAAACAAGATAAATTTTGATCATTAAAAATTGACTTTCAGAATAATGAGTTGATTCCCTAGGATCCGAGTTTGGGTTTGGGGATGAGTTTTTTTTCAAGTATCATTATGAACTCATGTTTTAAACATATTAGATATGTTTCAGTCCATTACAGTTGTTATTCATATGATGCTCAAATTTTTCTATTCACTCTCTCTCTTAAACTCTAATAATTCCCTCCACTCTTGTCAATGTCACCGTTGGCCTACATGCCACAAAATCCAACAGTTAATGCTGATGTCTCTTTTTAAAAGATTTTAAAAACGGAGATATAATCCACATACCATGATGTTCACTCTTTTGATATAAATGGTTCAGTGGGTTTTGAAGTTTATTCACAAAGTTGTGCAGCCATCACCATTTCTAATCCCAGAACATTTCACCCCCTCCCGAAAGAAACCTCACACCCATTAGTAAGTAGTCCCTGTCTCTCCCCGCCCCAGCTTCTGGTAACCTCTAATCTAGTTTCTGTCTCAGTGGATGTGTGTATTCTGGACGTTTTATATAAATGGAGTTGTACAGCATGTGGCCTTCTGCGTCTAGCTTTTTTTTTACTTACTGTAATGGTTTCAAGGTTCCTCCGCATTGTCGCATGAGTCCCGAGTCCTCATGCTGACGAATCAGCAGCATTGACGTGACTGATCACTGTTCTGTGTTCTTCTGATTTCTGGAGCAGCCTATCTCGCGGATTCTTCTCTCAACTCTGGCCGTGTCTGTCAGTGTTAGATGTTTCCTCCTTATTGTCCAGTCCTCTTACCGTTGGGGAGCCCGCAGCTCAGACCCCAGACTTCTTTGTATTCATGCCCCAGGGGCCGTCATCCAGTCTCAAGGGTGTACATCCTACCTGGGTCACACCCATACCATCGACTCCTGAACTTGTGTCCCTAGCCAGGACCTTTTCTCTGAATTCCAGAGCTAAATCTTCATCTCTTCTTGGATGTCTCATGTTCGTTGCAAAAAGAACATGTCCAAAATTGAGCTCCTGAGCCACCACACCCTCCTGCTTTCCAATTTGTTCCTCCCACAAATTTTCCCTCTACATTCTTAGACCAATAACTTTGTAGCCATGCTTGACTGTTTTTCTTACTCCCCACATCACATCTATCAACCTGGCCTTTCCTTCAAAACACATCCAGAACCCAGCTCCTTCTCACAATCCTCATGGCTAAACCCTCTTGTCTAAGCCCCCATTACCTCTCACAGGCAATAAATTGATGTCCCTGTGGCCACCCTCCTAAGGGTATATTCTTAGCAGCTCAAGGGATCATTTTAAAGGTTAAGTCAGGTCACTTGTCTGTTCTGTTCAGAATTGTTCAGTGGATCCTCATGTTGGTCAGGATAAAAGCTGAAGTTCTTACAGCGTCTAACAAGTCTATTAAATGCGGCCTCCCCCCAACCCCATCCCACTCACTTCCTGCTGCTCTCTGCCTGCATTTCTCTGAGTCATCCTCACTGGATTCCTCATAGACAGCTCACCTGTGCTCACCTCTGGGCCTTTGCACGTACTGTTTTTCTGCTAGAATGCTGTTCCTCCAGATATCCCAGTTCCTCATCTTTCAGTTCTGTATTTATTCGTCACCTAATCGATGAAGACCATTCTATTTAAGATAATAACGTGGGAACTTCCCTGGTGGTCCAGTGGTTAATACTCTTGCTTTCATTGCAGGGGACGCAGGTTTGATCCCTTGTCAGGGAACTAAGACCTTACATGCCATGTTGCAAAGACAAAAAAAAAAAAAAAGCACCCAACCCCTTTCCTATTCCCCATGTCACTTTCTCTGCCTTTCTTTTTCCAAAGCACTTACCTACTGACACATACATGCACCCATGAGTACAGGCATCCACCTGTGCACACGTTTTCTACCTATTCCAGCCTACATGCACATATGTACACCTACTCATTTACTTGTTTATTTGT
This sequence comes from Oryx dammah, assembly GCF_014754425.2. NCBI lineage: Eukaryota > Metazoa > Chordata > Mammalia > Artiodactyla > Bovidae > Oryx > Oryx dammah. Next base: position 12,847,316 of record NW_024070193.1, read on the forward strand.
CTATTGCCTGTCTTCCCCACTAAAAGGTAAGTTTAGTGGGTATAGGAACATGATTTTGTTCCCTGCTATATTCCTAGCACTTAGAATAGGACTTGGCAAATCTTAGGCTGTCAATGAATTTTTATGGAATAAGTGAATGAATTGCCTGAATACTTCTTTCCCCCATAGAGGCAAGAGCAGGAACTTTGAAGCATTAATTTGGTTGCCTTCTGCTTGTTGTGAAATGCCAGAGGCCTTGTGTTTCCTTTCTAAAACTCAGGCTGGTCAGGAATGAGCTCTGGGCTCACAGTGAGTCCTCCTGGCCATTGAGTCAGTTCATCTTCCTCTTTGATCTCCCGAAGTCCTTGGGGAGTCAACATTTAGGCCCATCTTTGAGCCTGGCACTCAGCCCTCCTTTCCTACAAATGTATGGATGCCTGGCTCTTAGGTAGAAATGCTAAACAAAGAAGGGAAGATTATCTTTGGGGCTATGGCTTACTTCCAAAAGTGCATGTAATGCAAATGCTGTCACAAAGGTTAGCATACACGAGTAGCTTGACAAACTGGCTTGAGCAATTCTGCTTGCTCCGGTTAAAGGAGAGGAGAAATTTTAAATGTAGAATTTTCCAAGTAATCAGACTTTAAGAATCAAGAGGGAGTTTCTTTCCCTTCCTCCCTCCCTCCATTTCTTTTTCTTTCCTTCTCAGATACCAAAAGCCAGAGAAATGAGGCAGATCTCCAGGCTCCCAGAGTTAATGGCAGAGTCAGAACACAAATTTAGCATTCTTAATTCTCACTCTCTGGAATATATTATACTGCCTTCCCAGTAAGCAAGGAAATAGTCCGGAAGATGCTCAAGTATGTTGGGGGAGGTTAACTTCTTAGTTCTCAAAAGGCTCAGTACCAGTGGACAAGAAATTAGAGTCCGTCCAAGAGACTGACAAATGAACATTTCTTTGTCTTTAACCACTCTGAAGTTTCTAGTGTACCCCTCTAATCCTGTAGATTTCTCCCAAGGTTGTTTATCTTCAGTTTAAATAATAATTTTGTCATTTGCTTGCATAGAGTTTATATCTTTCTGTGGGCAAAAGAGAACAGAGAGAGTTGCAAAGAAAGTGTGCTATTTTTAAAAAATTATTACAAAACAATTAAAATTTTTTTAGGTTGTGCTACGTGGCTTCCAGGATCTTAGGGATAGAACCCAGACCCTCAGCAGTGAGGGCATGAAGTCCTAACCACTGAACTGCCAGGAAATTCCCTACTACAAAACAATTTTAATGTACATTAAGCATAATAAAAATAATACTAGCTAACCAGAGAGCAAATTGCCAACATCTGTTAGATCATCGAAAAAGCAAGAGAGTTCCAGAAAAACATTTCCTTCTGCTTTATTGACTATGCCAAAGCCTTTGACTGTGTGGATCACAACAAACTGTGGAAAATTCTTCAAGAGATGGGAATACCAGATCACCTGACCTGCCTCTTGAGAAATCTGTATGCTGGTCAGGAAGCAACAGTTAGAACTGGACATGGAACAACAGACTGGTTCCAAATTGGGAAAGGAGTACGTCAAGGCTGTATATTGTCACCCTGCTTATGCTAGACTAGATGAAGCACAAGCTGGAATCAAGACTGCAGGGAGAAATATCAACAACCTCAGATATGCAGATGACACCACCTTTAAAGCAGAAAGTGAAGAAGAACTAAAGAGCCTCTTGATGAACATGAAAGAGGAGAGTAAAAATGTTGGCCTAATGCTCAACATTCAGAAAACGAAGATCATGGCATCTGGTCCCATCACTTCATGGCAGATAGATGGGGAAACAATGGAAACAGTGAGAGACTTTATTTTGGGGGGCTCCAAAATCACAGCAGCTGGTGACTGCAGCCATGAAATTAGAAGATGCTTGCTTCTTGGAAGAAAGGTTATGACTAACTAGTTAGTTAAAGTTAAGTCGCTCAGTCGTGCCCGACTCTTTGTGACCCTGTGGACTATAGCCCACCAGGCTCCTCCATCCATGGGATTCTCCAGGAAAGAATACTGGAGTGCGTTGCCATTTCCTTCTCCAGGGGATCTTCCCAACCCAGGGATCGAACCCAGGTCTCCTGTATTAGCGGCAGACGCTTTAACCTCTGAGCCACCAGGAAAGCCCATGACCAACTAGGCAGCATATTAAATGGCAGAGACATTACTTTGCCAACAAAGGTCCATCTCGTCAAAGCTATGGTCTTTCCAGTGGTCATGTATGGAAGTGAGAGTTGGACTATAAAGAAAGCTGAGTGCTGACTAAACTGAACATTCGTTAAGCATATTATGTGTGGCAGATGCTATTATAACTTTTCATATGTTATCATATTTAATCCTCATAACCTATGTGAGGTAGGTAATATTATCATCTTCATATTATAGAGGCAAAAACTGAAGCTTGGAGAGATTATATAACTTGAATTGGGCTTTCCTCAGTCTCAAAAAATATTTCTAATCTTATGTTAGTGGAAAGCTCTTCTGCTACTGACATACACTTTGTCTTTCTGTGGCTTAGTGGGTATGGGATTGTACCAGTCTATACAGTTTTCTGTTTGTTTTTTTTTTCCTCACATTCAGTTAAGTTCAGTCACTCAGTCATGTCTGACTCTTTGCGACCCCATGAACTGCAGCACGCCAGGCCTCCCTGTCCATCACTAACTCCCGGAGTTCACTCAAACTCATGTCCATCGAGTCAGTGATGCCATCCAGCCATCTCATCCTCTGTCATCCCCTTCTCCTCCCGCCCTCAATCTTTTCCAGCATCAGAGTCTTTTCAAATGAGTCAGCTCTTCACATCAGGTGGCCAAAGTACTAGAGTTTCAGCTTCAACATCAGTCCTTCCAATGAACACCCAGGACTGATCTCCTTTAGGATGGACTGGTTGGATCTCCTTGCAGTCCAAGGGACTCTCAAGAGTCTTCTCCAACACCACAGTTCAAAACCATCAATTCTTCAGCACTCAGCTTTCTTTATAGTCCAACTCTCACATCCATACAGGACTACTGGAAAAACCATAGCCTTGACTCTAGTCAAGGACCTGTAATGTCTCTGCTGTTTAATATGCTGTCTATGTTGGTCATAACTTTCTTTCCAAGGAGTAAGTGTCTTTTAATTTCATGGCTGCAATCACCATCTGCAGTGATTTTGGAGCCCATAAAAATAAAGTCTGACACTGTTTCCAGTTTCCCCATCTATTTGCCATGAAGTGATGGGACCAGATGCCATGATCTTAGTTTTCTAAATGTTGAGCTTTAAGCCAACCTTTTCACTCTCCTCTTTCACTTTCATCAAGAGGCTCTTTAGTTCCTCTTCACTTTCTGCCATTAAGATGGTGTCATCTGCATGTCTGAGGTTGTTGATATTTCTCCCTGCAGTCTTGATTCCAGCTTGTGCTTCCTCCAGCCCAGCATTTCTCATGATGTACTCTGCACAGAAGTTACATAAGGAGGGTGACAATATATAGCCTTGACGTACTCCATTCCCGATTTGGAACCAGTCTGTTGTTCCATCTCCAGGTCTAACTGTTGCTTCCTGACCTGCATATAGGTTTCTCAAGAGGCAGGTCAGGTGGTCTGGTATTCCCATCTCTTGAAGAATTTTCCACAGTTTGTTGTGATCCATACAGTCAAAGGCTCTGGCATAGTCAATAAAGAAGAAATAGATGTTTTTCTGGAATTCTCTTGCTTTTTCGATGATCCAGTGGATGCTGGCAATTTGATCTCCGGTTTCTCTGCCTTATCTAAAACCAGCTTGAACATCTGGAAGTTCACGGTTCACAGATTGCTGAAGCCTGGCTTGGAGAATTTTAAGCATCACTTTACTAGTGTGAGATGAGTACAATTGTACAGTAGTTTGAGCATTCTTTGGCATTGCCTTCCTTTCTTTGGGATTAGAATGAAAACTGACTTTTCCAGTCCTGTGGCCACTGCTGTTTTCCAAATTTGCTGGCATATTGAGTGGAGCACTTTCACAGCATCATCTTTCAGGATTTGAAACAGCTCAACTGGAATTCCATCACCTCCATTAGCTTGTTCGTAGTGATGCTTTCTAAGGCCCACTTGACTTCCCATTCCAGAATGTCTGGCTATAGGTGAGTGATCACACCATCGTGATTATCTTGGTTGTGAAGATCTTTTTTGTACAGTTCTTCTGTGTATTCTTGCTACCTCTTCTTAATATCTTCTGCTTCTGTTAGGTCCATACCATTTCTGTCCTTTATCGAGCCCATCTTTGCATGAAATGTTCCCTTGGTATCTCTAATTTTCTTGAAGTGATCTCTAGTCTTTCCCATTCTATTGTTTTCCTCTATTTCTTTGCACTGATCCCTGAGGAAGGCTTTCTTATCTCTCCTTGCTATTCTTTGGAACTCTGCATTCAGATGGTATATCTTTCCTTTTCTCCCTTGCTTTTACTTCCCTTCTTTTCACAGCTATTTGAAAGGCCTCCCCAGACAGCCATTTTGCTTTTTTGCATTTCTTTTTCTTGGGGATGGTCTTGATCCCTGTCTCCTGTAATTGTTTCTAATAGTAAGACTGTGTATATATTTACATAGATTTGAACATATAGATAATTGTAGAAAAATATATAGGCCACATATATAATTTAAAACAGTCATTCCAAATCAAGACACATGGGTTTTTCAAAGGAGCTTCTTAGACATGTTGAATCTAGGGTTGGACTCTGGTGACTATGTTTTAAACTCTTATGCTGTGGAAGATAAAACTAAAGTATATTTTTCACGTTTCCTTTATATTTTTGTAACTCATAATAAGAGAGCTTTGATATGATAGTTGTCTCACATAAAGCAAAACAGGATTTAATAAAATGATATTTTACAGAGATATAAAACTCTTAGCAGAAAATATAGGTATAAATCTTCATGATTGTGGAGTAGGAATTGGTTTCTTAAATGTGACACCAAAGGCATAAACAACAAAAGAATAAATAGAAAAATTGAACTTTTGCAAAATTAAAAACTTTTGTTCATCAAAGAACACTCTCATGAAAGTGAGAAGACAGCTATAGAATGGGAGAACACGTTTGCAAATCTTGTCTCTGATAAGGGTCTAGTATATAGACTTTATAAGTAATATTTATAACTTAACAATATAAAGGCAAAAAATCCAATTTAAAAATAAGCAAAGGAAAAATAGGTGATGGAGATTAAGAGGTATAAACTTACAGTTCCAGATCCATGAGTCACCTGTATGAAATGTACAGTGGAAACACAGTCAATATAGTGTCTATACGGTGACATACTGTAACCAGACAACATGATGATCATTTTGAAATGTATAGAAATACCAAACAATTATGTTGTGTAACAGGAACTAGCAATGTTGTAGGCCAATTATAATTCAAAAACAAACAATCAAACTCATAGAAAAAGAGGTGAGATTGGTAGTCACCATAGGTAGAAGGTGAAGGGGAGGGAGCTGGATGAAGGCAGTCAAAAGGTACAAACTTCCAGTCATAAGATAAATAAGAAGTAGGAATGTAATGTACAACATGATAAATATAATTAACACTGCTGTATGTCATATATGAAAATCATTAAGAGAGTAATTCCTAAGAGATCTCATTACAAAATGTTTATCTATTTCTTTAAGGTTGTATCTGTATGAGATGATAAATGTTAAATAACTTATTGCGATAATTGTTTCATGATGCATGTAAGTGAAATCACTATGCTCTATACCGGGCTGAATGTCAATTACATTGCAACAAAGCTGGAAGAAAAAATTAATAAAAATAAGCAAAAGATCTGAACAGACATTTCTCCAAAGTAGATACACAAACGGCAAGTAGGAACATGAAAAGATGCTCAGCATCATTAGTCACTAGGGAAGGAAGTCAAAGCCACAATGAGATGCTACTTTATACCTACTACAATGGCTATAATAATAATAAAAATAATAACAATGGAAAATAACAAGTGTTGGTGAGGATGTGGAGAAATTGGAGCCTTCAAACATTGCTGGGATGTAGAATGCAGCAGCCATTTGGTAAGACAGACTGGCATTTCTTAAAAATGTTAGAGTTATCCTATGACTCAGCAATTTCATTCCCAGGTATACCCCCAAGAGGGTTGAAAGCATATGTTTTCTTTTGAAAACAAGTGCATAAGAACTTGTGCATGAATGCTCATAGCAGCATCAATAGCCAAAAGGAGGAAACCACCCCAAATGTTCACCAAATGATCACTGGATTTAAAAAAATGTGGTGTATCTGTACAATGCAATATTATTCAGCTGTAAAAAGGAACAGGATACTCACACATGCTACACCATGGATGAATCTTGAAAACACGATGCTAAGTGAGAGGTGCCAGACAGAAAAGGCCGCATATTGTGCGATTCCATATACATGAAGTGTCTAGATTAGGCAGATCCATAGAGACCACAAGTAGATTGCTGGTTGCCAAGGGGTAGGGGGAATGGGGAAACTGGGAGTAACTCCTAACAGAAATGGGGCTTCTTTTTGGTGTGATGGAATGTTCTGCAGTTAGATAGTGATGATGGTTGTACAATTCTGGGAACATACCACTATATTATATGTTTAAAAATGGCCAACAGGGTGAATTTTATGTTAAGTGAATTTTATCTCAATTTAAAGAAGTGGCATTTTACAGACTTGAAGTCATGCGTATATTTGAATCATCTTACTTAAATTAGTTTTCTGTGCTGTTTATTGCAAGCAAGCTTTGCCTCTTTTTATATCTGTCAGACTTTGATTTTGTCTTTTATTAGTTTTCACAGGAGTATAGTTGCTTTATAATGTTATGTTAGTTTTTGCTGTACAGCAAAGTGCCACTTCATGTAAAGAGTTGACTCATTGGAAAAGACTCTGATGCTGGGAGGGATTGGGGGCAGGAGGAGAAGGGGACGACAGAGGGTGAGATGGCTGGATGGCATCCCTGACTCGATGGACGTGAGTCTGAGTGAACTCCGGGAGTTAGTGATGGACAGGGAGGCCTGGCGTGCTGCAGTTCATGGGGTCGCAAAGAGTCAGACACGACTGAGCGAATGAACTGAACTGAAAGTGCATACACGTATCCCCTCTTTTTTTGGATTTCCTTCCCATTTTGGTCACCAGAGAACACTGAGGAGAGTTCCCGGTGCTCTATGGTACGTTCTTATTAGTTGTCTCCAGTTTATCCATAGTAATCCCAATCTTCCAATTTATCCCATCTTTGTCCCCTTTGGTGTCCATATGTTTGTTCTCTACATCTGTGTGTCTGCTTTGCAAATAAGTTCATCTGCATCATTTTTCAAGATTTCATGTATAAGTGGTATTATGTGATACTAGTTTTCCTCTTTCTGACTTACCTCACCCCGTGTGACAATCTCCAGGTCCATCCACGTTTCTGCAAATGGCACAATTTTATTCCTTTTTATGGCTGAGTAACAATCCAGTGTATATATATGCCACATCTTTATCCATTCCTCCGGTGATGGGCATTTAGGCTGCTTCCACATCCTGGCTATTGTAAATAGTGCTGCAATGAATATTGGGGTGCATGTATCTTTTTGAAATAAAGTCTTCTCTGTGTATATGCCCAGGAATGGGATTGTGGGTCATATGGCCGTTCTATTTTTTAGGTTTTTAAGGAACCTCCATACTGTTCTGTAGAGTGACTGTATCAAATTACATTCCCACCAACAGTATAAGAGGATTCCCTTTTCTCCACACCCTTTCCAGCAATTTACTGTTTGTAGATTTTCTTTTAATGATGGTCTTTGTCAGAGTTTGATCTTGAGGCAACACCAGGCTGGGAGGAGGGTGTATGCCTCTTGCTTTGTATCAGAATTTACTATGGTTGCTTTTCTTCAACTCCTGTTCAGCTAATTTTATAGTACTACCTTCGGAAGGTGGGAAGAGACCTGGTCAACTCCAAAATTGGGTCTGCATAGTGGGAAACACTTGATGAGTTTAATCTAAAAAAATCAAACTAGAAAAGTAGACTCTGAGATGTTAAGTTGCAGTTGCCCTCGGTGGGGAAAGGCATGGTTGTGACTTGGAAGGAGACATGGAGGAAGTTCCGCAGTGCTGGGGTGCTGAGCATACTGTATATTTTGATATGGACACTGCTTCACGGGTGTGTTCAGTTTGTGAAAATTCATCCCCTGGTATGCTTATGATGTATGCACTGTTCTGCATGTTTGTCAATTTCAATAACAAGAAAGCAATTCAGTTCAACTTCCGTGTGTGAATTTATGCTATCAACAAAGTGGCATGATGGATGGGACTGGGATCCACTGAACTGACCTGCTGCCATGGAGATGAGACCCAGGCATGGTAGTTCTGAAAGTTTGTTTTCAAACTTTGCAGGTTCTCTCTGAGCTCGGCCTCGGGACACTGTCTCTGGGGCGGTCAGTGGGTCTTCATCATCTCCTTCATTGTTTTCAAGAGCAAGGGCATGGCATTGTGGAGCTCCTGTGACTTGAGGCTGCTGGAGTGTAAACCCCATGAATGTGGTGATGCTTGTAGCCAGGGATGGAGCTGCCAGACCTGCCTGCCCCACTTCTGCTCTGTCACCAACATCAGATGTCCAAAAACCACCTACCATGGTGCTTTCTTTTTCACCTGGGCCCAGTTTATGGGTTCGGGCCCACAATCCCATATCTGAAGTATTTGGTGCCAGATGTATTTTAGCATCCAGACATTTGGGGGTTTTAGAAAGATGGTACATTGCCTACGCCTTATATAATGTAGTACTGCCAATATGACTTGGAGCAACTGTCTGTAATGAAAGATGAATGTTTAGACCAGGTGGGATAAAGACTACAAATGGCCTCATGTCATTTCAGGCCAGGGCGTGCTGCTATATGAGTTTGCGTCAAATCTCAAAAGGTTTTTGTTTTTGGTTTTTAGAGTTTTGGGAATTGGAATTGCTCATGAGAGAACATGGAACTGTATCAGTGAATTTTCCATTGAGCAGATGAGTCCTAGTTCTTTCCTGATGGAGGTTTCCGTGGGCGGAGGGGCTGAGTGGGCCCAGGAGTGGGAAGGACATGGGATGAGGAGGAGTGTCACCGGCTGCTCAGGCTGAGGCTGTGCCTCTGGGTCAGTGAGTGGAGGTGGGCGAGTGGCCGGAAGGTCCCCTTGATGAGGGGGGCAGAGATGCCTGGCGGAGCACAGCCCTCTTCCGGATTCTCCTCCGCTCCGCGACCCCTGCTGAGCTGTCAGTGCTGGTTAACGTTTCACTGATTCCTGTAGCACATAGGGGCCTCCTGGAGCAGTCAGCTGTAGCCAGGCTTATGATGTAAAATTTCTGGAGACTAATATTTCTCTAAATTAAGTTAATTTTAGGGATAATAAAACTCACTTACACAGGTGTTGTGAGGAGATTAGAGTTGAATTCCCTTCACGAGGAGCCTTTCCCGGAAAACTGATTTGCCACCATTCCTGTTGATACCCCAGCAGAGTGTAAGTTCACTGTTGGTGACGCGAAAGCGAAAGTGTTAGTCACTCAGTGCTGTCTGACTCTTTGTGACCCCATGGATTGTAGCCTGCCAGGCTCCTCTGTCCATGGGATTCTCCAGGCAAGAATACTGGGTTGGACAGCCATTCCCTTCTCCAGGGGATCTTCCTGACCCAACGATTGAACCTGGGTCTCCTGCATTGCAGGTGGATTCTTTACCACCTGAGCCACCAGGAATGGCTTCTAAATGTCTTTCTATAGGAATTTTGATAGAGATTGGAGGGGGAATAAACAGACAAGTCTCACTTCACCTTGGGAAAATGTCCCCTGTGATCCCCAAATTCACTAATTTTGGTGTAAACTGTTTAAAAGGAACGATAAAGAAAGGGATGATGAATGGAGAAACAGACTGATGGACACAGGGAGAGGGGAAGAGAGGGTGAGATGTATGGAAAGAGTAACATGGAAACTTACCTTACCGTGTGTAAAATAGATAGGCAACAGGAATTTGCTATATGTCTCAGGGAACTCAAACAGGGGCTCTGTATCAGCCTAGAGGGGTGGGATAGGGAGGCAGATGGGAGGGAGGTTCAAGAGGGAGGGGACATATGTATACCTACGGTTGATTCATGTTGACGTTTGACAGAAAACAACAAAATACTGTAAAGCAGTTATCCTTCAATTAAAAAATAAAAAAAAAAGAGGATAGTTGCTGCTGGTGGGGTGGTTTGTAAGCGGATTCTAGTTGTAATTGGTGGTTACATCTTACTGCGATGTAATATTTTTTTGATAAAGACCTCAGAGATCTTTTTCTGTCTCCCTCTTGCCACTTCCACCATCTTCTGCTCCTCCTCGTGTTTCATTCGGATCCATCCAATAGATGTTTGTGTGCTGACTGCTTTTGGTGATGTGGGAGATGTCACAAAGTTACAGTGGGCAGTAGGGAAATCAAGCTGTTAAGACATGGTCTGCCTGCTAAAGCTTTTGGTCTGGCAAGGTGGACAATTGGACAGTCATGGACATACAGTGCGATAGAGTAAGGCCTGCAACAGAAGTGTCTGTGGAGTGTTAAGGGGGCACAGAGCAGGCGTGTCTGAATCAGTGCATGGGGCTCAGGGCAAACTTCTTATGCGAAGTGATGCTTTGGATTGACTCTTTTCTTATTGCTTCCCGTTATAAACCAGTTAAATAAAATGCATACATTGTAATATAGTTCAGTGAATTTTGACAAATGTGTCCATCCATGGAAATACCACCCCAATCAAGATACTAATAATTTTCAGCACCACAGAGAGTTCCTCTGTGCTCCTTTCCAGCCAGTACCCCACCCCCAGTCACCACCTCAGAGACAACCAGGTGAATGGGCCTTGGGGTAGACATTTACAACAGGAAGGGAGGACGAAGGGCAATTCCGGTGTGCAAAGGCATGGACGGGTGAGAAATTGTGATGCGTGTAAGGGACCCCTGTCCTCTCGTCATTGTACCCCTGGAGCTATAGGAATGTCATCTCTGTTGGTGGTTTGTCAAAGGTGAGGCTAGGAGTCAGGTCACTAAAGGATGGGCAGTCAAAACTTGACTTTCATCTCATTAAACAGCAGGAGTATGGATGGGATTCAGGCAGGGTAGTGGTAGTGCACTTAATTTTATTTTGCTTTTTTGCTAATTAACAATCCCAGTATTTTCACTGAGGTAAAATAAACAACATGAAATTTACCATCTCAGCCATTTCGAAGTGTACAGTTCAGTGGTAGTAAACACATTAACACTGTTGTACAACCATCACCACCATCCATCTGCAGAACTCTTCATCTTGCAAAACTGAAACTCTACCCACTAAACAGTAACTGCCCATTCTCCCCTCCTCCCAGTCTATGGCAGGCATTGTCCTACTTTCTGTCCATATGATTTTGACTACGTTAGGTGCCGCACACAAGTGGAATCAAATAGTGTTTGTGTTTTTGTGGCTGGCTGATTTCCCTTCGCATAATGTCCTCAACTTGATCTATGTTGTAGCACATGTCAGAATTTCCTCCCTTTTAAAGGCTGGATTCTTTGTATGTATTCAGCATTTTGTGTAAGTGTGTTTTGCTTATCCATTCATCTGTTGATGGACCTTTGGGTTGCTTCTACATTTTAGCTTTTGTGAATAATGCTGCTATGAAATTGGGTGTACAAATATCTGTTTTAGACTCTCATAATTCTTTTTGGTATGTACTGAGAAATGGAACGGCTGGATCATGTGGTAATACTTTGTGTGATTTTCTGAGGAATCATCACGCTGTTTTCCACAACAGCTGTACCATTTGACATTCCCATCAGTAGTGGACAGGGGTTCCAGTTTCTCCACATCTTTGCCAACACTTGGTGTTTCCTCTTTTTTGGATAGCGGTCATCCTAATGGGTGTGCAGTGGTGACTCCACATAGTTTTGATTTGCATTTCCCTAATGATTAAGACCTTAATTTTAAAGAGATCATCTTGGTGTCCAGTTTTTTTTAGAAATGGAAAGGACGTTGATAGAGGCAGATAGACCCTGTCAGGAGTGATTACAGTAACCCAGAAAAGAGGAAGGCCTAAGTCATGACAGCGGGTGGTGAAAATGGAGAAAAGGGAATAGATGGGAGAGGAGGTTAGGAGGCAGGGTCTCCAGTACTTGATGACTAGGTGGCGGCTGAATTTACAGACTAAAGCCACGTACAAAGCAGGACACCCATGGTATTTTCTTTAATAACAGCAGCTTTTGTGCCTCCCCATATTTTAAGATTTTGCTTATTCAAAGTCACCAGCTGGTTAGTGGAGAACACTAGACCTCAGATCCCTGGCTCCCAGCCCAGGTGGGGAGTTCTTTTCTACCATATTCTTAGGGCCTCTTAAATATCTCAGAAATAGGCCAATTGTTATGCTTGAACAAACCATTTTGGGTTTCCTTCCTCGAGGAATGACTGTATACCAATTCAATTTGTGATTTTTTATAATCTATAATTTTTAAATAACAGCTTTGTTAAGGTATGATCCACATACTGTGCAATTCACTCATTTAAACTGTACAGTTCAGTGGTTTTAATATATGGGCAAATTGTGCAGGCGTCACTATGATCAATGTCAGAACACTTTCATTCCCCCAAAAGAAACCCTATGCCCATTAGCAGTGACTCTCAATTCTTCTTCTGCCCCCACAGCCAGCCCTAGGCAACCACTAATCTACTGTGTTTCTACAGATTTGCCTATTCTGGAATGGTCACAGGAATGGGATCACACACTACGCGGTCTTTTGTGACTGGCTTCTGTCACTTAGCACGTTTTCAAGGTTCATCCATGCTGTAGGGTGTATTAACACTTTATTTCTTTTTATTGCTGAACAATATGCCAAATTTTCTTTATCTGTTCATCAATTGATGGATATTTGGGCTGTTTTCACTTTCTGGCTAGTATGAATAATCCTGCCATGAACACTCATTTACAAACCAATTATGGTTTTAATGGGAACAGCTACCTTATGAGGTTGTTTTAAGAATAAAGTGAGAGGAGGCACGTAAGGCGCCAAATAGAGTGCTCAGTACACAGAAAGTACAAAGCAAATGGTGATGTCATATGCTGAGGCTGGTAACCATGGTGATAGGTGACTCTGTTGGGAGCTGGAGGGGCTGGAGGTTGATGGCCCTCAAACATTTCTTTCTCGCCTTTTGCCCTACTCCATGGCTCCACTTACATCTTCCCCTTTTCTTCATTTGTACTTTCTTTCCCCTTCCCAACTCATATCTTAACATTATTGCTGGTTCTTTTATGGATTGCTTAGTGCCCAGTAGCCTGAGGACAGGGCCATCATCTTTGTTTCTCATTGGGAATAAGTGTGACTAAGCCTTGGGAGTGAGTTTGGTGATGGACAGGAGGTTACTGCTGGGAAAAGTCTATAATGATCTTTTTCTGGATTTCAGAGGTGCTTATTTGGGTGACAAAACCTAATGTAAGATTTCCAGCCACAATTAAGTTTTAGAACCTCTTTTTTTAATATGCAAATACTCAGATATTTTGTCTTTTAATCAAAGGAACGTTTGGGTATCTTCTATACTGCTACGCAAGATAATTGTTTTTCATAGGTATTTATCTTTTTTCAGAATTTGTTGGTATTTTATCATTTTTTAATAGAAGTATAGTTAATTTATGATGTTGTGTTAGCCTCAGGTGTACAACAAAGTGATTTGGTTATATATATACATATATTGTGTTGTTCAGTTGCTAAGTCGCGTGTGACTCTTCTGCGACCCCATGGCCAGGCTCCTCTCTCTCTCCATGGAATTTTCCAGGCAAGAATACTGGAATGGGTTGCCGTTTCCTCCTTGAGGGGATCTTCCCCACTCAGGGACTGCCTCTCCTGTACTGGCAGGTGGATTCTTTACCACTGAATCACCAGGGAATATATACACACATATATATTGTTTTTTAGATTCTTTTTCATTGTAGGTTATTACAAAACATGTGCTCTACAGTAGGGGTTCTTGTTGTTTATCTATTGTATGCATAGCAGTGTGTATACATTAATCCCAACCTCCTAATTCATCTTCTACCTCCACCCTTCTCTATCCCCTCTGCTAATTGTAAGTTTGTTTTCTATGTCTTTGAGTCATCAGTTCAGTTCAGTTCAGTTCAGTCGCTCAGTCGTGTCTGACTCTTTGCAACCCCATGAATCGCAGCACGCCAGGCCTCCCTGTCCATCACCAACTCCCGGAGTTCACCCAGGCTCATGTCCATCGAGTCCGTGATGCCATCCAGCCATCTCATCCTCGGTCGTCCCCTTCTCCTCCTCCCCCAATCCCTCCCAGCATCAGAGTCTTTTCCAATGAATCAACTCTTCGCATGAGGTGGCCAAAGTACTGGAGTTTCAGCTTTAGCATCATTCCTTCCAAAGAAATCGCAGGGCTGATATCCTTCAGAATGGACTGGTTTGAGTCATAGGTATTTATTTATCTTAATAGTAAATAAATTTTTATCAATTCCAAGAAAATAAAAAGTAACTAGAGACAATTTGCATTTTAAAAGTTTAAGTTGTTAAAACATTTTGAGGGCAAAATTTTATTTTATTGTTAGGAAATTGTTAAATTAGGTCCTCTATAATACAGTAATCTGTCTTTATGTGAAGAGAGACAAACATCTCATTAAATAAAATTGCTTGACATCAAGCAATTGATCAAATATTTCAGTGAAGACAGTTTTATGCTCAGTGTTGCTGCTGAATGGTGTCTGCATTTGAAACTCGCTTTCATATTAATTCAAGATGTCATCGGTGTCTCTCTTTGACTCACACAAAGGAACAGAAACGATTCTTACAGGGAGGACCTCAAAAGCAGAAGCTGCGCTGACACTGCAGAAGATTTGAAAAAAGATTCAGCAGGCCTTTTTGAAAGTGTGTTATGTGGGTGCACTTTCTTCTGCCGAAATTGATAGTTCATTTGCTTTTGAAGTCTGGAAGGGAAAAACAGTTACCAGAAAGAAACTCCCCTTCTTGGGAGCAAGGCTGGCTTGTCGCTGGGAGTTCTCAGTGTGTTGTTGACTGCCGTTGTGAACCACTTTTCCTTACTCTTATCCAAAGAAAGCCTTAGAATGCAAATTTATTTTTAAAATTAAGTTTTTTTTCATGCTTCAAAAAGTGAACTTGTGTGAGTGACCACTCGCTGGTCCTCAGTATTTTTGTGCAAAAATGAAGACAGTACAGATAGTGAAAGCTTGTCAGAGGGGCATGCTGGAAAGATATAGTCACATACGAGTTCAGAAGAACTGAAAGACATTAAGAAAATTATAAAAGCCATAAAACAGAACCTTATTAATCAGAGTAGCAAAACCTACCAAGGAGGTGACAGAATTCAAGAAAGAACTAAAAATAAAAGGAAAACCGTCATTTCACAAAAGAAGACTGAACTAGAAGGAACAACAGAACAAACAGATAATAGAAGGTAAAAAGAAATATAATTTAACAATAAAAAAGAAATGAAATTAAAAGAACTTGAGTGAAGTGAGACATAGGAGTAAGAAAGGTCAGCAATATGGTTAATGGGAGGGGAAGAAGAACAAAGAAAGGGAAAGAACAAGTGTTAAAACTGGAGGTCAAGAAAACTTTTCTGAAATATTTCCTGGAATGTTTTGAACTACAGATTGAAAGAGCTATACTGACCCAGAACTGAAATACCAAGACACATTCTAGAACCGTTGCTGGGGCTTTAGAGAAAAATTTAAATTTTCTTTTAAGGCACAGATAGCATGTGCCTTATGAAAGAAAGGAAATTAGATTATTACCAGACTTAAAAAAATATTTTATGTAATTTATACTTTCCATTTATGGTTGTTACAAAATATTGGCTGTATTCTCTGTGTTGTTCAATGCATTCTTGACCCTATATTACACACAATAGTTTGTACCTACCGATCCCCAACCTCTCTATTGCCCCTCCCCCCTCCCCATTGCACTGCAGGCAGATAACGAATCTGCAGTGCAGGAGATGTGGGTTTGATCCCTGGGTTGGGAAGATGCCCTGGAGAAGGAAATGGCAACCCACTCCAATATTCTTGCCTGGGAAATCCCATGGACAGAGAAACCTGGCAGGCTACAGTCCATGTGGTCACAAGAGTCGGACACAACTTAGTGACTGAACCACCACCTCCTCACTGTATTACCAGACTTTTTGACAGCAAACATTTATGGCAGAAGATGGAATAAGATACTTGAGGAAACAAAATCTGAGTGAAAAATTTTATCTCCAGTAAGACTGATACTAACTGTGATCAACTTGCAAGAACTCAGGGAACATTGTTCTCAAGGGCCCTTCCTTATTACAGTGGCCACTAGAGATCAAGTCCACGACATAGAGAGACACTTACAGAAGAACTGGCGGTGAGCATGAAATACATGTTTGCTTATAGAACTGAGACTTAATAAAGGTTAAAGAGAAAGATTATAATATCTAAAGGTTATATAATCTGTCAGCATAGATCTAGTGCAATCATTGCAAAAGAGGAGAGAATAAGGCTAACCTAAGAAAAACATTTTTTAAAGTGTTTTCTCTATTCAAAATCTGTGACAGTGTTATTATTATTCTAAGTCTGTTGTGCAGTTGTCATAGCTTAGAGCAAATGATGGGATATTCTGATTCTGTCAGCTTTGTGGTCCTTGAGAACTAGGATTGTTGGTATGGAAGAAAGGGTGCAAACCCCTAGTAGCTCTAGTGCCCAGAGGGTGGCCCTGATACACTGTGTTCCATTAAAAGAAACTAGGACTTGGAGAAATGGCTGATTCCAGGTCTAGAGCAGGAAATGTATAAGATGAACCAGAGCACCTTGGCGTAGCACAGGCAGGAAGACGGTCAAAGGCGACGAGAGGGACAGACAAGAGTCCCAGGGGCCATTCTGAAGAGGCTCCCACTAGTCAAAGGTGAAGCAATTTGAGCCTTAATGAGAATAACATTGAAATATATTTAAATTCATGACTTCACAGTGGTATCTAAAAAGAAAGCTAACTGGTCACCTTCTGAGGATGCCAGGTAACCAATTCTTTATTATGAAAACTGTGAATAAAAACAAAGAGTCAAATGTTTGTCTTGCTTCTCCTTTATGAATTGCAACCAAGTAAATGAGAGGAAGTATTTCTTTGTGAAATGCTTCTAGCCCATAAACAAAAACAATGTGATAGAATTAGAGTATCACCATTCTAACTACCTCAAATGAATCAGTTAACCTAGGCGTTGAGTGAGCACTGACAACCACCGATATTAAAAGAAAACGAAAACTGGACATTATGTACCCCCTGGTGAAAGAATACACCACCACTTCGTCTTGTTAAAGAGACAGAATCTGAGTCTCATCAACCCTCTGGATCTGGTGGCCAATCTGTGGGAAAAACACAGGATAGGGGAATATGTTGCCCTGTACCGTAGTGCAGTAGAAGTACAGGTTGGAGGAAACTGCACAGATTAAACAGCTTAGGTACTTCAGCAGATACACTGTAAGCAAATGAAGGGGACAGAAGGGGGATATACCAAGTCAACAGAGGGAGCCGACTACCGTACTGTGCCCATTTGGGTGATAAAACCATAAAATAACACAGGAAGGTTACGCAGGAAGGTTAGAGGGAGAGCTGGAGGCTGTGATTAGTATGGGGTACCTGGAGAATACTTTATGGAGTGTTCTGTTCTTTTTTTTCTGTATTTACTTTTTTTAGTTGCTCCAGGTGTTAGTTGAAGCACGCGGCATCTTCATTCTTTGTCACAGCAGGCAGGATCCTTAGTTGTGGCATGCGGAATCTTTAGTTGGGCATGTGTACCCTCAGTTGCGGCATGTGGGATCTAGTTTTCTGACCCGGCCCCCTGCACTTGGAGCTCAGAGTCTTAGCCACTGGACCACCAGGGAAGTTCTCCCAAGTGTTCTGTTATTGCGTGCATGCTAAGTTGCTTCAGTCATGTCTGACACTTTGTGAACCTATGTACTGTAGCCCTCCAGGCTCCTTTGTCCATGGGATTCTCCAGGCAAGAATACTGGAGTGGGTTGCCTTGCCCTCCTCCAGGGGATTTTCCCAACCCAGGGATCAAACCCGCAGCTTCTATGGCTCCTGCATTGGAGGCGGGTTAATTATTACTGGCTGAGCCAGTGGGGAAGCCTGTTCTATTGTTAACACACTACTCTACTTGTTTTAACATATATATAGCCAATCCATCCAACCATCTGTCAACTCATCTTAATTTTACATTTCAAAGTAAATTACAGACATTTGTGTACTTCCCTCAAAGTACTTCGGTACTGTATACCATTAACCAGAGCTTAGTATTTACTTACAGCTTTTATCTTTTGATGTAAAATTTACATAAAATTAAATACATAAATTTGTAGTGTACATTCACTGAATTTTGATAAATACATACAACCATGTAGCTCATATTAAGATATATATTACCAGCACCCCCCAATTCCTCATGTTCCTTCTAGTTCTCTAAAACCTGAATGTATTTTTTTCTCAAATAAAGAACAAAATTGATTTCTTTTTGAGTTAAATTAAAAAAAGCTTGTTTTACTTCTTCTTTCCTTCCCTTGACATTGTTAGCTTTTGTAAACATAATATACTCTAAGAATCTCACTTTGGATTATTGCCAGTAGTACTGAGAGGAAGTCTAGAATGGTGGTTAAAATTTTGGAACCAGACTCCCTGGGTTTGAATCCCAGCTCTTTCCCTTATCAATGGTGTGAGATTTCTTACATACCTTCTCTGCCTCAGTTTTTTCCTTTGAAAGTTAGAGGTAATAATAATACCTTCATCAAAGGGCAGTTCTGAGGATTAAATGAGGTAGGGTAGTTGGCCCTCCATATCACAGTCCTCTGTAGATTCAATCAACAACGCGTTGAAACTATTTGAAGAAATTCTAGAAAGTTTCAAAAAGTCAAAAAGTAAAACTTGAGTCTGCCACATGCTGGCAACTATTTGGCTAGAATTTACATCATGTTTACAGTTATTTACATAGCATTTGCATTATTTTAAGTATTATGAATAATCTAGAGATGATTCAGAGTACATATGAGGATGTATGTAGGTTTTATGCTAATACTAAACCATTTTATATAAGGGACTTGAGTATTCATGATTTTTGGAATCCTTGGGGTTCTGGAACCAATGCCCCATGGATTCCAAGGGACGACTATATATGTAAAGCACTTACAACAGTCCTTGGCACATAGTAAGCATGATCCATGTGTTTGTTGTTCTTAAATTACCATTTAAATTTACATTTATTTATTTTTAATTGTTGGCTTCTGCCCTATATTAACATGAGTCAGCCATAGGTATACCTAGGACCCCTCCCTCCTGAACCTTCTTCCTGCCTCCTATTCCTTCATATCCCTCTAGGATGTCACAGAGCAACAGATTTGAGCTCCCTATTAAATTACCATTTCACACTATGTATCATTTCTTTTAAGAACTGTTTTCATGATTGTCTTCAGATTTAAAATTACTATTAACAAGAATAATAATAACAACAATTCTTTAGACTTTACTAGATTTGAGGGTATATTCCCAGCATCCAATGACTTAACTACGGGTTGTCCTTATAATCCAGAACCATTCATTTGTTCTAGAACCCTTCAGAGACCATCCATCTAGTATAGCTCCCATGTGGTCTTGAGGAAACCTTCTCTGTTTAGCTTTCTTTTTTTTTTTTTTTAATTTTTATTTTTACTTTACAAAACTGTATTGGTTTTGCCATACATTGACATGAATTTGAGCTGTGAGACTCACACAGGGGATTCAGCAGACTCATCACAGGAACTGCTTGGTTATAAACTCGGTTATTCACACAAAAACTTGTGGAACTCTTCAGGAAACTGATACTCTACATATGCCTGTGATTGTTGTTATTTACTGTTCTCCAGATGAGCCTGTCCTTTTCATCAGCCTGGATATTCTGACTTTAGCAGACGGGGTCAGCTTGCAGACCCTCCATTACTGCTGTGTGTGTGCTCAGCTGATCAGTCACATCGGACTCTTTGCGACCCCATGGACCATACCCCTTTAGGCTCCTCTGTCCATGGGATTCTCCAGCAAGAATACTGGAGTGGGTTGCCAGTTCCCACTCCAGGGGATTTTCCCGACCCAGGGATCGAACCCGCCTCTCTTGCATCTCCTGCATTGGTAGATGGATTCTTTACCACTTCGTCACCTGGGCAGCCCACCATCCATTACCGGTGTCTCCTTTTTTCTCCTCCCTTGAGTCATCCTCCCCAAGGATGCCTCCATATCCACCACCACCTTCCAGCCGTTTCTCCTGTACCATATGGTCAGCTGCCATTATGGCAGCTTCAACTATCCAAGACTCCTACAGGGGCTGGATCTACCTTTTTCTCTGTGAGGGAGCAGGAAAGTTTCTCCCATTTCTTTGAAATCATTAGTTTTGCAGCTATGGAATTTAGGGCAGGCATTTGGAATTCTGTTTGATTTTTACCTTGTGCATGTTTACTCATCTGCGATCAAACCTCTGAAGTCTACTAACAGAATGTGCGGCAGAAACTATATCCCATCAAGATGAACTTTTTGGATAATATTAAAATTATCCTTAATTTCTTCTTTCTCTCTGTTGAGGGAACCTACATTTAAAGTTACAAACTACATCAAAGCTAATCAATACATCAGATTGGATTTTAATTTGTACATTTCATGTTCTCTGCATATATGATAAAGACCTATCACAATCATATTAAAATTTTCAAAGATTCAGTTGAATCTTATTTTTACTTTAAATTAAAATTTAAAGTGTCTAATATATAAACATGTGAATTCATAGTAATTCTAGCAAACTGGCAGGGAACGAGCCTTATGAGGGGCTCCAAAACACATCTGTGATGTTTCTTCATCTACAAAAGTTTCAGTGAGTCATGTCTGTAGAAGGGTTAGACTTTTCCTTCCCTTTCTGTTGCTTCTCTCCAAATAGCCTGCCCTCTGACTTCACTGTGTTCCTTATCACTGTCTACACCCCTGAGACACTCCAGGTTACAGTCTCATGGTCAACCATGCTATACACGAGAAAAGCAGCTAGATTGTCAGTTTTGCCTCTTTATCTTCCGATTGTATGAGCTCACATACCACAGATGCATACGTTTCTTGCAGCCAAGAGTATGCTATCCTTAGAGACGTACGGAAAATCAGCCTGACCCCCATCTCCCATCTGACTTGTGAATTTCCAGGTGGTGTGTTCTCATGGTCACCTCTGCATCTAACTTACCATTCCTTTGAACTCTAGGTCTGACCCAGATTTCACCTCCTTTTAGGTGTTCTCTCTCTCTTTGATGTTTGCCTAGACATGGAATACAATGTCTTTTCTTTGCACATCCCCAAAGTCCATATGCAAAGAGCATTTTGTATCACAGATTCAGAACTACACGGCAAACAGTTTCTTAAATTTGTTATCTGAGACTCCTGTCCTTCCTCAACATTTCTTCCTGGGTGTTCCATCCTTCTTATCACATTGCTCTGCTCCTGTCTCTCTGCCATTTCTCTTTTCTTCCTTCTCCACTCAGTCTGGACAACAAGTTTCTGTTAATTTCGTGGACAGAAGAACTTAGCTCTTTCTTGGTTTCCCAGTTTTCTTCCAACTCATGACTGAAGCCTCACTTTTGGGCACCCAAATCAGTGTATGTTGCTACAGAAAATCCATGGTTCTGCAGGAAATTGTGCCAATTCCATTGGCTCAGAAGAGATTGCATTCAGATGTATTTTTAAAATGTCAGTGTTTAATTTTTCCCTCTACCACTCAGTACAGCACCCAGAAGTTGACTATGATCATGTTGGAATTTTGCTAGCAACTGATCTTTTCTTAGTTGATTCTCTCTCTTTTTTTTTTTTTTTTCAATTTTTCTAAAGTAAAATACTATTGAGGATCCTGGCTCTGTGCTATGGCACTCTAAGCTGACAATCTGAAAACACTTTATTGACTTCATGGAGTCATTGCTTTTTATTATACTCACTGTCTTTGTGTTGGTATTTCTGCATATAACCTAATCACTTCCTTATATAATTGAGAGGTGATTTCTTGATTTGATAATACAAATTTATTTAAATTGATTTGGGCTGTTGATTCAGGAAAAAGATGGAATAAAAGAACTTTTCCTCAATTCTTTCCTCTAAACACAAACATACTTGGATTTATTATTTTTTAAATGTAGTTATGAAAATGAAAGTGAAATGTTAGTCACTCAGTCATGTCTGACTCTTTGAGACCCCATGGACTGCAGCCTGCCAAGCCTACCAGGCTCCTCCATCCATGGGATTTTCCAGGCAAGAATATTGGAGTGGGTTGCCATTTCCTTCTCTAGGGGATCTTCCTGACCCAGGATTGAACCTGGGTCTCTGACATTGTAGGCAGACTCTTTACCATCTGAGCTGCTTTACGATTTTATTGATTTATTTTTGCCCTTTCTGGGTTTTGTTCTGTGTGGGCTTGTCTGTAGTTGCAGTCTGTGGGCCTCTCATTGTGGTCGCTTCTCTTGTTGTGGAGCACAGGCTCTAAGGTGGATGGGCTTCAGTAGTCGCGGCTCCCAGGTTCTAGAGCACAGGCTCAGAAGCTGTGGGGCACGGGCTTAGCTGCTCCATGGCATGTGGGATCTTCCTGGACCAGGGATCAAACCTGTGTCTTCTGCACTGGCAGGCGGAGCCTTTACCACTAAGCCACTGGGGAAGCCCCATACTTGGAATCATTGAACAGACAATAACAACAGGACTCTGAAAGCTGGAAAAAAGCAGCAGGCTGGTCAGAAACCCTAACACATGAAGAACGACAACATGGTGAATTCCTAGGGTTTTTATTTTATCTCCCATATACTCCTGGCCTCAGGTGACAGAGGGGTCCTGCAATCTGGAACCCCCAACAGCCAGAGACAGAAGAACCAAGAAAAGCCTGCCTTCTGTGGCCAAAGGGTCAGGAGAAGGGAAGCCCAACAGAGACCCAGTGTGGAGTCACAATCCATGTTTCACATCTTGGGCCAGGAGGCAGTCTGATCTGCTAGCAACTGTCAGCAGCAAGACCCCCAGCCATCCTAGGTACTGTCCTACAGCCATAAGTGGGCATCAGTTTAAATGCCAGCAGATTGCTCATCTGAAATCATGGGGTCCAGGGAGAAGTGGCACAACATTTTTCAAGTGCTGAGAGAAAAGAATTGTCAACCCCCAATCCTACATTCAGACAGATTATCCTTCAGAAATGAAGGGGAAATGAAAGCATTCTCAAATGAAGGAAAGCTAAAAAAATTGTTGTTAGCAGGACTACCTTTAAAGAATGGATAAAGAAAGCTCTCCAAACACATATAACAAATGATAACAGAAGGGTTTCAGAAAGGATAGAAAAACAATGGAATGTGTTAAAAAAAAAAAAGGGTGTAAGCATAACAGAATATGCTATTACACCATCTAATATGGTGCTCGATATATGTAGAGGAAATAGCATTTGAAAATGGGAAGAGTAAAGCAATCTATTAATAAATAGAAGTAAGTTTTTTACCCTTTATTTGACTTGAAAATGTCAACACTAGGAGGTTGTGATTACTGTATATATTTAGGTAAATATGTATATATATACACACACAGTATACCTAGAGTAACAATTAAAAACTACAAAATGATATACTAAAAACATTATAAACAAAAATGGAACTCTAAAAATGCACCCAAAAGAATTTCAGTTGGGGACTTGAACAGATATTTGTATACCAGTATCCATAGCATTATTCACAGTAGCCAAAGGTGGAAACAACTTGTGTCTATCATTGGATGAACAGATAAACAGAATGTGGTATATACTCGCAATGGAATATTATCTGGCCTTCAAAAAGAAAGGGATTCTTACATATACTACAACATGGATGAATCCTAGGGACATGCTAAATAAAATATCAGACACAAAAGAACAAGTATTGTGTGAGTCTACTTAAATGTAGTACCCAGAATAGTCAAATTCATAGAGACAGAAGGTAGATCAGTGTTACCATGGGCTAAGGGAGGAGGGAATCAGGAAGTATTGCTTAGTGGGTACAGAGTGTTTTGTTGAAGTGATGAAAAGGTTTTGGAAATAGTGGTGATGGTTGCGCAGAACTCTGAATGTAATTAATGCCACTGAATTGTGTGCCTAAAATTATTTGAAGGGCAAATTATATTGTGTGGGTGGGTGGGTGGGTGCGTGTGCTTGCATGCTAAATTGCTTCAGTCATGTCCCACTCGGCAACCCTATGCACTGTAGCCCACTATGCTCCTCTGTCCATGGATTCTCCAGGCCAGAATACTGGGGAGGGTTGCCTTCTCCTCCTCCAGGGGGTCTTCCTGACCCAGGGATCATTCCCATATCTCTTATGTCTCCTGCATTGGTAGATGGGCTCTTTACCATGTATATATATAAACACACACACACACATATATGCTTCCTGGGTAACACTATATATATATATATATATAATTAGTCACAATAAGAAGAATGTAGTTAGACTTTGGAGGTCCTGTAGCCTACTGGCAAGAGCTAAATTATGACTATCCTTTACTGTAGAGGATCTGTACTCCAGGTAGGTCTCCTGAACAACCTGTGATTAGTAGCGTGTCAACCAGTGGAGACAAGGCATGTCATATCTGAGGATCTTTCAGTGGAACTTCAGTTCTCAGCCACAAAGTCCGCTGAACGTGGTATAAACAGGTGGGTGGTGGGAGCTTTGCATTAATTATTTTCCTTCCTGTGATTTAATCTGATTACCAACTGTGGAGTGATAAGGTGGATGCGCTGATCTAGAGAAGAATGAGCTCAGTGTTTTCAGCCAGGGTTACTGGAAACCCTCCTGTTGACCTTGTCTGCCTCCACTCCCTTGGTTCACCTGCATTCCTTAAGCCTCCGTCCTTGAGCCATCTGCTGTCTCAGTGAAGTGGAATGCTGACTCCACTTATCCACGGGGTCAGCATGTCACACCCTAAGTGACTGGGGACTCCGGAGAAGTGGCCTAACACATGAGGTGGGTTCCCTTACCAAGATGCAGATTCTCAGGGCCCCTTACGTTGCACAAATAAGGCTGTCTTGATGGGCTGTTGGATGAGTTATCTTTGAAGTTTGGCTGTTGAAAGATTAATTCGGCCTTAGCCTCAAAAAAAAAAAAAAAAAAAAGAGAGAGAGCGTTAATATAACTTGTGAAGCATTAACTATACTATTTTTGAGAATGAAATCATCTCTATAAACATTTGCTACACATTTTGCATATGTTTATGCTGAACTATTAAATGTGTCAGTGAAGTTCTTAGGCTTTGCTTATAGTTTTAATATATCTAAGTGTGTTGAATGCCATGCAATTTGTATCCAGGGAAGCATCTCACACAGTGTGTTGCCAGCTGGGGGATCATTCATTCATTCAGCATTAATCAGTTAGCAAGGTACTCTGCTATGCCTTGAGTCCAAATCTAAAAGCATTCCCCCATCATCCTTACTACCACCAGTACACCAGAAGCAGGGGACTTCTTTGGGAGGCCTCGGCAGGAGGCCTCACCCTGCACACAAACCACCTTTCCCTAGCAGAGCCTAGAGTTGTTCTACTGACTTCCCAGGAGTTTAGAGAGCAAGGTGAGCAGGTGCTGGTATTTGGTGTTATGATGTTCTCTTTCCTTTTAATCGTATCAATAAAGGATTTTCTTTTTTTCCCCTTGGGTTTTAAAAATTGAAGTGTAGTTGATTTATAGTATTGTGTTTATTTCTAGTGTACAGCAAAGTGTCAGTTATCAGTTCAGTTGCTCAGTTGTGTCTGACTCTTTGCAACCCCATGGACTGCAGCATGCCAGACTTCTGTCCATCACCAACTTCTGGAGCTTGCTCAAACTCATGTCCATCAAGCTGGTGATGCCATCCAACCATCTCATCCTCTGTTGTCTCCTTATACATATATATACTTTCCAGATCCTTTTCCATTATATGTTACTATAAGATATTGAATATAAGCCCGTGTGCTGTACAGTAAATCCTTGTTGTTTATCTAGTTTACATATAGTAGTGTGTATCTGTTAATTCCCAGCTCCTAATTTATCACTCCTCACCTTTTCTCCATTGGTAACCATAAGTTTGCTTTCCATGTCTGTGAATCTGTTTCTGTTTTGTAACTAAATTCATTTTTATTATTTTTAGATTCCACATGTAAGTGATATATAACATTTGTCTTTCTCTGACTTACTTCACTCAATATGATAATCTATAGATCCATCCATGCTTATGTTGCTGCAAATGACAACAATCTGTTCTTTTTTCTGGCTGAGTAATATTTATTTATATATATGTATGTGCACACACACACACACACATATATATAGCACATATTTTTATCTATTCATCTGTTAATGAACACTTATGTTGGTTCCATGTCCTGTATATTGTAAATAGTGATGTTATTAACACTGGAGTACATATATCCTTTTGAATTAGAGTTTTCATCTTTCCTGGATACATACCCAGAGATTGTTAGGTCATATGTTAATTCCATTTTTAGTTTTTTTAAGGAACCTCCACACTGTTCTCTATAGTGGCTGCACCAGTTTAAATTCCCACCAATAGTGTAGGAAACATTCCAATAAAGAGTTTTCATTTATTTATTTATTCATTTATCTTTAAAGGATTTTCTTAATTTTCCACATCACCAGGCATTTTCCCCTAAAACATCTCCTGAAATCAGTCAGTCTTTATCCATATGTAGACACACACAAGCATATATGTATGTTATGAAGGTAAATAATAAAATAAATTACTTAATTTTATTATTTATAGATTATTGGGCTTCTCTGGTGGCTCAGTAGTAAAGAATCCATGTGCCAATGCAGGAGACGCTGGTTCAATCCCTGGGTCAGGAAGATCGCCTGGAGAAGGAAATGGCAACCACTCCAGTATTCTGGCCTGGAAATCCCATGGACAGGGGAGCCTGGTGGGCTACAGTCCATGGGGTTGCAAAGAGCTGGACATGACTGAGCAACTAAACAGCAACAGTAAAATACAAGTGAAGCTGATATGCAACTTACTAACAAAATATAACCAATACCATTGAACCTACTTTGCATTTCTCCTTTATTTTATTCCTCTGCTTCCCCAAACCCAGCCCATTAGATCACTGTCCTGAGTTCTTTCCTCTGGCTTGTGGGATCTTGGTTCTCCCACCATGACTGAACTCAAGCCATCAGCAGTGAAAGCACCAAGTCCTAACTACTGGATCATCAGGGAATTATCATGAATTCTTTTTTTTTTAATAATTTTAATACATAGGCATATATCACAAAACAATGTATTATTTAGTTTTACATATTTAGACTTTAGGTAAATTATATCAGACTATGGTTTTGTTTTATTTTTTGGTATCCTGATTTTCTTTTTACCTAGCATTATATTTTTCAGACAAATGTTATTGTGTGTAGTTTATAGTTCATTTATTCTTGAAAGTGAAAGTTGCTCAGTCATGTCCGACTCTCTGCGACCGCATGGACTGTAGCCCGTAAGGCTCCTGTGTCTGTGGAATTCTCCAGGCAAGAATATTGGAGTGGTTTGCCATGCCCTTCTCCAGGAGATCTTCCCAACCCAGGGGTCAAATCCGGGTCTCCTGCATTGCAGGCAGATTCTTTACCACTGAGCCATGAGGGAAGCCCTAATTTATTCTTACTGCTGTGTAGTATTCCGCTGTGTGAATATTCTGCAGTGCTTTTAACCATTCTCCTGTTGATAAACACTTTGGTTTTTTTTTTTTTTTATACTAACAATGCCGCTAGAGCATTCTTGTACCTGTCTTTTGATGTAGCTATGTAAGAATGTCTCCAAGCTATTTGGCGGTTCTTGGTTTGACCTACTCTCGTATCTATTTCTTGCCTTTCTGCTGATCTGCTGTGTATTGCAGGAAGCGGACCCTACAGGCTGTATGCTTCAGGCTCTTGAGTCTGATGGGTTTGGTGAATGGGAGGCAGTACGGGGGGTTGGAGGGGTGGGATGTTGGAGGGACATGGAAGAGAGAAGTCAGGCATTTTCCCCCCTCTGTTTTAAGCAGTATTTCTGAAAGTGGCCATGGCTGAGACTTCTCCTGGTTCTAGGTTCTGGACAGGCCACTGTGGTTCTAGCTTCTGCCAGGTGACTACTATCCATGTGTTTTTAGAACGTCGTTTTCTCCCTTTGTCTCTTGTGACTGAGAGTCATCAAGCTTTTCCCATAGAGGGTCACACAGTAAATATTTAAGGCTTTGCAGGCCACACAGTTTCTATTGGAACTTCTCAGCTCTGTGAATGGGTGGGGCTGTGTTCTAACAAGACTTTACTAAATTCACTAAATTTAGTATTTTACTAAATGTTACAGAATTTACTAGAACTAGAAGACATGTGTATGAGACTATTGGATAATTGCCCTATAAATTCCTGAGGCTGAACTTCATTCTTTCTGTTCTTTAGGTGGGATGATTTTTAAGATCTTTCTTCATGTTTGCTATGACTGAGTGACTTTCACTTTCACGTTTGCTAACCCTTTGTTCATCTGGTAAGCCCATCCAGTGAATTTTTCATTTCAGTTATTGCTCTTTTCAATTTCATTTAGATCTTTTTTGTTCATATTTATTTATTTAATTTTGGCTGAAAGTGAGCACCTCTCAGTCGTGTCCAACTCTTTGCTACCCCATGGAATAGTTCACGGAATTCTCCAGGTCAGAATACTGGAGTGGGTAGCCGTTCCCTTCTCCAGGGGATCTTCCCAACCCAGGGGTCAACCCAGGTCTCCTGCATTGCAGGCTAATTCTTTGCCAGCTGAACTACTAGGGAATCCCTGAGCTACCCGGGGAGCTGGTCCAGGTCTTAGTTGTGGCACTCGGGATCTTGGATCTTCATTGTGGCACACAGAATCTTTAGTTGCAGCATGTGGGCTCTTGGTTGTAGTATGTGGGACCTAGTTCCCTGACCAGGGATCGAACCTGGGTCCCCTGCATTGGGAGCACAGAGTGTTAGTCGCCGGACCACCAGGGAAGTCCCTCTATTTAGAACTGCTAATATCCATTTAGATCTTTTAAAATGTTTTGTTTTATTGCTGCAGTTTCCTATATGTTCAACTCCGTAAGATCATATGCTCCTTTAAGTCCTGGAACATACTTATAGCTGCTTGAAGTATGTCTACTAATCCAACATCTGTGCCATCTTGGGGTCACATTTTTGTTTTGTTTTTTGCATGTCTAATAGTTTTAAATTGCATAATGGGGATTATTGCCGATACATTGCTGAGACTCTGGATTTTATTCTCTTCGTCTGAAGAAGGGTGATTTTTGTTCTATCAGGCAGTTCTGTTACTGGCAGATCACCTTGAATTTGTGCAGTTGGTTTTACGCTTTGTTAGGATCTGTGCAAAGCTCATTTCTGCGACAAGCCCATTCTAAGCTCCTTGACCTTGGCAGGATTCAAATTCCAAAATCATGTCTTCCCCTCAGATCTTGTCAAGAGTGCTGAGCGGTCTTCTGATTCCATATGTCTTTTATTTATTGTTTATTTATTTACTTTATTTTTGGCTGCATCGAGTCTTAGGTTGCGGCATGCGGACGCTTTCACTGTGATGTGCGGCCTTTTCTCTAGTTGTGGTGCGTGGACTCGGCGGTTGTGGCATGAGGGCTTCATTGCCCCACAGCATGGGGGATCTTAGTTCCCCATCCAGGGGCTGAACCTGCATCCCCTGCATTGGAAGACAGATTCTTAATTGCTGGACTACCAGAGAAGTCCTCCATATATATTTTAGAATCAGCTCATCACAGCCATATTTAAAAACAACTGGACTATATGAGACTCTTTTGCTTTTATCTGGTTTGTCTATTTCTATTCCATACTCAGTGCTCTCATTTCATTTAGTTTCTGTTTTCCAATTTTCCATCTGTTCTTTTTTATATTCTTTCTCAAGCCTTTATCAGGTGTAGTAGAAAAGCTTTTGTATACATATATAAATAATATGTATAATATATTATATATATTATATGTGATATTTTATATATATTATATGTAATATAATATATATTTTAGAAAATAAAATATATATTTTTAGAAAACATGAATTTTTGCCTAACTAAAAACATGATGTTTTGATTACACTTCTTTGACTTACTGTGAATAGAATGCTAGATTTCTAATTTTAAAAAATAGATAAACAACAGGCAACAAAGGTTTATTATATAGCACAGGGAACTATAGTCAATATCTTGTAATAACCTATAATGGAAGATAATTTCAATAACATATGTGAATATGTATAACTGAATTATACACACAAAAAAGAATTCTACTTTCTGAAATTTAGTAATGTTTATCTCTTTGCCAGTTTTTCTAAATGTCCTGTGGACATCTAATAACAACATATGAGATACAAAATTTTAAATATATTTGTATAGGATATGATTAATATAAATTAATTAAATATAAATCTATTATATTTAAATTATTAATGACATCATTCAACATGCACCTATTCTTATTTTTTCTGCACTTGATATTCTCAGAGAAATGTTAGTATGTCTCACTGTGATGATATATTTTCTTTTCCCTTTTATTTCTCCTGATTTTTGCTTTATGTATCTTTGTTTCTTTGTTGTTAAGGTTTCTAATGGTTTATGATGTCTATCTTCTTTGTGAATTGTACCTTTTATCATTAAAAGTATTCATCTTTGTTTCATTTAAAATAAATTAAAAAATATCGTGATCTAGAATCAGCTCATCAAATTCCTATTTATGGGGACTTAAGTTTTCAGCTAAAGAGTGGTTTAAGAATATGTGACATGGTCTTTGTTTATAATGAGTTTTTATTCAAATTGCAGAGAGAACTAATATCCATGAAAGAGTTAAAAGAATAAGCTGGTAGGTAAAGTGCAGGATTGTGGAGAATATATTAGACGTGGAGGAGAAACCCAGAATACAGTTGGATACAGAAAGCAGAGGAGACTAGTGAGGACAGTAGGGCTTGAAGGGTGAGATGAAGAGGAAGAAAAGTGTGCTCAGAGGTGACAGAAATAGAAGTTGCCGAGTATTAACGCATCCTAGTCTACAGAGTGCTTTCACATATATTATCTCATTGGGTCCTCAGGGAACACTACTGAGTAGACAGGCTGTTGTTCTTTGTTCAGTCGTTCAGTTGTGTCTGACTCTTTGCAACCCCATGAATTGCAGCACCCCATCAGGCTTCCCTGTCCTCCACTATTTCCCAGAGTTTGCTCAAACTCATGTTCATTGAGTAAACAGGTAATGTTCTTACTTTAGGGAATGTAGAGGCCAAGTGATTTGCCTGAGAATCTAGTTTGTAAACGCTAGGCTGGAACGTCAGCCCAGATCTTCTGCTTCTAGTCCGGAATCCTTTTGACTGCCTTCCCTTATCACTCCATATATAAGAATGGTGTCGAGAGAAAGCCAGGAGGCCTGGAACTGAAGTCTGTGTTATGCACGTGCCTTCTCTCTTCCCCAGAGCATGTCAGAAATCAGGACAGGCTGTTTGATCTGTGACCCTGTTAATGCTTTTAGCATCCAGGCCGCCTCAGCTAGGGAGCCAGGAGAGGAGATTAAGCAGAGCAAACAAAATAAAGAGTGGCAGTTGAGAATCATGTGGCTTTGGGACTTCCCTACTGGTCCAGTGGTTGAGACTCTGCACTCTCAATGCAGGGGGCATGGGTTCGATCCTTGTGCCCTTAGTTGGGGAACTAAGTTCCCATCTTAGTTCCCTTAGTTGGGGAGCTAAGATCCTGCATGCTACACAGCATGGTCAAAAAAAAAAAAAGAATCATGTGGCCTCAAAAAGATCTTGCATACCTCTTAGGAAATTAAATTTCATGTCAAATCATGCTGATACCGTGGCTCTATTATAACAGACTTCTTGTTTTTCCTTAAAAAGAATGTCACAAAGTAATCATATATTTTTTTTCAGGCAAAAATTGGGGTACTATCATTTGCTCTGGACTGACACTTGATACAACACCGGTTTGGGTGTAGAACTAGTCCTCCCATGCAAAACAGCTGAAGCTGGAAAGTTGTTACTCATTTCCAGCACCTTCCTTTCTTCATCTCTTCCCAGCCCTTCAATTGTTGAGTCCCATCTCTTATCCAGTGCCCTCTTGATGACTCTTGCTCACTTCTAAGCGATACCAGTGTTCAAGATTGAATGTGATCGATGCAAGCTAGAGTAAGCTGATTTATGATAAGCTATTTTGATATCTTTCAGGAGCATCTTCATTGAGATAAAGGTGTGCAGTAGGTGGACTTTCCAGCTGCTATTTCTGTTGGGTGGCGGGTGGGTGGCACAATTAGAGAAAGAAAATTTTAGTTTTAGTCCTTCATCCTATATCTAAAGTCATACCAAATCAGCAAACATTTATTGAGTACCTATGAAATGCAAATCAGCAAAATTTTACTGGATGTCTACGATATGTTTTACTGTGGAATATATGGTTTAATCTCCAGAATTGTGGGGTCTATTAGAGATGATGTAACTTCCGAATTCTGAATTTGAGGTCTTAGGATATTCCATGAGCCATCTGAAATTCAAGCAGTATTTGTTGCATGTGTGTGTATATGTGTGCATACATTTTGCTGGAGGGGGTAGTGTGTTTATTAGTTGTTCAGTCATGTCTGACTCTTTGTGACCCCATGGACTGTAGCCCGACAGGCTCCTCTGTCCATGAAATTCTCCAGGCAAGTAAACTGGAGTGGGTAGCCATTCCCTTCTCCAGGGGATCCTTCCTGTCCCAGGGATCAAATCTGGGTCTCCTGAATTACAAGCAGATTCTTTACCATCTGAACTACCAGGGAAGCCCAAGGGGCCACACCATTCATCAGAATCTCAAAGGAGCCTATAGTCACCACCCTTCCCCCAAAGCTTAAAAATTACTGGCAAGGGGTCTCTCTTCCATCACATGTGGACTCCAGGACTGTGGTAGAGGTGGGCTCATTTCCTTCTCCAATAGTGATGTCAGAATCAGAATTCAGAATCACATCCCAAGGCTCATCCTAGCTTTGTTGTCATTGGGAAGCAGATTTTGACACTGAAATTTGCTTTCAGAAAGGACCTTCAGGAGTACCTTTGGGATTGACACTTATAAAAGGGAAGGGAGGAAAGCAAGATTGGGTGGAGGGGGATACTTTGATGCCATCTCAGAGGATGCTGTGGCTGATCCCATGGGGACCTGGGTGCCTGGCCTTTACCCCTCCCACTGATCAGTGATCGGATGAGGAGTGTGACCTTGGGTGAAGTGGTGATCTCCATGGAAGGCAGTCCCAGGGGCAGGAGTCTGGTGGGGACTAACAGCGGAGGGCTTGCTGCTGACAGTCCACTCAGCAGTATGATTCCTGTAGTTCAGAAGAGCCTAGCTCTGTGCAGCTCAGATCCACTTCTTTTGTGTAAAGTCTGGGGGAAGCTCCTCCAGGATTCCAATTAGATTGTCCTCCTGTGTAAGCTGATTCTACTGATGTAGCAGTAAGCCTTTGTAGGCTTTATCTCCCACTTCCTGGAGAGTATACCTGTTAAATCCTCCAGTGTGCTAGCCACTTGTCCGTTTGCTCTGATGATGTATATTGTTGCTCTCCAGTCGCTAAGTTGTGTCCAATTCTTTACTCCCCCATGGACTGCAGCACACCAGTCTTCCCTGTCCTTCACTGTCTCCCTGAGTGCTCAGACTCACGTCCATTGAGTCAGTGATGCCATCCAACCATCTCATCCTCTGTCACTCCCTTTTCCTCTTGCCCTCAGTCTTTCCCCAGCATCAGGGTCTTTTCCATCGAGTTGGCTCTTTGCATCAGCTGGTCAAAGTATTAGAACGTCGGCTTCAGTGTCCATCCTTCTAATAAATATTCAGTGTTGATCTTTAGGATGGACTGGTTTGATCTCCTTGCTGTTCAAGGGACTCTCAAGACTCTTCTCCAGCACCACAGTTTGAAAGCAGCAATTCTTCGGTGCTCAGACCTTTTATGGTCCAACTGGCTTCTCTTTCAGGCGATTATTTCCGTGTCTAAAAACCGTTTTTGGCTCAAGTTCAGAAACCGGGCAAAGATCCATGATGTTTTACTGAGGCAATAGACCTCAGCTTCCTGATTATCCAGCCTTTATTTATTAAAAAACTCTTTATAGAATTTGTTACAATATTGCTTCTGTTTCGGTTTTTTGGCCATGAGGCACACATGTGAGATCTTAACTTCCTGACCAGGGATCGAACCCATACCTTCTGCATTAGGAGATGAGGTCTGAACCACTGGACCACCAGGGAAGTCCCCTGACCTTGATTTATTTTGATTTTACAGTTTAAGTAATACCTTTGTTAGGATCCCACTTATTTTGTCCTTAGGGATCCCATGTTCTGTTAGTTGTTTTCATAACTGTGTCTCAGACCTCCTGGTTGCTCCCGACCTTGCCACACACTGTGATAATTACATCCACCTTCCCTCTGCCCTTTAATCATTGTCACCTGGCCAGGGAGGCAGGGTACTGTGGGCGTGGATCATACTCTCATCCTCGTTGCTGTTAATGAGTTGCTTTGTAGCCATGTCTCTACTATCAGCCCTGGCCCACAGGAGGCAGACTTCATTGAACTGCTCAGCTTTGGTAAGCGGTGCATCCTCTGGTGGTTTTTCTGGCTTCCTTTCCATCTGGCACCCCTGACGACCTTTTGGCCCCTCCATGGCGGTCTACCATGGCAGTTCTGGTATTTCTGCTTCACTTAGTGTGGCCCGTTGTCTTTTCTGTGCTTTCAGGAATCATGCCAGGACTATGTCGGCTCCCTCTCCCGTGAGCCGTGCCAGGGTGTTGCATCATGTACTCCAGAAGACTGTTCCCCAAGCCATAAAGTCTCTGTTATTCATCCCTGTGTTCTGCCCTCGTTGACGGGAGCCTGCTCAGGGCTCAGGAGCCCTGTGTGCCCACCTCCCTCCTGCTGCTGTGGACTGGGGAGAGCCTGCTCCTCCTGGGTGGCCCCTTCCTCCATACCTGGCCTCTGGGCCAGATGATTATCTTCCACTTCTCTCCCAGCTTGCCTACACTTCCCCTGCATGCCGTATTTATGATTATAGAGCTGGGTTACGTGGATGGCATCACCCACTCGATGGACATGAGTTTGAGTAAACTCCAGGAGTTGGTGATGGACAGGGAAGCCTGGAGTGCTGCAGTCCATGGGGTCGCAAAGAGTTGGACCCGACTGATCGACTGAACTGACGGAAAGCTTGTTATCGGCCTAATGATGGGAAGGGGAGGTGAGGGTGAATCCTGAGGGGGGCATGCGTTATTTTGCTGGGGAGAAGGCTCTGTGTCACCTCCAAGCAAGAGCGGAGGGCTAGCCCCTCATAGGGAAGAGTGGGCCACATCGGCAGGCTCAGAAGTTTCGGGGAAATATAGGAATTTAGCATTTTCAGCTGGATCAACCTGGATGCCTCCATCCCATGAGTCAAGGTCCCGTTCTTTCCCAACCAGGACTCTGTCCTTTGTACAGCAAATCTACACTGGTGAGGACTTTACCTTAGAGCTCAGTTGCTCTCATTCTCAAGTCCTAGGAGCGATCCTCAGCATTCCTGTCTCCCACCATAGGTGATAACAGCCTCTTCACATGTGATCAAAGAGGCCACCTGGCTTTCACCTGTAGCTTTTAATTGATGATTCCTCACTCTCAGCTTTTCGTTATCTTTTCCTGTAGTGTCGAGGGTGTTTAGCAATAGCCACACAATTTCGTCCTTCTTACTGTTTCTCCAGTGCATGATACATCATGGCAGCTGATGCCTTTCTTTCCACCAGGGTCGCATCCCCAGTTCACCGCAGCTACAGATTTTAACAGTTGCACTGCTGCCTTTTCACACAGTCCCACCAGCTATGTGAAGAGAGGGGTCCCAGGAAGGAGACAAGTGAGAATATTGACAATACACAGACGGGCCCTGCCTTTCCACCCTCGTGTGCTCCACAGGCAAGGGTAGTGAGGATGAGTGGGCTGTCACTGGTGTGCTCTGACAGGAGGTTTGGAGCCCTCCTGCAGCAATGAAGGGCTTGTCTGTTTTTCTAGTTAAGATTCCAAATCATCTCTGCTGCTGCGAAGTCACTTCAGTCGTGTCTGACTCTGTGTGACCCCATAGACGGCAGCCTACCAGGCTTCCCCGTCCCTGGGATTCTCCAGGCAAGAACACTGGAGTGGGTTGCCATTTCCTTCTCCAATGCATGAAAGTGAAAACTGAAAGTGAAGTCGCTCAGTCGTGTCCAACCCTTAGCGACCCCATGGACTGCAGCCTACCAGGCTCCTCTGTCCATGGGATTTTCCAGGCAAGAGTACTGGAGTGGGGTGCCATTGCCTTCTCCGCCAAATCATCTATGTTTCCGCAGAAACCCAGAGTTCCTCAGAGGTCTCCGAACGCTAGCAGTCCTGGCAATGTGTGTAAGGGACTGGGCAGGTAAGGAGTGGATGAGAACTCACTGACTGTTCAATAGAAATTGAGTAGATAAGGAGAACTGATAAAACGCAGTTTGGAAATTTACCTCATTCATCATTTCTAGTGTTATAGATGATGGCTAATGCACTCCACTCAATCACTGCTCAGCTCCTGGCAGGAGGTAATAATGACACCTATTTGGGGCAGAGTGGGTAATGACAAACCCCCTGCACTCACACAGGGCCGGTTCACAGCGGTATTGTCCGCTCCCAGAGCCCAGCTAAAATCAGCCCATGTTAGTTTGAGTCCTTGGAGCTGCAGACTCCAGGTTGGCGTTAAGCATGCAGGAGATTTCTTGAGCAGAGGTAGGCAACACAGTGATACAGGTCTGACAGTGGAGGCAGGAAGAAGGAAAGGAAAGCAGGACCAGGTAAGAAGAGTCTTGAGTGACAGCACTGTTCCAGCAAAGATTCAGCCAGGCCGACAGGGCGTCCTCAAGCTGGTTACATGGTGCAGTATATGAACTTCTCATTGTGGTGGTGTCTCTGGTTGTGGTGCATAGGCTTTAGTCGTGAGGGCTTCAGTAGAGACACCACAGGCTTTGTTGCTCCGAGGCATGTGGAATCTTCCC
This sequence comes from Oryx dammah, assembly GCF_014754425.2. Classification (NCBI taxonomy): domain Eukaryota; kingdom Metazoa; phylum Chordata; class Mammalia; order Artiodactyla; family Bovidae; genus Oryx; species Oryx dammah. The sequence goes on from NW_024070193.1 coordinate 12,884,279, forward strand.
GGACCAGGGGTCGAACCCATGTCCCCTGCATTGGCCAGTGGATTCTTATCCACTGTGCCACCAGGGAAGCCCATACCTTAACCTCTTGATGGCTGCTTATTTATGTCACGTCCAGGAACATTATACTCGATTAGCTATCTCCCAGCTCTCTGAGTGTCAAACCCCCTTCCCTGCCCCCCTTGGCCCCTAGTGCTTTGGGCCCCATTGTCCCGGTAAACACTAACAAGCCTGGCTCTCATCATGATGGCCTGCGGAGGAGTCACCACCCAGCTTCTCCGTGAAGCCAGGTGGATAGGGGAGGTCCTCGAGCCGAAGCTGCCTGTTGGAAGACTGTATCTTCACGGATGAGCCTACCTTAAGTAGCCCTGCTGTGCCCTGTCACTGTCTGGGAGCGGCTGGCCGAAGCCTGGCACAAGTATGGTGGCAACTCTAGAGGCCGGGCAGCTGGGCCAGTGGTCAGTTAGGCTCCCTGCAGCGGGGGGCCGGGGGCACTTTGCCTGGCTACTCACAGTATCTCTCGGGATGCACCCGGGAGGGGAGTAAGACCAGGCCCATAACACAGAAAGGAAAAGTTGTACCAAAGTCACTAAGCATAGTTTCTGTTTGTTTTCCCCAAAATATTTCTGGCCAAGTCACTTTCAAACACAATTCTTCTTTGTGCCCAGCATTTTAAAAAGCTGAGGTATAATTCACATATCATAAAATTCACCTGTTAAAGTATACAACTGAGTGCTTTTTCTCCTATATTCACAAACTTGTGCAAGTATTATGACAGTCTAATTTTAGAACATTTCATCACCTCCTAATAGAAATGCCACCCCGTTAGCAGTCACTTCCCACTCTCGTCCCTCCCACTTCATTCCTGGCAACCACATATCTGCTTTCTGTATCTAAGGATTTGCCTATTCTGGACATTTTAGTATTTTCAAGGTCACTCAAGTTGTAGTACGTATCAGTACTTCATTCCTTTTTAGTGGTTAAATACTAGTCTTTTGAATGGTTTTACCACATTTGGTTTGTCCATTCATCAGTTGGTGGACGTAGGGATTGTTTCCAATTTTTGGCTATCATGAATAATGCTGCTCTGAATATTTGTGTATGGGTTTTTGTATATTTTCAGTTCTCTTGGGTATAAGAGTGAATTGCTGGGTCAAGGGGTAACTATGTTTACATTTTTAAAGAACTGCCAACCTGTTTTCCAAAGTGTATGCCCAACATTTTTATAGGCATTTTGGAAGAAAGGAAAGTGGACAGTCTCTCAATCCAAAGAGTTTACAGTTTACAGTAGATGATATGAGAGTAAAATGCAGACCTTAAACTATAATGATAATATTATTGTTGTTGTTTAATTGCTAAGTTGTGTCTGACTCTTTGCAACCCTATGGCGTGCCAGGCTCCTTTGTCCATGAGATTTTCCAGGCAATAATACCGGAGTGGGTTGCCATCTCATTCAACAGGGCATTTTCCCACCTAGGGACAGAACCTGAATCTCCTGCTTGGCAGGTGGATTTTTTTTTTTTTTTTTTTTTACCACTGAACCACCTGGGAAGTCCATAATGATAATATGTGTTCTAAGTCACTTCAGTCATGTCCGACTCTCTGTCACCCTATGGACTGTAGCCTGCCAGGCTCCTCTATCCTTGGGATTTTCCAAGCAAGAATACTGGAGTGGGTTGCCATGTCCTTCTCCAGGGGATTTTCCTGACCTGGGGATCGAACCCAGGATCTCTTACATCTCTTGCATTGACAGGCAGCTTCTTTACCACTAGCACTACCATGATAATAGACCTTATAATTAAGAGCCAAACCATGTGGCTCTAAATTAAAAGTGAATCTACAGGGAATTACCTGGTGGCTAAGTGGTTAGGGCTCTGCACTCCTACTGCAAGGGGTACAGGTTCGATCTCTGGTCAGGGAACCAAGATCCCGCATGCACACATACTCTTAGAGCTGTAAAGGAAGAATGAACCTGTATGAAATAGTTAGGGCTGTGCCAACATTTCCACAGTTCTCTCCAACAAGACCAGCATGGGACTAATGCTTGAAACCCTGGAAAGCCTACCCTGCATCAGGAATGTGTTTTGCTTTTTTTCACTTTACATTATTTTTAAAGGCAAAAATCTGATGTGGTGGACACATTTGAACTTACGTTTTAGATATTTTCTCCAGAAGTGAACGTAAATTTGAGTAAAGCTACTCCATTCTCTGATCTGGTTTTCCTGGTGACATAAGGTACACATTTGCTGACTCACTTGTTGGGGTTATGGTTAAAATCTGTGGGCAGGAGCAGAGTGCAAACAGCTAGTTCACAAAAGAAATGAACCCTGAACTATGCACTTGAGGCCACGTTAAGCCGTAGCTTGGGGCATTTTCTGTTTCCTGCTGAAACGATAGTGTAGCATTAGTATGCTGCTTCCTTCTTCCTTCAGTGGTCTTCTTAATGGGTGGAATCAAGTGCTTTCCATTTGCTCTCCATTTATCTTTCAGAGAGCAAATAAATGATAGGATGGGAGTTATTCCCACTGAATTATTCTGAGATACTTCCTAAGTAAAACTGGCATCACCTTCGCTCCATTTCACGTTGATGTTTGCAATGGATTTCCCACTGTCTGAATTTCCTAATGCTCCCGCTCAGCATCCAGACCTTGCTGTCCTCTTTAGAGAAATCAGCCTCCACTGGCCACCCTGGAGGCCTTCACTCCCCCAATGCTCTCACCTGCAATCGCTCACCCAAGTTGGCCTTCACAGAGAGATTTGTTCTAAGTGGTGCACACCCTCCTTTCTGAGCTCGCTCAGCTTCTTACAAAATGGACATTCACTCTGAATTTTAAGTAAAAAAATTAGGGGGAGTGGGGATGAAGGAAACCTTTTCTGTTTGTGCACCAAGGAACATGTTCTGTGTCCCTTCATGAACGAGTAGAGACTTAATAATGGACTGGTGCCCCCTCCCCCTTGTTAAAATTCTCATCTTTCAGTATTAAAAAAAAAAACATAAACCCAATTGCATGGTGAATCTGTCTTTATTTTCCCCATGACTAAACACTGCGTTTTTCAGCACTTAACAGTCATTGTTCTGAAAAATTGGTTTCAGATCAGACCCTGTTTCCTAATGAGGCAGTGACTTGGTTGGTAATACATTTCTTCCCCCTGGAACTGTAAACAGCAGGAGACACGAGAAAAAGCATAAAAGATAGATGGGAAATAAAATTTTGCAATTCCCCCTTTCCGGTGGGGTCTGTGAGTAATAAAGGATTGATAGAAGACCGGCATCTTTGACTGAAATTCTATCAATCAAAACTGCTAATTAAATAACTACAGTATATCCAGCCCTGGTCATTGTTTGTTGAGGACCCAAGAAAAGGAGAGTTGCTGCAAGCTAATCTGGGAGGAAAGTTTTTTTTTTTTTTTTAATTTATTTCATTGACAGATAGTTGATTTACAATGGGTTTCCCTGATAGCTCACTTGGTAAAGAATCTGCCTGTAGCGCAGGAGACCCCAGTTCTATTCCCGGGTCAGGAAGAGCCACTGGAGAAGGGAAAGGCTACCTATTCCAGTATTCTTGGGCTTCCTTTGTGGCTCAGCTGGTAAAGAATCCTCCTGCCGTGTGGGAGACCTGGGTGTAATCCCTGGGTAGGGAAGATCCCCTGGAGAAGGTAAAGGCTACCCACTCCAGTATTCTGGCCTAGAGAATTCCATGGACTGTATAGTCTGTGGAGTCTCAAAGAGTCGAACATGACTGTTCAGTTCAGTTCAGTTCAGTCACTCAGTCGTGTCTGACTCTTTGCGACCCCACGAATCGCAGCACGCCAGGCCTCCCTGTTCATCACCATCTCCCGGAGTTCACTCAGACTCATGTCCATCGAGTCCGTGATGCCATCCAGCCATCTCATCCTCGGTCGTCCCTTTCTCCTCCTGCCCCCAATCCCTCCCAGCATCAGAGTCTTTCCCAATGAGTCAACTCTTCTCACGAGGTGGCCAAAGTACTGGAGTTTCAGCTTCAGCATCATTCCTTCCAAAGAAATCCCAGGGTTGATCTCGTTCAGAATGGACTGGTTGGATCTCCTTGCAGTCCAAGGGGCTCTCAAGAGTCTTCTCCAGCACCACAGTTCAAAAACATCAATTCTTTGGCTCTCAGCTTTCTTCACAGTCCAACTCTTACATCCATACATGACCAGAGGAAAAAACCATAGCCTTGACTAGCCGGACTTTGTTGGCAAAGTAATGTCTCTGCTTTTGAATATGCTATCTAGGTTGGTCATAACTTTTCTTCCAAGGAGTAAGCGTTTTTTAATTTCATGGCTGCAGTCACCATCTGCAGTGATTTTGGAGCCCCCAAAAATAAAGTCTGACACTGTTTCCACTTTTTCCCCGTCTATTTCCCATGAAGTGATGGGACCAGATGCCATGATCTTCGTTTTCTGAATGTTGAGCTTTAAGCCAAATTTTTCACTCTCCTCTTTCCCTTTCATCAAGAGGCTTTTTAGTTCCTCTTCACTTTCTGCCATAAGGGTAGTGTCATCTGCATATCTGAGGTTATTGATATTTCTCCCGGCAATCTTGATTCCAGCTTGTGTTTCTTCCAGTCCAGCGTTTCTCATGATGTACTCTGCATAGAAGTTAAATAAGCAAGGTGACAGTATACAGCCTTGACGTACTCCTTTTCCGATTTGGAACCAGTCTGTTGTTCCATGTCCAGTTCTAACTGTTGCTTCCTGACCTGCATATAGGTTTCTCAAGAGGCAGGTCAGGTGGTCTGGTATTCCCATCTCTTTCAGAATTTTCCACAGTTTATTGTGATCCACACAGTCAAAGGCTTTGGCATAGTCAATAAAGCAGAAATAGATGTTTTTCTGGAACTCTCTTGCTTTTTCGATGATCCAGTGGATGTTGGCAATTTGATCTCTGGTTCCTCTGCCTTTTCTGAGTGACTTTATAATGTTGTGTTGATTTCTGCTGTACAGCAAAGTGATTCAGTTGTAGATATTTCTGTTCTTTTTCACGTTCTTTTCTGTTATGGTTTATCACAGGATGTTGAATATAGTTCTCTGGGCTATACAAAACATTGCTGTTTATCTACCCTATATAGTTTGCATCTGCTAATCCCCAACTCCCAGTCCATCCCTCTTCCACCCCACCCCTTGGTAACCACAAGTCTGTTCTCTCTGTGTGTGAATCTGTTTCTGTTTTGTAGATAAGTTCGTTTGGGTCATATATTTCATATATGTGATATCATACCTTTCTCATACTTCATTTAGTATGATAATCTCTAGGTCCATCCATGCTGTTGCAGATGGAATTATTTCATTATTTTTTATGGCTAATATTCCTTTGTATGTGTGTATACACATACCACATCTTTTTAAAAGATTTCTTTCTTTTTTTTTTTGGTTGCATTGGGTCCTTGTTGCTGCATGTGGGCTTTCTCTCGTTGTGATCATCAGGGGCTGCACTTTGTTGCAGGGCACAGGCTTCTCATCAAGGTGGCTTCTCTGGTTGTGAAGCAGACGCTGTAGGCACGTGAGCTTCAGTAGTTGTGGAGTGTGGGCTCATCAGTTGTAGTGCGTAGGCTTAGTTGTTCTTGGCATGTGGGATCTTCCCAGACCAGGGATTGAACCTGTGTCCCTGCATTGGCAGGCTGATTTTTTAACCATAGGACCACCACGGAAGTCCCGCACCACATCTTCTTTATCCACTTATCTGTCTGTAGACATTTAGGTTGCTTCCGTGTCTTGGCAATTGTGAATAATGCTGCTGTGAATATAGGGGTGCATGTAGTTTTGTCATTGGGATTGATCGATCATAGGAATGGGATTGATAGATCATATGGAAACTCTATTTTTAGTTTTTTGAGGAACTTCTGCACTGTTTTTCATAATGGCTGCACCAATTTATGTTTTCACCAACAGCATGGTGGTCTTCTGGGCCATTTTCATTGGCCTTCCTTCAATGCTTTCCAATTCCCTCTTTCCAGACCCCAAGCTCTCCATCTTTCAGAGTCTGATTCAAGTTACACATATTTTGGCAGCTTCCCTGATTGCTACAGCATTTGCTGATCATTTTAGTCTATTTTCTCAACTCTATAGTACAAATCTATGTAAATAATTTGATTCTTGCTTATAAATTATTCTGTATTGTTCAGTAGTTCCAAGTGCCCTCTAAATGCCCTTCAGAGTTGAGAAAACATCTGAGGTTGTTCGTCTCTCTCAGAGTACTTACCATTTATCTATCAAATCGATAATATTTATAAAGGGCTTCTTCTGTATTAGGCCCAGTTCAAGGTACAGGTTTACCTGGTGGCTCAGACGCTAAAGAATCTGCCTATAATGCAGGAGACCTCCCCAGATTCAGTCCCTGGGTCAGGAAGATCCCCTGGAGCAGGGAATGGCAACCCACTCCAGTACTCTTACCTGGAGAATCCCATGGACAGAGGACCATAGTGGGCTACAGTCCATGGGGTTGCAAAGAGTTGGACACGACTGAGCAACTAACACTTTTAAGGTACAGGAGACACAATTCCTGCCCACACGAATCTTACATGCTAGTGGGGAAGCAAACAATATACAAACCAAATAGATGATCTAATACCGGAAGCATTCTGAGAATCCCTGTCTTTTCATTACAGTTGATTTGCAATGTTGTGTTAGTTTCAGGTGTACAGCAAAGCGATTCAGTTATACACACACTCATTCTTTTTTTAGGTTCTTTTCGCACATAGGATATCATAGAATAATGAGTTAGAGTTCCCTGTACAACGCAGTAGGTCCTTGTGGGTTATCTATCGATACGTGTAGCTTCTAAATAAGTCATTCGTTTTGAAGAATAACTGGAGACCAACTAAAGAATATAGTAAACAACCTCAGGCAAATTATTTATGCATTTTACAGCAGATCTGTGGTTATCATCTTGGGCATTTAATTTTGCAACGCTTCAGTTTCTTCATCATGCTCGTGTGCCATGAGGCGTACACACAGAACCACATCAATGCACGGTATCCTCGTCCCCTTCCACACTCCAGTGATCAGGCTTAGTTACTCGCACATTTACTAGTCTACCAACTGTTCAAAGCCAAGCATCTGATAAGTATTCTCAGTTTTGTTTGCTATTGGATTGAGGGACTTTAGAATCATCTGATCCACTCCCCACATGATAGATGGAGAAATCAAGGCCCAAAATATATGTGTTTTGTGTAAAACCACATACTAATGAATTGGCAGAATCAGGAGTAAGACCCAACTTCAGACACTTCTCCACCCCGACCCTGTGATTTCACCGTCTCATCTGAAATGGCTCCTCCTTGACCCTTACAGGATGCTAGTGTTCAGTGTCTACTGTATTTTCTGATATGGGACTAGTTTCCCACCAAACAATATGCTCACCTTATTCAAGGCTCTATCCCTTCTGTGTACTGTACTGCCTGGCATGCGCATGTATTCAGTAAATGTTGGATGAGTGAAGAGATCAGTGAATAATTGAAGTGCATCTTACTTTTGTAAGAAATACACATTTTTGAAAAGTGATATGTAAAATGAATTTCAATAAATAGAATGTGACTTTCTTCTTGATTCTCATTCAGAGAAGAAAGATCACTATATTTCTAATTTGCCTTGGATTCAAAAGTAATTCCTTACATTTTAAGCTTTAAGTTTTCCCCCTCTAGCTCAGGGACTTTGTAAAGCAGTTCAGAGTATATAGGCTAACAATATCAAATATATTCAAGAACTTCTACTTGGGATCACTGTGATTAACTTTGAGTTAACTGAGGCATGATTTATTCTGTCCTCAACCTATTATATATCTATTTACCACTCCTGGATTTCCCATATTTAATTTCTTAAAGTAAGGCCCACCTTCAGCATGTGTGTGTATTTATGTGTGTGTGTGATGAGAACCAATGCCAAGGTTAAGTTGGCCCAGAAATGAGGAAGAGGGAAGAAGTATATACCTCATCATAGAACAGCATCAGAGCAAAAGCCTAGCAAGTGAGAAAGACCAGGAGGTAGACTGAGTCACAGTGGATACAACCTTGAGTGCCAGGATGAGAAGAGTTCATTTATTTGTAAAAAGCTTATTTTATGTTGTACTACAGCCAATTAATAATGCTGTGATTGTTTCAGATGGACAGCAAAGGGACTCAGCCATACATACACATGTATCCATCCATTCTCCCCCCAAATCCTCTCCCATCCAGGCTGCCACATAACGTGGAGCAGAGTTCCATGAGCTCTACAGTAGGTTCTTGTTGGTTATCCATTTTGATTACAGCAGTTGTACATGGTGATCCCAAACTCCCCTAACTTTCTTTTCCTTCCATCCTCATCCCCAGCAATCATACATTAGTTCTCTGTCTACCTGACGTTCATTCTCTGAGTCTGTATCTGTTTTGTAGATAAGATCACTTGTATCGTGTCTTTTAAGATTCCTCATACGAGGGATGTCATATGATATTTCTTCTTTTTCTGACTTCACTCAGTTGAGAAAAGTACATTCAATTTGATAAGTATTTGAAGAGTTTTAGCAGAGTTTATAATATGTCTCATCTGCCCTCCACTGTTCTTTCTAGCTTATTCTTTCCTCATCCCAATTCACAGGTACACACCCATTGAAATGATGACCTACCCCCGTTCACCAAGACTCCCCTTTCTGTTGCCTCTGTTTCTCCACCTCCTCTCCCATCCCTTTATTTACAGTCCACTCTAATTTATTCTGTAGTGGACAGAGGATGAGATGGTTGTATGGCATCACCGACTCAATGGACACAAGTTTGAGCAAGCTCTGGGAGTTGGTGATGGACAGGGAAGCCTGGTGTTCTACAGTCCACGGGGTTGCAAAAAATCAGACACGACTGAGTGACTGAAGTGAACTAACTTACTCTTGAGGTTTCACCTATCATTTCCTCCAAGAGACTTCCCTGTCACCTCCTAACTGAGTTGGACTCTGATCCTATGTGCCTCCCACACCCATGGTCACCCTGTCCTCTCTCTCAACTCTAACACTTACTGAATCTTCTGTATCCATCTCCAGGCAGGAAGCTCCTTCAGGACAGACTGTGACACATGGCCACTGTATTCCAGTTGCCTGGCACATAATGGCTCAAGTCTTTGATGCATGTATGAAGGGAAGAAAGAGCAAATAAATGCATGGATGGAATTATGTAATTGGTCCTGCACTTTAGGAACCTTACCTGGCAAGATGAATGAGAGAAGTGAGAGAGGTTAAGGAGTCCTTGTGGTATCTGGGGAAAGAGGCTAAGGCTTAAAGCTAGCTGCAGAAAGAGTACAAAATTGGGATGTAAGAAAGTTTCAGAGGAAATCTAGCAACTGATTGAATGTTCAGAATGAAGGACCAGATACAGACTAAAGCCTGAGGTTTTGAGCTTATTAGAATAATGGCACCCTGAACCGACAGAGAAGCTGATTTGAGGTGGTCTTGGTAGGGAGGTAAAAGTTTAATTTTAGACTGAACACATGTATAATATTGTCTACTAAAGCTAACTATATGGTTAGTTTTCCTGGCTCATGAAAATGCACCAGAATTAAGCTACTCATGCTTGAATGGTAGATCTGGCCTCCTCTTCATCCTTGTTGCTAATCCTCAGACTGTTTGAAAGACCCCACCTTTCTTTTTCAGCATAGATTTCTTAGTTTACTTGGGAAACTCAGCTATTTTTCTGCACTGCAATCCAGGCAAGATCCTGTATGCCTAGGAAATTAATGCTTTGAGCCTGACTCAAGGTGGTCGTTAGAATTAAACCCATTTGCATGAGAGTTCTCTCGAGTGTCAGGGCAGTGGCCACTCTCCTAGGACAGTCTCTGTGACTAGTGACATTACCTTCCTTCCTTGTATCCGGGGTCAGACAGGTGCTGAGGCTGCAGAGTGGGAGGCACCGGTCATGCCAATACCATTGCCTGGCTGGATGGCAGATGACATGTCTTTTCTAGTAGGATTACTCTCAGGATTAATGTTTGGCAAAAGACTGCTGCTGGGGACATTTGTCTTTGGCATTTTGGTCAGTGTTTCTTTCCACATCCTTTCCCTACTTTTATTTTCTTCCCAGTGGATGATCCAGGCAGGAAGGTTCTCTAAACTTCTGGGTCACTTGAAGAGAATAAGATCGTACCATTCAAGCATAGTTATTAAAGTTGGACGTTGTTTCACTTCCTTTCTCTGTGGCACTTTTTGTATTAAAACTAAATTTATTCACTTTTTTCCTTTTTATCAGAATTTTATTTCTCTTTTGATTTTTTGTTTGTTTGTTTTGGGGTATAGTTGATTAGGACGTCCCTGGTGGCACAGCAGTAAAGAATCTGCCTGCCAATGCAGGATACCCTGGTTCAATCCCTGGGTCGGGAAGATCCCTGGAGAAGGAAATGGCAACCCACTCCTGTATTCTTGTCTGGGAAACCCCATGGACAGAGGAGCCTGAAGGGCTCCATGGGGGTCACAAAGAGTCAGACACGGCTTAGCAACTAAACAACAATGACATAGATGATTAACAAACAGTGTTATGATAGTTTCAAGTGAACAGCAAAGGGATTCAGTGTGGTATTCCTATTTTAATAGTGGTTAGATTCTTAGTAATATCTGAAAATATTGGAAAGTTATTTGGTCTGGGGGTATGGCCCCTGAAGGCAGAGAGGGGTCCTAGGTTCTGGTTATTAAGACTTTGAAATTTGCACACATTGAATGGGTGTGTCCTCAGTTTGTTTGTGATGCAAGGCTATTAAACTTAATCAGTGTTTTTCAATGATATCAATGTTTCCTCTTTTATTTGAAGCTCCTCTTTTACTGTTCTGAAAAGAAATTCAAACTATTCTGAAGTGAAACTCAGAGATAATATAAGTTACTTACATATAGGATTGAAAAAGAAATCAATATAGTACCTTAACTGTAACAGAAAAAGAAATAAAAGGAAAATATTTTATATAAAATACTATATATTTCAATATGTAAATGCTCAGACCCACCAGATGTAAAGTCTTCAGATATTTGCAGCTATACATAGCATCACCATAAATGTGACAGCTACAAACGCTATAACCAGGAGTATATGGTGTTGGCGTTCATTTATCATTTTTATTGGCCATCAAATACAACTCGTAGCATTGCTGTCAGCAATGTGATTTTCCAAAATGGTGAGCGTTTCTTGGTAAAGTTCCAAACAAAATAAAGCATGATCTTCCCTTCTGGGTTGCTTTCCAAAAGAAAAAAATTACTGTATATTTAAACTGTGCAAGAAAAAAAAAAAAAAAAAAAAGGCATGTGCCTGTATGTAGAAAGGAATTTTGTTCTAAGCTCAAATAATTTTTTTAAACAAATATTTTTTATTTTTATTTATTCATTTGCACTGGGTCTTAGTTGCAACATGTCGGATTTAGTTCCCTGACCAGGGATCAAACCTGGGTCTCCTGCATTGGGAGCGTTTCTTGACCACTAGACCACCAGGGAAGTCCCTAGGCTCAGATAAGTAATTACACACACACTTCCTGTTATGTAACTGGCAGCCTGACCTTGAGAAATCAGAAGGACTGAGACACTTCTCTGTTGGTGGGACTCTTTTTCACGGTGCAGGATGTTGAGGATCCCTTACCACCCCCAGCAAATGCTAGGAGGTTCTCTCCAAATTACTGGGAGAACAACAAAGACACCCACCACAATTTCCAAAACATACTGGAGAGGGAAGGGGGTGGTGCAGGCAGTACTGACTCCCTGGAGATTTACTGAACTTGATGCCGTTCTAAGTCTTCAGGGACTCCACTGAGGGCAGATCCAGGTATTATGTGTCACAAAGCTTATTCAGTTGGGGATCTTGTCTTTAAACAAAGCATCAAAACTACAAATAGAAAATTAGGTAGGAACTTGGGTAATTATTTACCATGTGAAAAGTAATGGCAAGAAATTATGAAAATTTCAAAAGCTGATAGGTACCACAAACATCACAAACACCTAGTAATTTTAAAATTATATTTTAATATATTAAGACTTTCCTCCTGTGGTATCCTCTAATCATCTCATCTCTTCACATGATATTAATATCATTCTCTGTAGAGACAAGGAAGAATAATTCAGTCTTTACTTCAGCATGGTTGATCAAATTTTGTTTCTATTAGTGATAATTTAGAAAATTTTCTTTTAGTGTCACAGCTCATTATGATCATATAAATTGTTAGGATTGTTATCAGATTTGGGAAAGCTGCTAATTTCTTTTATGTAAGCTGTAAGATTAAAAAAAAAATTTTTTTTTTGTACAGTGACCAATTATAAGTAGCCCTTAAACTGACAGCACTCATTAACCAGTTTGTTATTGATGTTCTTATTTTAGAAGCTTCATGTTAATTTAAATTGTCTTCATCAAGTCATATTTCATGTGAAACCAGCAGGAAATGTATAGACAAGAATTCTGATAAATTCTATTTTGTATGATTCCCACCAAAAGAGAAGGGAAAAAATGGGTTTTTGTATTTGTGTTGGCCTCACTACCTCACTATCAAGTATATTTCTTTCGGGAGAAAACTTCTCTTTCAACTTGGCATCAATGAACACTTGATCCTTCATTTATAATTTTACATGTTTGAAGATGAGAAGAATTTTCCATAGGCTAGCTTCTAGTTAGCTACATGCACTGATCACATGCTTCAGGAGCTGGGTGCCATAGGGCATGTTGAGATCACGACATGGCCTAACTTCTGCATCTTCATACCGTGATAGATAGCAGGTGAGCCTGCTAAGTGGGCGGCAGGCGCATTCCTGGAAGTCTCTCTGAGATGAAAAGTGAAAGCAAAGCTTAACTCTACAGAGGAGTGACTTTGTCCCATATAAATATTTCCCATTTAAAGCAGAACTAAATGTATCCACAGTTCAACTTTCCCTTATCCAGATTCCCCAAATGACGTCTACTCTCATGGTATCAACTCTAGAAGTGTGATAGAAGGGAAGTTGGAGAGGAAGGAGATGAAATTCTCAACAGTTGTGGTTGAGATATTTTATTTCTGCCGTTGACCTATACAGATATTTTTAAATATTTCATTTTAATGCAAAATATTGCCTTTTACCTCTTCTGATGTTGCCAAATTTTGGGTGATAAACCACATAAGTTTTTTAAAATTAATTTTTACTATTGTCAAGAGAATAACATGTTTTAAAAATTCAAGTAGGGCTAGTAACAAAAATCAGTGATCCCATGGCTTCTCCCAACCCCAGAGGCAACCACCTTCAACTTATGGAATCACTTTTTCAGGTTTTCTTTATATTTTCAAAAGATATTTATGTACCATGATCTCTTAAGTTATTGTTTTGGATGTTATTTATTGTCTCTATTCTAATAGATGCAAAACTTAGCTTTCAATTTCATGTTTCTTTCTTCCAGGCATTCTTTTGGCCACCTTTGTCCTTTCCTTCCACCCTGCACCTGTCTTTCTCCAGGAACACATACAAACTTTCTTAGGACTTCTCTTTTCAATCATTTGAGAAGTCCTTTTAGCTCATCTCATCTTCTGTGTTCTAGCACCCAATTCCTGACTCTCACACCTTTCATTTTCTTGGTTTACTCCTCTATTTTGGTGAAATACATCTTCCAGCAGCTTTTTAGAGAAGAGTATATAGGAGATAAATCTTTAGAAACTGAAAAAAATTTAAGTGTCTGTTTTCCACTCCCATTTTTTGGGGGTATAGTAATTTTTGATAAAAATTCCATTCTGAAGGTATTGTTTTAGTACTTTCCAACTTTAATGTTACTCTCGGTAAGTCTGATACTTTTTTTGCAGCTATTAGATTTTTTAACAATCATTAGATTTTTATATAGTAATTCAGAACTTACAGTGTTCTTTATGAAGGGGTAGCAAATAATAAAACACTACACATTTGCACATTACTTTAAAATTCTTTTAAAGTACTTTCATGTTTTTAATTTTATTTTACCCTCACAATAATACTACAAAGGGGAATAGGCATTTAATTCATTAATGAACTTGGTAATCAAGTTGACAGATTCTTGATGTTGTATAGCAGAAACTAACAAACTTATAAAGGCATTATATTCTAATAACAATTTAAAAATTAATACATATGTATTATATATAATTCAGTTCAGTTCAGTCACTCAGTCGTGTCTGACTCTTTGCGACCCACGAATTGCAGCATGCCAGGCCTCCCTGTCCATCACCAACTCCCGGAGTTCACTCAAACTTACGTCCATTGAGTCGGTGATGCCATCCAGCCATCTCATCCTCTGTCGTCCCCTTCTCCTCCTGACCCCAATCCCTCCCAGCATCAGAGTCTTTTCCAATGAGTCAACTCTTCTCATGAGGTGGCCAAAGTACTGGAGTTTCAGCTTCAGCATCATTCCTTCCAAAGAATACCCAGGGCTGATCTCCTTCAGAATGGACTGGTTGGATCTCCTTGCAGTCCAAGGGACTCTCAAGAGTCTTCTCCAACACCACGGTTCAAAAGCATCAATTCTTCGGTGCTCAGACTTCTTCACAGTCCAACTCTCACATCCATACATGACCACTGGAAAAACCATAGCCTTGACTAGATGGACCTTTGTTGGCAAAGTAATGTCTTTGCTTTTTAATATGCTGTCTAGGTTGGTCATAACTTTCCTTCCAAGGAGTAAGTGTCTTTTAATTTCATGGCTGCAATCACCATCTGCAGTGATTTTGGAGCCCAAAAAAATAAAGTCTGACACTATTTCCACTGTTTCCCTATCTATTTCCCATGAAGTGATGGGACCGAATGCCATGATCTTCGTTTTCTGAATGTTGAGCTTTAAGCCAACCTTTTCACTCTCCTCTTTCACTTTCATCAAGAGGCTTTTTTAGTTCCTTTTCACTTTCTGCCATAAGGGTGGTGTCATCTGCATATCTGAAGTTATTGATATTCCTCCCGGCAATCTTGATTTCAGCTTGTGCTTCTTCCAGCCCAGCGTTTCTCATGATGTACTCTGCATAGAAGTTAAATAAGCAGGGTGACAGTATACAGCCTTGACGTACTCCTTTTCCGATTTGGAACCAGTCTGTTGTTCCATGTCCAGTTCTAACTGTTGCTTCCTGACCTGCATATAGGTTTCTCAAGAGGCAGGTCAGGTGGTCTGGTATTCCCATCTCTCTCAGAATTTTCCACAGTTTATTGTGATCCACAAAGTCAAAGGCTTTGGCATAGTCAATAAAGCAGAAATAGATGTTTTTCTGGAACTCTCTTGCTTTTTCAATGATCCAGCAGATGTTGGCAATTTGATCTCTGGTTCCTCTGCCTTTTCTAAAACTAGCTTGAACATCTGGGAGTTCACGGTTCACGTATTGCTGAAGCCTGGTTTAGAGAATTTTGAGCATTACTTTACTAGCATGTGAGATGAGTGCAATTGTACAGTAGTTTGAGCATTTTTTGGCATTACCTTTCTTTGGGATTGGAATGAAAACTGACCTTTTCCAGTCCTGTGGCCACTGCTGAGTTTTCCAAATTTGCTGACATATTGAGTGCAGCACTTTCACAGCATCATCTTTCAGAATTTGAAATAGCTCACCTGGAATTCCATCACCTCCACTAGCTTTGTTCGTAGTGATGCTTTCTAAGGCCCACTTGACTTCACATTCCAAGATGTCTGGCTCTAGATGAGTGATCACACCATCATGATTATCCGGGTAATGAAGATCTTTTTTGTACAGTTCTTCTGTGTATTCTTGCCACCTCTTCTTAATATCTTCTGCTTCTGTTAGATCCATACCATTTCTGTCCTTTATTGAGCCCATCTTTGCATGAAATGTTCCCTTGGTATCTCTAATTTTCTTGAAGAGATCTCTAGACTTTCCTATTCTATTGTTTTCCTCTATTTCTTTAATGTTGTTAAATAGATATAGAATCATAAATATGAACTGGAGAGGGCCATGGCACCCCAATCCAGCACTCTTTCCTGGAAATTCCCATGGATGGAGAAGCCTGGTGGGCTGTAGTCCATGGGGTCTCAAAGAGTCAGACATGACTGAGAGACTTAACTTTCACTTTTCACTTTCATGCATTGGAGAAGGAAATGGCAACCCACTCCAGTGTTCTTGCCTGGAGAATCCCAGGGACGGGGGAGCCTGGTGGGCTGCCGTCTCTGGGGTCACACAGAGTTGGACACGACTGAAGCGACTTAGCAGCAATAGGAGCATAAATATGAGCATGTGCTTTGCACAAAACTGGAAAAAAATTTGGTTCAACAGTGACCCTGATTCTTAGTAGTTACATAATATTGATGTTATTTGACACCCCTGAACTTCATTTTTGAAACAGAATATGATAATATTAATAACACCTGAGGTGGACTACGTGGCACAAAGTTAAATGTTTAGTGAATTTTGGTTACTTTTTTATAGGTATATATTTTTATGACAGGTAATAATAATGGCAACAAACACTTATATAACACTCCATGACAGGAACTGGTCTAAGCACTTTACATATTTAAACATACTTATTTCCTCTGCACAACAGCCTTCTGTGGTAGGTACTATTATTATTCTTTTTTTCAACTTTTAATTTTGTATTGGGATATAGCTGATTAACAAAATAATGTTGTGATAGTTTCAGGTGAACAGCGAAGGGATTCAGCCATACATATGCAGACCATTTGATACCATTCTGATACAATTTGACAAAGGGATTCAGCCATACATATGCAGACCATTTGATACCGTTCTGATCCAATTTGACTTCCAGTCCTTTGTAGGTAGCCAGTTGCTTCTCTCTAGATATTTTAGGATCTTTTATTTAACTCTAATGTTCTGAACTTTTATAATAATTTGCCTGGCCTGTGTTGGACACTTGGTGGGTAGGCCCTTTCAGTCTGGAGGATCATGTCCTTTAGTTCCCAGAAATTTCCCTTTTTAAAGAAGTACTTGTGTTTGAAATTTTCCTTCTCACGTTTCCTTTGTTTTGTGGCTGGAAGTATTATTTAGAAATTGGACCTCCTGGATTGCTTCTGTTTCCCTTTTCTTTTTGGTATTGTTGTTCATTTCTTGGTCTTTTAACTTCTATTTTAAAGAGATTTTCAGAGACTAAAATTTTATATACTTTAAAAAACTTTTTAATATACTTTTAATTTGAAGAGTGCTCTTTTTGTTTTTGGATTGTTACTTTAAAACTTATGTATAGTATTGTTATTATTTAAAAGATGAAATATTGGGTTGCTCAAGATGTTTGTTCAAGTTTTCATGCTTTCTTACGAAAACCTGAATGCGCTTTTTGGTCAGCTTAATATCTTTTCTCATTTCTCTGGAATTCTAATTGAATTTTCTTCTATTCCTTGGTTATATCTGTTTTTCTTCTGAGGTTCTGTTTGTTTATTTTCTTTTCTCCTACTATACTAGAACTATTTCTAATATTTCTCAAATGTCTGATAATCTAATGCTGTCTATTCATATATAAGGATGAGGTCTAAAGAGCTATTTGTATATATAAAAATTTATCTAGAATCCTACTTCTTACCACCTTCCTTTGTACCATCTTGGTCCAAATCACCATTGTCTCTTGCCTAGATTATTGCAATAGTCTCCTAATTGGTTTCCCTGCTTCCATACCTATGTCTTTTTTTTTTTTTTTTCTGAAGCAAGGAATACAACTTTATTTGGAAAGCTAGGCATCCTAGAAGATGGCAGGCTAGTGCCCCACTATATCATCTTATCTGGGTCTGAATGCCAGTTTCTTTTATAGACAGAGAAGAGTAGGAGGTGAGGAAAGTGAAAGTGAAAGTGACGTTGCTCAGTTGTGTCTGACTCTTTGCGACCCCAGGGACTGTAGCCTACCAGGCTCCTCTGTTCTGGGATTTTCCAGGCAAGGGTACTGGAGTGGGCTGCCATTTCCTTCTCCACATACCTGTCTTATAGACTATTCTCAACAGAGGCTAGAGTGATCTTTTAAAAACTTAAGTCATACTGTATCACTTCTGTTCCAGATGTCCGAACTGGGCTTCCCATCTTATTCCAAGTAAAAAGCTAAATCCTTACAATAATATGTTATTTATGTGCGCTGTATGATAAGTTGCCACAAATATAGTGGCTTACAACAACATACATTTACTCGTTTGGTTCTGTTTTCCTGTGGTTCAGAAGTCCAGGCATGACTCAGCTGGGTCCTCTGCTTAGGATCTCACAGGCTGCGGTAAGGTGCTGGCCAGGGTTAGGTTCTCATCTGGAGGCTCGACTAGGGAAGCACGTGTTTTCTAACTTGCATGATGGTTGGCAGCATTCAGTTCCTGGTAATGGTGGGATTCACAGAAGCTTGCTTCTTCAAGCCTGCAAGGGGGAGAGGAGAGAGGGGGAGAGAGCGGCGGTGAGGGAAGGAGAGAGACAGGGAGGGAGGCAGGGACTAGGGCAAGTTTGCTAGCGAGCCAAGAGGCTTCTATAATGTAACATAAGCACAAGAGTGACAGCCTATCCTTTGTCTTAATTTTTCAGTTAGAATCAAGTCACAGATCTTTTCCAGATGCAGAAGGAGGTAACAAGACAAAGGCATGAACATTAGAAGTTGGGGGTCAGGGTGCCCAAGACAGATGGGAGTCTTTGCCGCAAATGGTCTGCAGGGCGCCCCCTGGTCTGGCTCCCTGTTACCGCTCTGACCTCATTCCCTACCACCGTCACTCTGCTACAACCACAGGAGTCTTACGGCGTTTGCATTTTCTCTCCCTCTTCCCAGGACTCTCTGCTCCCAGGTGTCCAGTAGCTCACTCTCTCATCACTTTCAAGCCTGTGTTCTCATGTCACCTTCTCAGAGGACCACTTTATTTAGGATTCCAGGCACTCTCTATCCCGTCTCTGCTCTATTTTCCTCCATGTACCACGTGGTTGTGGTTTAGTCCCTCAGTCATGTCTGACTCTTTTGCGATCCCATGGACTGTAGCCCACCACGCTCCTCTGCACGTGGGTTTTCCCAGGCAAGAACACTGGAGTGGGTTGCCATTTCCTTCTCTTGGGCATCTTGCTGATTCAGAGACTGAACCCAAATCTCCTGCATTGGCAGACGGATTCTTTACCACTGAGCCACCAGGGAAAGCCACCATGTACTATATCATTTATCTATTGGTTGTGTTGTTTATCTGTTACCTGCTGCTAGAATGGAGGGCTTCCCAGGCGGTGCTAGTGGTAAAGAACCCATGTGCCAGTGCAGGAGACACAAGATACATGGGTTCTATCCTTGGGTTGGGAAGATCCCCTGGAGGAGGGCATGACAACCCATTCCAGCATTCTTGCCTTGAGAATCCCAAGGACAAAAGAGCCTGGCAGGTTACGGTCCATAGGGTCATAAAGAGTTGGACATGACTGAAGCGACTTAGCATGTCCCAGAATGGAAGCTCTGTGAAGATAGGGATTTCTGTTTCCTGTACTGCTGAATGCTTTGTGTTTAAAACACAGCAGTTACTTCATAAATATGTATTGAATAAATGAGTGTGTATGTGCAAGACTTGTTGTCTGATGGGCTTAACAATAGGACAATTGGATGGGCGAGTGGCTGGCTTTTTTGTTGGGGACTTCCAAATTCGAGCATTTGGGGGTCTTTGTTCATGTGTCTTTCAGTGTCTGCAAGGGGAGATCATCCTGTCACCTGTCCAAGGACTGTAAAGAAGCCTGTCTCCCATTATCCTGTAGCTCTGCAGTGGGAGGGACTGAGGTTCTCATATGCAATATGCAAATGTTTACTTCATCTTCTAGTTTTTAGTTTTGCTCCTGACCATATTTCCTCTACTCCCCAGGCTTAATGTCCTTTAGACTTGATTGTCTCTGTTCAGTGTCCCCTGAGACTTGATCTTCTGTTTCCTGTGAGAAAGGGGAATTAGCTGATTCTGCCAGGGTGAGGGTGGGTTCTTAGAGCTCACCTGATGCCTCAGGCTCACCTCTGCCTTCTATCTGGTACTTAACTTTTCCTGAATTCCTCTTGTGTTCTTAAGAGTGAATGAGCTTCTCTTTCAGTGGCCTCTTCTTTGGTATGCTCTCAGGTTTGACCCTTTTCTCTTCAAAGCCGTTAATCCTTCCTACACCTGCTTTCTGACTTTATATGGAGTTTCTCTCTCTGTTTCTTCTTGTTTTGAAGAGAGTTTTGAGAGAAGAAGGACATCTCAGTACTGAAAATCCTAATGGATATTTTCATCCAGATATTTAGCATCTCATTGGGGATAGGCTTAAAGTCTAAAAATATTGATGGCAAATGGAAAGTCTTATCAGAGGCAGCTTGATTCTTTACTATAGATGAACAATAGGGAAGATGATTCCAGATCGCCCAAGTGTTAAATGGGGTTGGAGGAGAGGGTGAGAAATACTTGTACAGTCCACACTTGAGATAATTCATACCTTTTGATCATATCATTACCTTTCTAGGACTCTGTCTCAAAGGAATAATCAGTCAGAAACTTGGGCAAAAATAAAAGTGCAATTATGTTCATCCCAACACTAGTCATATAGTCAAAACTGGAGGAACCACAGCAAAATAAAATTTGGTACCATCCTTGGAATATTATGCAGATACTAAAAGAGATATTTCTGAAGTTACTTTTGAGAAGTCAAAAAAAGAGAAATTGTTAAGACTGTTTAATGACAAGAAAAAGAGTTCACAATATATTAAATGATTAAAACAAGGCGAGTACACATTAATTTTATTATAAGAAAGCTTTTGAAAAGCAAAATTAAATTAAGAGTCATTTAATTTATTTTAAGCCAGTTAAAGAGATTAAAAAACAGTTAATGATACACAAAATGAGTGTTATATGCACCAGAAAATAGCAAATTATGGCTTACAAATGAGTTCAAAAGAAAGCATCTGTTTCCTCTCTTAGGTACCTGCTGTAGATATTAAAAGGAATAAAGCAGTGACTCCTTTTCAAGGAAACCAATTACCTTTCCTTTGGCCTATTTGGTAAACTTATAAGGCCTCACTTTCCAGCTTTCCAAAAGAATCTTTGTATGTACTTTAAAAGAATGGCTTTTTCCAATAGTCTGCCAAGCTTTCAAAAAAAGCCCCATTCTTGACCAAGTTTGGAAAAGCGCATAAATGTTTCACTGCACATAAAATCAGTGTGTTCATTTCATAGGAATATTCTCCAGTCTGTAGGACGGTTTTAGAGTATGCAGATGACAAGTACTCTGGTATTAGTTATTAATGCTTGAAGCGTTTAATTCAGGGAAAAATTATTTACTCAGTGAAGGGGTCAGTTCTTGAACCTGAACTCTTCACTACATAAAAGAGACGTTGGGCAATATTATGGCTCCGGAAATAATCATCACAATGAACTTTCATGCTCAGCCCATATTCATCTACCCAACTCCCAGGCACAGAGAGTTGGAGGAGGGTGATTCTTGCTCTTGAGGGTGGCAGAAGCTAGGATAACAGGCAGAAGTTATATTAAGGTATGTTTTTCTTTATGTCTTTCTGTTTTCCTTTCTCTTATTCCTTTGTTCTTTCTCTTCTCCCAGCCCCACCCCACCTTTCTTTAAAATATAGGGGCAGAGAATACATACTATCTGTTTGCATTTTCTGTTCTAGTTTCAGAGGAGCATCTCACATGCCTGTGGCCTGACACAGACTGTATACAATTATCTATTCCACCCTTCATCTCTCATATACACGTACTGAACATCTTATTATGCAAGGCATCACGTGAGACTCATGGCCCCAAGGAGCTTATGATTGAGCTCATGACTCAAGGTAGTTCAGCACACACCATATATTGTACAGGTGGACAGGGAGAGAGTGTGTTATGGGTAGGTACCACAGGAAAGAGCTTCTGTTCTGGGGATTTATCATTTTGCAATAGAGGGGTTTTCTTCTTTTGGAATTCACTTGAATTTTATAATACAGCCATGCTTTTGTATATACTCATGAAACTGTGCTTAGTGGACCTAGGCTCGGCAAACAGATGTCTTTGTCCAAGGAAGTTGGAAGTTGACTGCTGCACATTTGGAGAGATGAATTTTCCCTGCATTTCACAGAATGGGAGGATTTGTTTGGTAGAAATGTTAAACACGGGTATTTTAACTAACAATAAAGGACCTGGACTAATTCACAAAGGCTGGAATTCTCAGTTTTTATACGTTTCATACCCTCGAAGTGTTTTTGTTGAGAAAATTTTACTGATTAGGGTTAAATATTTGAATCGGTCACTTTAGAGCTTCCATATTCCAGACCTTTTAATTCTCTGACTTGCCTTTGAAGGACCTAGCATGTCTCTAATGAATGTCCTTGGATCCAGGTGCCAGAGGTTGTTGTGTTTTCTGTTTACTTGAAAGGTGAGGTTTTGGATCACAGTAACATTTCCATAGTTCTGTTGTTAAAACTTGTTTGCAGACCTCTAAACATGAAACAGATTGTAGAACCCCACTACAATAGCCTTAACTGTGGAGATGAATTCAGGATGAACTCAGTCTGTCTTGAACTTGCACAAGGAGATTTAGTTACCGCGACACAGTTAACACTGTTTGGGAGGACTTCAGTACTTGGTGATTCCTAAATTGATGAATCTTTTGGGAGCAATGCTAGTATATTTCTTTCTTCTTTTTTTTTCTTTCTTTTTTTTTTTTTTTAAAAACTTGGAGTATAGTTGATTTACAGTGTTGTGTTAGTTTCAGGGGTACAGTAAGGTTAATCAGTTATGTGTATATCCACTCTTTTTCCCTGATAACTCAACTGGTAAAGAATCTGCCTGCAATGCAGGAGACCCCAGTTCAATTCCTGCATCAGGAAGATCCCCTGGAGAAGGGATAGGCTGACCAATCCAGTATTCGTGGGCTTCCCTGGTATCTCAGATGGTAAAGAATTCACCTGCAATGTGGGAGACCTGGGTTCAATCCTTAGGTTGGGAAGATTGCCTGGAGGAGGGCATGGCAACCCACTCCAGTATTCTTGCCTGGAGAATCCCCATGAACGGAGGAGCCTGGTGGGCTACAGTCCATGGGGTCACAAAGAGTTGGACACGACTGAGCGACTAAGCACAGCACAGACTCTCTTTAAAACTCTTTTGCCATGTAGGTCATTACAGAGTATTGAGTAGAGTTCCCTGTGCTATAAGGAGGTCCTTATTAGTTATCTATTTTACATATAGTAGTGTGTATATGTCAATCCCAGTTTTCCAATTTATCCCTCCTCCCCCTTCTTTATCTGGTAATTATAAGTTTGTTTTCTACATCTGTGACTCTATTTCTGTTTTGCAAACAAGTTCATTTGTACTTTTTTTTAAACATTCCACATATAAGTGATGTCATATGATATTTGCTCTTCTGTGTCTGACTTACTTCACTTAGTATGATCATCTCTAGTCTGCCCATGTTGCTACAAAGGGCGTGATTTCATTCTTTTTATGACTGAGTAATATTCCACTGTATATATGCACCACACTGTGTCTTGGCTATTGTAAATAGTGTTGGTGCTACGAAATGTTTAAAGAATTCCTGTACAATATGTAGAGCATTGAACTTTTGGAGCAACTTGTTTATGCAGTTACATGGGATCAAAAAGCGATAGCTGAAAGTAAAGAGGGCTGATCCTACTCTACAGGGAGAAAGAAGGGAAATTTAGATACTTCTCACAGCTCAGCTTAATCCCATGAAGACTTCTCTGTCTATCCATGTTCATTGCTCTCCCTTGGCTGTTAGATCTTACAGCCTCTGCACATGATTTTTGACTTGTTTCATATGTACAGCAGCAGAACTGTGTTTTGGGAACTGCTTTGTTACCAGGGCTGAACCAGGCGCTATATGACATAGCCATTCCTGCTCTCCTGGATGTTACAATGGAGTAGGACAGACAATAAGCGAGTAATAGGAATAAACAGTTCATCGAGGATTCTCAATTCATTTGGATATAAACTTGAAACAGATCCATCTTTTTTTCCCCAATGATTGCTTTCAACCTTGTTCACTCAATTTCCTACCTCTTGGTGAATGTTTGGCAGACCCTGTAACTTTCCAATCAATTTGAGTTGTTAAAATACAGTTTAGGCAAGCTTACAATTCAACCTGACTTCTGGTTCAAGCAAACCCCTCCCCCATTACATGCTGTAGTTCTTTTCACACCAAACAGGAAAGAAATTCTCAGAGATTCTGGCTGGTCTCTTTTCATGAGGAAAATGGGTAAGAGCAAAGTTAGGGGGATGAAATGCCTTTTCACTGCAGCTGATCTCAAGATTGCAACTGAAACTGTATCCTTTGTCTGCTTTCATTCTAACTTCCCCTCACCCTTGGTGAAGAAAGCTGCCGAACACATCCAAGCAGGGAGATTTGTCAGAGGGATACAACAATACAAGGAGAGGGGCAAGAGAGCATTGAGGGGATTTGTAAAGAAGAGATTATTAAGATGGCACGTGGGATCTAAAGAGTATAGAAGGGAAGTGGTGAGAGAGAGAGAGATGATACGAGAAAGTGCATTGCAGCTCCAAAATGAGGTTGAAGAATTGGTGTAGGTGGGATACTGGAGCAAGTAGATCAAAAGTGCTGCCAAAGTGTTGGCTCTCTGTGCACCAATGCCAAACAGAAATGCAGAGACAGAGTTACGGAAGAGAAGGAGAGAGTGGCTGTATTACTTTGCCAGGCAAAGGGGAAACACAGTAGGCTAAGTACCTCAAGAACTGTGTCCCCCTCCCTGGTGAGTAGGGAAAGGTTATATAGTCAGGCAGGAGAATGTCATAAGATTCAAGGCAGTAACAGTCTTGTATTCTTTCTTCTGCAGAGTTTCAAAAGGATGGAGTTGCTGACAAGATTAGTGTGTGTGCAGGATCTTAGGGTGCTTTCCTGGTATCTCAGCCGGTAAAGAATCCACCTGCAATGCAGGAGACCCCAGTTTGATTCCTGCGCCAGGAAGATCCCCTGGAGAAGGGATAGGCTAACCATTCCAGTATTCTTGGGCTTCCCTGGTGTCTCAGATGGTAAAGAATCTGCCTGCAATGGGGGAGACCTGGGTTTGATCCCTGGGTTGAGAGGATCCCCTGGAGGAGGGCATGGCAACCCACTCCAGTATTCCTGCCTGGAGAATCCCATGGACAGAGGAGCCTGGTAGGCTATAGTCCATGGGGTCGCAAAGAGATAGACACAACTGAGCAACTAAGCACAGCATGGATCTTAGGTGGTCCAGTCCCCTAATCTTGATCAGCCTCCCTTGTCCTCGGGTGGTTTTGTGGCTGTTCCTCCTTTGATTAGCAACTGTTCTGCCATTTGGAACTGAGAGAAGGTCACGGAGGCTGGCTGTTTGCCTATAAGAAATGGGGGACAAAAAGGCTTCTGTGCCGAGCAGTCCCACAGGGCCCTGCTTGGCATCAAAAGAATAGGAGGTTGGAGTTTGAATTTAGAAAAACAGAAGCTGTGTGTGTGTGTGTGTGTGTGTGTGTGTGTGTGTGTGTGTGAGAGAGAGAGAGAGATATCTCACGAGGGTAGGCAGGCTGCAGCATCAGAATGGATGAGAGAGTCATTTGAAATGAGAAGATGGAGAGGCCAACACACTATTCTGTTTTGTCTGTTGCTAATTTCCTTGCAGAGTGTGTCTTCCCTACTAGACTCCAAGTTTGGCACCAAACACACTGCTGAGCCCCTATGCATATACATGAGAGGAACAGCCTTAAGATCTTACATTACACATGGAAAGAACAACTTCAAGACATAAGAGCTAGGGCTATTCATTTACCTGTTAGCAGAAACCATGTTACCACTTGTAAGGAGGCCAGAGGAGCAGCTATAGCGAGTAGACTTAACTGTTTTTGACATTTGTAAATAGGCAGGCTGACTGGGGAACAGGAGACATAACCAGAACACAGAATTAGTACAGAGGTTTGTCATGTATTATTTCCAAACCTCCCCCTTTCCTTGTATTCAAGTGTCTCATGAGTTATTTTTAACGTCAAGAGGACCTGTATAGATATTTCTTTTCCCCTTAAGTTACATATTTGTGTTTCTCTTTCTTCTTCCAGAGAGAATCAGGGATAACTTTGATTTTTAGGGGCTAACTTCTTTCACTAAGGTGTGTTTCTGTTGCGGGGGAGCAAATTTTCCTTAAAGGGTTTGGCTGATGCTAAAATTTCTTTCACTAATTTGGTGTTTTTCTTCCATTAAAGGAATAAAGGCTTAGAATGCAAACTCCTGGGGGAAGATAACAAAGCTTTAGATAGTATTAAGGTGTAAATGACTGAAGCTCAAGTCCTTTTAGAGAGAAAGAGCAGAAGGTTCAGAAGACAGTGATGATGTGGGCTTAGCGGGAGAAATTGCTCTGAGAAGCTGAGGTGCAGGAGCTAAGTTTTTTTGCTTGCTGCTGGCTTTGCCACCCATGAGCCCCTGGGTTGTTGTTGACCTAAAACAAATAGACTGCCAGATACTGCTCTGGCAAATGTAGGTTTCTTCAGGATCAGTAGAGAATTGCAACTCAGGGTCTGCAACCCTGGTAGGACCCATGCAAGTTTTCCCTAACACAAGGGAAGGAAAACACTTTTATAGAAGACAAGAAAGGAAGTGGTGAGGGCTGTAAACAGAGTCCAAGGGTTCTTGCTGGCTTAGCTCTTGCTGGGAAAGACGAGATGTCTGTCTTCTCCTGGGCTATGCAATCATTGCAGGGCATGAGAGCTCCCCCTTCTGTTTAACTGAGATTTCTGTTTATATATATATATATATATATATATATATTTTTTTTTTTAACATGGTGGATATGGTTTGTGAGCTCTGAAGACATTCTTTGCTTTTGAAAGACCTTGAGGCCAGTGGAAATATTTACCTTCCTGTAGGAGGCTGTGCTGGGTGTCTCTCTCTCCTCTAGGAATTCACCTGGCTTATCAAGTTCACATTTCCTCAAATGAATGAGAATTCATGCCCAGCAAACTTTCCTTTTGGAGGCAGGGTTCCAAAGAATAGCAAGGAGAGACAAGAAAGCCTTCCTCAGTGATCAATGCAAAGAAATAGAGGAAAACAACAGAATGGGAAAGACTAGAGATCTCTTCAAGGAAGTTAGAGATACCAAGAGAACATTTCATGCAAGGATGGGGTCAATAAAGGACAGAAATGGGATGGATCTAACAGAAGCATAAGAGATTAAGAAGATGTGGCAAGAATACATGAAAGAACTATACAAAAAAAGATCTTCATGACTCAGATAACCACGATGGTGTGATCACTCACCTAGAAGCAGACATCCTGGAATATGAAGTCAAGTGGGCTTTAGGAAGCATCACTATGAACAAAGCAGGTGGAGGTGATGGAATTCCAGTGGAGCTATTTCAAATCCTAAAAGATGATGCTGTGAAAGTGCTGCACTCAATATGTCAGCAAATTTGGAAAATTCAGCAGTGGCCACAGGACTGGAAAAGGTCAGTTTTCATTCCAATCCCAAAGAAAGGCAATGCCAAAGAATGCTCAAACTACCGCACAATTGCACTCATCTCACACACTAGCAAAGTGATGCTCAAAATTCTCCAAGCCAGTCTTCAATAATACATGAACCATGAATTTCCAGATGTTCAAGCTGGATTTAGAAAAGGCAGAGGAACCAGAGATCAAATTTCCAACATCTGTTGGATCCTCAAAAAAGCAAGAGAGTTTCAGAAAAACATCTATTTCGGCTTTATTGACTATGCCAAAGCCTTTGACTGTGTGGATCACAACAAACTGTGGAAAAGAATTCTTCAAGAGATGGGAATACCAGACCACCTGACCTGCCTCCTGAGAAATCTGTATGCAGGTCAGGAAGCAACAGTTAGAACTGGACATGGAACAACAGACTGGTTCCAAATCGGAAAAGGAGTACGTCAAGGCTGTATATTGTCACCCTGCTTATTTAACTTCTATGCAGAGTACATCATGCAGAATGCCAGGCTGGATGAAGCACAAGCTGGAATCAAGATTGCTGGGAGAGATATCAATAATTTCAGATATGCAGGTGACACCACCCTTATGGCAGAAAGTGAAGAGGAACTAAAGAGCCTTTTGATGAAAGTGAAAGAGGAGAGTGAAAAAGTTGGCTTAAAGCTCAACATTCAGAAAACTAAGATCATGGCATCTGGTCCCATCACTTCATGGGAAATAGATGGGGAAACAATGGAAACAGTGAGAGATTTTATTTTGGGGGGCTCCAAAATCATAGCAGCTGGTGACTGGAGCCATGCAATTAAAAGACACTTGCTTCTTGGAAGAAAAGTTATGACCAACCTAGACAGCATATTAAAAAGCAGAGACATTACTCTGCCAACAAAGGTCCATCTCATCAAAGCTATGGTTTTTCCAGTAGTCATGTATGGATGTGAGAATTAGACTGTAAAGAAAGCTGAATGCCGAAGAATTGATGCTTTTGAAGTTGGAGGAGACTCTTGAGAGTCCCTTGGACTGCACGCAGATCCAACCAGTCCATCCTAAAGGAGATCAGTCCTGGATGTTCATTGGAAGGAATGATGCTGAAGCTGAAACTCCACTATATTGGCCACTTGATACGAAGAACTGACTCATCTGAAAAGACCCTGATGTTGGGAGAGACTAGGGGCAGGAGGAGATGGGGACGACAGAGGATGAGGTGGTTGGCATCACCGACTTGATGGACATGAGTTTGAGTAAACTCTAGGAGTTGGTGACGGATAGGGAGGCCTGGCGTGCTGCGATTCATGGGGTTGCAAAGAGTCGGACACGACTGAACGACTGAACTGAACTGAAACTTTCCTCTGTGTATTTCAAATCATTCTTTCAGCTATTTCCTATTACCTATCAATGCAGGAATGAGTCAGTTGACAGAAGCACTAATCAGTCACTAGGTTCAAATGGGACCTGTTCTAGTGCTTAGAAAAGTGAAATTATGAGTGTTAAAACAAAATCTTTCAAGAAAAACATTTTCTTTCAAGCTAAAGTCAGCTGAGATTCCAAAGCTAATTTATTTCTAGTTCCACCACTAGATAGTCATATGACCTTGGATGAGTTATTTTAATTTTGGGGGCTGCAACTATGCTTAGTTTCCATCAAACATGAGAAAGACTGCTGTCTTGCAAACACTGTGTATTCAAGTGATTGGTAAAGTCAAAAGCGGCCTTGACTCTTGGATGGTATTGCTCATGTTGTGGTTTGAATCCTGGTAAAAAATCCCATAGTTCAAAACTGCTTTGGAATCTGGTCAAGAGTTTGCTGCTTTTGTTCAGATGGTTTTCGTACCCATTTCAGGTGGTTGAGGGCAGTATTAGGATCATTGATAAGCTTTAAAAAAATTTTTTTTCCTGGCCATGCTACCCTTCTGAAAGCGAATTCCCAGACCTTATAAGTTATTGCTGAGTCAGATCTTCCCCGCTTTTCTCTCCCAGAAGTGGTGTTGATGTTTCTGCCTTTTTAACTTCTGCTCTCCCTGGAGGCCTCTTAAGTTAGAAAACTCATTTAATTCCTCATCTCCAGCTGGGAGTGTTCTTGAGTTCTGTTCTTCCTCCAAGATCTTTAAGGCGACTGCTTGCTTATTCCTGGATATGCTTTTCTGTGCATTGTCAGAATCGAGCACCTGGCTTGACATAAGTTTTCTGCATTTTCCTTTTCTTTACTCTAATATTCTATTTTCTCACCATTGCTGCTTCCATCAAGAATCCACTTTGCCTTTAGTTAGATCCAGTGAGTCCTGGACACCATGATTCCTTCAACATTGTTATTATATATTTATATCCTAATTCCTATATATCAGTTAAAATGCCATCAATGATGTGAAAATTTAAGAGTTACCTTTTCTGCTTTTTTCCCCATTTTTAACTATGGCTCTGACTTGACCAGCGAGTCTGGTGTCATGCATAGAGTTATACCACTTTGTGTTTTGGATGGATTGAATTATCTACCAATCTCAGAGTCACAAGATATGAGTTTGCATTCCATTCTGCCATAGACTTGCTGTGGGATATCAGGGGGTTCACTTAATCTTCCCTGAGCCTCCTGATTCCTTATCTGTACATTGGGTACAATAGTTTCTCACCTACTTCGCAGTTATGAAAATGAAAGTAAATGTTTTACGAGAAGTAGAGTACTATATCATATAAGCAACCTTTGTCATTGCTATTGTTATGGATGATTTTCTAGGAGGTTACCATCAGTATTAAAATAATAGTATTGTTATG
This sequence comes from Oryx dammah, assembly GCF_014754425.2. NCBI lineage: Eukaryota > Metazoa > Chordata > Mammalia > Artiodactyla > Bovidae > Oryx > Oryx dammah. The sequence continues at coordinate 12,914,332 of NW_024070193.1, forward strand.
GGATCCTGAGATTGGCTGGGTCACTGGAACACAGGAAAGGGTGTCATTAGAATATTGTAGAGTGGGCAAGGTGAGAGAAGTAGGGCTAAAGTACCCAAGGTGCTAAAGAACATGGATATTTACTGCATGAGACTCAGATGCTGGGTCCTGTCTTTAGCCCCAAAATGAGGGCCCCTGTCTTCCTTAGCAATGCCTCTCCTATCTTTCTCATCTGAAAGCTCACTGTCAGCTTTCCCATTTCCGATAGCACTAGCCATCCTTACCACTCCATGTCCTTGCCAGCCTTTGGTGTCAGTGTTCCAGATTTTGGTCATTTTAATGGGTATGTAGGGGGAGCCTGGTGGGCTGCCATCTATGGGGTCACAGAGTCGGGCACGACTGAAGCGACTTAGCAGCAGCAGCAGCAGTGGTATCCTCACTGTTTTAATTTGCCTTTGAAAGTGAAATTGAAGTCCGACTCTTTGTGACCCCATGGACTGTAGCCCACCAGGCTCCTCCCTCCATGGGATTCTCCAGGCAAGAATACTGGAGTGGGTTGCCATTTCCTTCTCCAGGGGATTTTCCCTACCCAGGGATCAAACCCGGGTCTCCTGCATTCTAGGCAGACGCTTTAACTGCTGAGCCACCAGGGAATTTGCCTTTGCCTGATGCCATATTAAATGGAGCACGTTTTCATATATTAATACTCCTTTGTCATTTGTGTATCTTCTTTGGTGAGGTATTTGTTAAGTTCTTTGGCCCATTTTTTAATCAGGCTGTTGTTTTCTTATTATTGAGTTTTAAGAGTTCCTTGTGTATTTTGGATAACAGTCTTTTATCACATGTATCTTTTGTAATATTTTCTCACAGTCTGTGTCTTCTCATTTTCTCATCATTGTTTTTCACAGAGCAGAAAATTTTAATTATAATGGCATCTAGTTTGTCAATATTTCTTTCATGAATTGTACATTTCATATTCTACCTAAAAATTCATCGCCATCTGCAAGGTCCTCTTAATTTTCTCCTATGTTATCTTTTAGGAGTTTTCTACTTTTGTATTTTACATTTCAGTATGTGATCCATTCTGAGTTACTTTTTTGCGAAGAGTGTAAGATCTGTGTCTAGTTTCATTTTATAACACACGAATGTCCAGTTGTTGTGGTATCATTTGTTGAAGAGACTATCTTTGCTCCCTTGTATTGCTGTTACTTCTTTGTCAAAGATCAGTTGACTGTTTTTATGTGGGTCTATTTCTGGACCCTGTATTCTGTTCCATTGACCTATTGGTCTGTTCTTCTACCCAAATACCATGCTTTCTTGATTAATGTAGCTTTTTAGTAAGTCTTGAAGTCAGACAGTGTCAATTTTTTTTTTCTGTCTCAATATTGTATTGGCTGTTTTGAGTCTTTCGCTTTTTCGTATAAACTTTAGAATCTGTTTGTTGATACCCTGTAAAATAACTTGCTGGGATTATGATTGAAATTGAATTGAATCAACAGATCAAGTTGGAGAGAACTGACATCTGCACAATATTGAATCCTCCTATCATGAACACAGAGTATTTCTCCATGTATTTAATTCTTCTTTTATTTCTTTCTGAGTTTTGTAGTTTTCCTCATATAGCTCTTGTACATATTTTGTTGGACTTACAACTAAGTGTTGGGTGGGCCAAAATGTTTGTTTGGGTTTTTGGTAATGTCTTAAAGGAAACATCTTTCTTGCTTTCTAATATGTACATTCGGTGTTATAAAATTCCTTCTCAGCTCTGCTTTTATTTCATCCCACAAATTTTGGTAAGTTGTATTTTGACTTTTATTTAGTTCAAAATATTTTTAAAAAACCCTTTCTTGAGGTTTCTTCTGTAACCCATGTGTTACTTAGAATTGTGTTATTTAATCTCCAACTATTTTGGAATCTCCAAAAGAAGATAGATGATCTTTCTGTTGTTAATTTCTAGTTGATTCCATTGAGAGAGGGGTGTTGATATCTCCAGCTATAATAGTGGATTTCTATATTTACTCCTGCAGTTCTGTCAGTTTTTGCCTCATATAGTTAGATGTTTTGTTGTTAGGTACGTACGCATTAAAGACTTATGTCTTGGAAAATTTGACTCCTTTATCATTATGTAATGTTCACTCCACTTTATTCCTGATATCTTTCCTTGCTTTAAAGTCTGCTCAGTGTGGCATAAATTTAGCTTTTTAGAATTAGTGTCAGTATGGTTTATTTTTCTCCATCCATTTGCCTTTTTGAAGACTTAGAAGACTCTAAGGGGATGTGGAAATGCCAGGGTGGAGTAAACTGGGCTCCCTAAATCAATGAGTGGTGAAGAACCTCCTGTTAACCAGAATGTTTGCCTTCACCTGTTAGATGAGCAAGAGGAAAACATTAATTTCATTACACCACAGACATTTTAAAATGTATTATCTCTTAGCATTATCTAAATAATAAATTTATCATTGCTAGCACTGTTAATTTATATAGTGTTTTCTCTTTTTTTGATATTGATGAGCCATAGTATTGGCTTGACTCCTGTTGGTGTCTCTCTCTGGTGGGCCTACATTTATACCTTCCTCTGTTCTGCTATATCTTCTGCCTTTCTTCATGGGTTTTCTCTCTTCAAGCACTGTGATTCAGGGTTACAAATATCTGTAAGTTTCACCAAAGTTGGATTTTTTTCCTTATTATCTTTTATAGTAATTTCTAGGAGAAGAATGAGGATGGAAATATCTTTACTCTCTCCTCAACTCTGTCCTCTTGAAACTGAAGTCCCTTGAGTCATTCTTAAATGTGTCTAGGTTGTAATTCTTCTTGGACCAGGATAGAGTCTCTCTTGTATTCTCTCAACACTGTGGGATTTATAAGAGCGACAGTAACATGGTGCATGTTGACATCCAGGTGGTTTGGACACACCAAGCTCTCTGAAAAGTGTCCGTGTCTCTGGCTGGATTGGCTTAGATGCAAACCAGCATCTAAGAAACAAACTGCCACCTTCCTGTCTTCTCTGAACCACTGCTCTTGGCACAACTGAACCACTTTCCTTACAGGCCTGTAGCTACTCTCATGCTTTCTCAGGGAGGTGTAGACCATCCTGAGAGAGAGATGAAAATCTGTTTACAGGCAAGGCCGAAAGGATGAAGGCTGTCCTTTGTTTCAGGAAAGGTATCATCCCTTAAGTCTTTAAAAATGGCGTGTGAGTGGGGTTGTTTTGCGGTTTGAAAGTTCAGCGTCGGCAAACTATGTTTATTCTCAAGGTTTTCTCACATCTGTGTGTGTGTGTGCTCAGCCGCTAAGTCATATCTGACTCTGTGACCCCATGGACTGTAGCCCACCAGGCTCCTCTGTCCATGGGATTTAAGGCAAGGATACTGGAGTGGGCTGCCTTTTCTGCCTCCAGGGGATCTTTCCGACCCAGGGATCGAACCCACTTCTCCTGTGTCTCCTCCATTGGCAGGTGGGTTCTTTACCGCTTGGGCTGCCTGGGGAGCCCTTCTTTTATCTAAGCCCTACTCACAGCTGATTTGCATTGCTGTACAGCAGAAACGGCATCCCAGGGACGGGGGAGCCTGGTGGGCTGCAGGCCATGGGGTCGCACAGAGTCGGACAGGACTGAAGCGACTTAGCAGCAGCAGCAGCACAGCAGAAACCAACACAACATTGTAAAGTAATTATACTCCAGTTGAAAATAAATTTAATAAAAAAGAGAACTTTCTGAGAAAAATTATGTAGAAGAATCACCTCACATACTCAGTGACAGATTTGATCTTCCAGAGCCCTGTTGATCTTGAAGCTGAATCTAGCAATCGGGGTTTATGGCGACACCGTGTACTATCTGACTCTGAGTAGCATCCGTGGGTTCTCCTTAATCACTAGCTTTCTCAGGAACCGATAAACTCCTTTGTGCTTAGAAGCAGCAAAGCACAGAGAGAGCCTCGTGCGCCCTGGAAGTGTCTGTGTTTCTGTCAATCCAAGGATGAAGGGTGTATGTGGGAACCTCCGTTTTTAATTAGCCTTTAGGACATAGCCTGCTCTCCATGCACTGTCACAACAAAGAGATCTTTATTTCTTTGGGGAATAGTATTAAGATGCAGGAGCTGGAACTGTATACTTGTCATGTTTAAAACAGCTTTTATCTCCTTTTTCATCAGTGGTCTTTGACAGCCGATCTCCAGTTCTGGCTTAACTATGTACTAGTTGTATAACCTTGGGCAAACTCTTGTCCCAGTTTAATTCATCTAGTTTCCTGCTTTATAAACTGGCAGTGGTAATATTTTCCCTGACCAGCTGCCTCAGAGACCTAGTAATCCTTAAAGGGCAGCATGGAGATGGAAAAGTGTTATTAAAAATATAAAAAGAAATTACAGCTTAGAGAAGTTTTTCTTAGGAGGAGGGGCACGTTAAAAAAGGCAGTCCTGGTTGCCTCCTGAGAGAGTCCTATTCTTGGAGGTTAAAGCAGAATATAGGACAGTGTTGGCACTGAGTTTGCAAAAGGCTCTGCCGCCACTGACAGTTTCCCCACCTTTTCTCGCCACCCCCACCCCAAGCGAGGACAGTAATTGACACGGGACAGGACACCCCTCCTCGGTGCTGCCAGGCCACCTAGGCCGTGTGGCCTTGTCAGAGGACTGACAATCAGCTCCCTGCTGCTTTCTCATCTTTTAAAATCCAATTAAACATCTCTGGCCACAGCGTGACAATTGTCTGGGCTCCACAGAGTGGAACTTCACCTGAGGTGGCATTAGGAAGCCAAATAGGAAAAAAAAAAAGCTGCTTTATCCTGGAAAGATCATGCCTGCAGTTGCTGAAAGGGTGGAAGCATTGTGAGGTCTGGTCCTGTGTTCAGATTGTTCAGAGCAGTTGTTTAGCTCAATTCCAATCTTCGAGATGTCAAAGGTCATGGAGCAAAGTGAACCCCGTCCACATGGGTTTCTGGGCTGAGAAGTGCTCTGGTGGTTTCATGTCATCAGCTGTGTGTGTGTGTGTGTGTGTGAGAGAGAGAGAGAGAGAGAAACCGAGTTTGAATAGAACATCCTAGCAGGAAGGGATGTGGGAAAGTTCGGATGGAAGCAGATTATAGGGGACCTTGAAGCCACCATCAGAGTCTGACACGGAACTGTAGGGCCCGACCTCCTATGAAGGCAGGAGGATTCTGCTACGGGGAGGGTGTATGCCTCGCAGATTACCATCCTGTAACATCTTTGGCCACCTCATGCGAAGAGTTGCCTCATTGGAAAAGACTCTGAGGCTGGGAGGGATTGGGGGCAGGAGGAGAAGGGGACGACAGAGGATGAGATGGCTGGATGGCATCACGGACTCGATGGACGTGAGTCTGAGTGAACTCTGGGAGTTGGTGATGGACAGGGAGGCCGGGCGTGCTGCGATTCTTTGGGTCGCAAAGAGTCGGACACGACTGAGCGACTGAACTGAACTGAACGTCTCGCCATTGCAGCCTGTCTAGTCACAGTGCATTGACATGTGGCTACAGTAATAGCTCCCTGTAAACACTAGGAAGATGCTGTGTCTGGAAGAATCAAAAGCTTCTTGTTCTAAAATAAATGCTGTGCAGTTACTGGATCAATAAAACAAAGCATAAAAAGCAAGGAATCTGGACTCAGGTACTGAATTTGCTACAATCCAATTGGGCATGTGGGGAAACGATTCTTTTCTTGAGGTTTCAGTATCCTCATCAATAAAATGATAGAGAAAGTGACAGCCAGATCGGTGATCCCCGAAGTTCCTCTGAGAACTTTCTGAGGAGTAGTTTCAGCCACTGATATGTCTGTCCTTTGTTAATTACTACTTGTCTCACATGTCCATAGGGCCATTCTATTGTACCAAGTTTCTGAGCATATTTTAAAGATAAAATAAATGACCTGTAAAACAACAACAACAACAAAAACACTGATATATTTTGTCCTTACCAGGTGGACTTTCACCATTTGGAGAGCCATTTAAAATTGAGGTATAATTGACATATAACATTATACTGGTTTCATATGTAAAACATAATGATTTGATGTTTGTATATATTGTGAAATGATAACCCTAGTTGACATCATTGTTGTCTAGTTGACATCGTTGCATACATAGTTATAGAATTTTATTTTTGTGATGGGAACTTGTAAGATTTATTTTTTAGCAACTTTCAAATAGGCAATACAGTATTTTTAACTATAGTCACAATGCTATACATTGTATCACCGTGAATTACTTATAATTGGAAGTTTGTACCTGTTGACTCCCTTCAATCATTTTGCCCACCTGCCCACCCCTGCTTCTGGCAACAGATCTTTTCTTTGCTCCTGGGAGCTTGTTTTTTTCCCCCTTTTAGAGTCCACATGTAAGTGACATCATGAAGCACTTGTCTTTTTCTGTCTGACTTATTTCACTTAGCATAGTCCCCTCAGGTTCCATCCATGTTGCAAATGCCAAAAATTCATTCTTTTTCAAGGCTGAGTAGTATTCAATTGTATGGAGAGATATATACATATCCAGAGTGGAATTGTTGGGTCATATGGTAGTTCTATTTTTAGTTTTCTGAGGAACCTCTGTACTGTTCTCCATGGTGCTTCACTAGTTGACATTCCCACCAACAGGGCACGAAGGTTCCCTTTTCTCCACATCCTTGCCAACACTTGTGATTTCTTGTCTTTTTCATCATAGCCATTCTGACAGGTGTACTGTAATACCTCATTATGTTTTTTTAAACAATTTATTTATTTTTTAATTGAAGGATAATTGCCTTATAGAATTTTGCTGTTTTCTGTCAAACCTCAACATGAATCAGCCATAGGTATACATACATCCCCTCCCTTTTGAACCTCCCTCCCATCTGCCTCCCCATCCCACCCCTCTAGGTTGATACAAAACCCCTTTTTGAGTTTCCTGAGCCGTACAGCAAATTCCCATTGGCTATCTCTTTTACACATGGTAAAGTAAGTTTCCATGTTACTCTCTCCATATATCTCACCCTCTCCTCCCCTCTCCCCATGTCCATACATCTATTCTCTATGTCTGTTTCTCCACTGCTGCCCTGCAAATAAATTCTTCAGTACCATTTTTCTAGATTCCGTATATATGTGTTAACATACAATGTTTCTCTTTCTCTTTCTGACTTACTTCACTCTGTATAATAGGCTCTAGGTTCATCCACCTCATTAGAACTGACTCAGATGCATTCCTTTTTGTGGCTGAGTTTAATATTCCATTGTGTATATGTACCACAGCTTCTTTATCCATTCATCTGTCAATGGACATCTAGATTGCTTCCATGTTCTAGCTATTGTAAATAGTGCTGCAGTGAACAATGGGATACGTGTGTCTTTTTCAGTTCTGGTTTCCTCAGGGTATATGCCTATGAGTGGGATTGCTGGGTCATATGGTGATTTTATTCCTAGTTTTTTAAGGAATATCCATACCATCTTCCGTAGTGGCTGTATCAATTTACATTCCCACCAACAGTGCAAGAGTGTTCCCTTTTCTCCACACCCTTTCCAGCATTTATTGTTTGTAGACTTTTTGATGATGGCAATTCTGACCTGTGTGAGGCGATATCTCACTGTAGTTTTGATTTGCATTTCTCTAATAATGAGCAATGTTGAGCATCTTTTCATGCGTTTCTTAGTCATCTGCATGTCTTCTTTGGGGAAATGTCTGTTTAGGTCTTTCCCCCACTTTTGGATTGGGTTGTTTGCTCCTCATTATGTTTTGACTTGCATTTCCCTGATGATTAGTGATGTTGAGCATCTTCATGTACCTTTTAGCTATCTGTATGTCTTCTTTGGATATGTCTATTCATATCCTATTCTGATTTTAAAATCAGATTCTGTTTTGTTGCTATTAAATTGTGTGGGTTCTTTATATATTTTGGATGTTAACCCCTAATCAGATATATGATTTGCAAATATTTTCTCCCATTCAGTAGTTGGAATTTCATTTTGCTGATGATTTCCTTTGCTGTGCAGAAGCTTTTTAGTTTGATATAGTCCCACGTGTTTATTTTTGCTTTTGTTGCCTTTGCTTTTGGTATCAAATTCAAAAAGTCATTGCCAATATCAATGTCAAGGACATTGCCATCTATGTTTTCTTCTACGAGTTTTATGGTTTCAGATCTTACATTCAATTCTTTAATTCATTTTGGGTTTATTTTTGTATGTAGTATAATATATTGGTCCAGATTCATTCTTTTGAATGTGGTGATCCAGTTTTCCCAGTAGCATTTATTAAAGAGACTAACCTTCCTCTATTGTATATTCTTGGCTCCTTTGTTGTAAATTAATTAACCATATATGCATAGGTTTATTTTGGGGCTCTGTTTTTTGTTTCATTGATCTACGTGTCTGTTTTTGTGCCAGGACCACATTCTTTTGATTACTTTAACTTGGTAATATAGTTTGAAATCATGGAGCATGATACCTCCAACTTCATTCTTCTTTCTCAAAACTGCTTTGACTATTGTTTTGTGGTTTCATATACATTTAGGATTGTTAGTTCTGTTTCTATTAAAAATGCCATTGGAATTTTGACAAGGATTGTATTGAATCTGTAGATTGCTGTGGATAGTGTGGACATTTTAAGAATACTAATTCTTCCAACCCATGAGCACAGAATATCTTTCTATTTATTTGTGTCTGCTTCAGTTTCTTTCACCAGTGTCTTAGAGTTTTCAGTGTACAGGTCTTTTACCTCTGGTTAAATTGATTCCTAAGTATTTTATTCTTTTAGACCCAAATGTAAATGGGATTGTGTTCTTAAATTTCTCTTTCTGATAGTTTGTTATTAATGTATAAAAATGTAACAGGTTTCTGTATGTTAATTTTGTATCCTACAACTTTACTGAATGCATTTATTAGTTCTAACAGTTTTCGGATAGTCTTTAGGGTTTTCTATATATAGTATCATGTCATCAGCAAATAGGACAGTTTTATCTCTTCCTTTCCAATTTGGATGCCTGTTTTTCTTTTTCTTGCCTAAGAACTCTGACTAGGACTTCGGATACTACAGTGAATGAAAGTGGTGAGAATGTACATCCTTGTTTCATTCCTTCTTTTAGAAGAAAAGCTTTCAGATTTTCTCCTTTGAGTATATCAGTAGCTGTGGCTCATCATATATGGCCTTTGTAATGTTGAGGTGTGTTCCTTCTATACCCACTTTGTTGAGAGTTGTTATCATAAATGGCTGTTGAATTTTGTCAAATGTTTTCCTGCATCTATTAATTTGCTCATATGATTTTTATCCTTTATTTTGTTAATTTGGTGTATCATATTGATTGATTTGCAGTTATTGACCCATCCTTGCGTTCCTAGAATACATTCCACTTGATCATGGTATTTGATCTTTTTAATGTATTGTTGAATTCAGGGAAATTTTAGAGAAAGGGAAAATGATGTGCCAGTGGTTACAATGTATCAAAAATGGATCCTAGGTTCCAGATCTCTCTTCTTCCAGTTTTCTTGCTGTCAGCTGTGGAGTTTGTTATATGATGGAATGATCAAGACACTTCTTATAGTTGTGGGAGATTGGAGGAAAAAAAATTAATAAACTATATGGAATAGTTGGGAAAGACTAAATGGCAGAACAGAGCCTAGGCTGGAAACTGACAGAGGGCTAAGATTTAACTAGGCAGAGAGGAGGGAGTGAGACTTCCCAAATAAATCAGAATGCAAGGCAGGGCTGGTGTGTTGGGAGGAGTCAGGAGCTGTACTAGTGAGAACGGGGAGCCTGGGAAATGAGGAAGGGCCTTACAATCACCAAAGCCCCCAGGTAATGCTGAAGCTCCTATACTTGTACTAGAACCGAGGAGACCCAAAGTATGGGCTTGGAACTGGGAGCATCATTATGACCTGGGGCTTGTTAGAAACACAGCATCTCAGGCCCTACTGAATCCAGATCTTCATTTTAACAAGGTCAGCAGTGATTTCAGGCTTCCCTAGTGACTCACTGGTAAAGAACCTGTCTGCCAATACAGGAGACACAGGTTCAATCCATGGGTTGGGAAGATCCCTTGGTGAAGGAAATGGCAATCCCCTCCAGTATTCTTGCCTGGGAAATCCCATGGACAGAGGAGCCTGGTGGACTACAGTCCATGGACACAACTTAGTGCCTAAACAATGAAGGGGATTCCTGTGCACCTTAAAGTCTGATAAGTGCTGTCATTCAGGACAGTGGTTCTCAGTGATAGGATGTCTGATCTCTGACCCCTAGGCCTCCTAAATCAGAATTTTCTGGGGATGGGGCTTGGACATGAAAGGTTTTAAGAAGCTCTAACCTGTAGTCAAGGTTGAGAAGTACTGTTTTCATGGCTGTATAGCAAGAATGAAAATATTGGATCAGAGAATAGCACAGTGAAAGATTTAATAAAGATACGTCAGGCAGCAGTATGAACAGTGTGCTCAGGAAAGAGGCATTAGTGGCAATGAAACAAAGATACAAAATGAAGCAGAAGGCCTCTCCACCAGGTCGAGTCTTGCCGGTTGAGAAAATAGTTGTGCTAGGGGCAGCTGGTTTGCAAAGGCGTTACTTTGACTTAAGACATTTCCTCTTAGATGTGATGGCAACTATGGTTGGCAGGCACTTGGTGGTGTGGCACTGGAGCTTAGGTGAAAGGGTGGCACTCAAGTGTGGATTTGTGAGCCAGTGGGAGCCTGAGTCATACAGATGGTATAACAAGACCAGATTACAAAATAAAGGCTTTTCTTGTGTATAAGTTAGAATGGGAGGCCTGGAAGGAATTTTAGAAAACTTTAGGGCAGACTTCTCTGCATGATCCAAGTGTCTCCACCTCAGGGGTAGTGCAAGGAATGTCCTTCCAGCTTGGCCTCAGCAACTGTCAGCCTAGATCAGCGAAGGACCATGCCCTGGGCCCCCGTGTAGAGCCCCATGGAGTTCATTGCCGGAAGGGCCTGGCCTGTGTGACGTTCCCTTGCCAACTCTGTGACTCAGCTACACACTTCCACAGTGATATTTTCAGAGTAAAATTATATGTGGCAGAAGCTCTTTTCCATGCCTGATGGTGTTGCCCATCTGTGGAGTCATCAAGCTCTGTGCCCTGGAATCAGGGAGGAGGAGGTACGCAGTGGGATAAAAATTGGGAGCCTGCGTGGAAGGTAGGAACCTGGGGTTCATGCTCTGCACCGGGGATCCACAGTCCAGCACCCTTCTCCAAAAGGGAGGCTGGGAGTTGAACAGTAATACATAGACCACTTCAGCAAGAGGGTACAAACCAGATTGAAAATCACACACCAAGATGAAAGTAGTAGTCTTTTAGAGTCAGGTTCAAATCTAAATGACTTCTGCTACTTACTGACAGATTCCTTGCACAAGTTTCCTTCTCAGCTAAATGAGGAATTTTCTCTTCTTCATGGGCTGTAGAGAGCACATGAAATACTGCATGTCAGAGTGCTTTGCAAGCTACACTCTTATAATTTTTTTTTTAAAAGAACACAGAATGTCAAATGTGTAGACAGATGTGGAAGAAGAGGACCAAATGAAGTTGGAAGATTTACTTTTGTGATCGTTTGGGAAGTTCCCTGTCTTTCCTAGGGCACCAGAAAAGCAGGCATCTTCCTGTTTGGCTGTCTCTGCTGTGATCTACTCATTCTTCCTCTTTCAGCCTGAGACTCCCCAAGTCAATCCTTAAGTTCATTTTTTTTTTTTAAACACACCTATGATGCCTGCTTGGTTCTGTGTGCACACCTGGCCTTGGGCAAATTTGCAAAGGAAGCAGTTACTTATAGTGACCTGAGCTAACACTTTAGGGTATGGTTCGCAAAGCAGGCGTGGGTGTCCCACTGTTCAAGAACAGGACATTTTACCTGGAAAGTAAAGGGCTGGCTGTGAGATTTCTAGGGCTGTTGGCATTTCAGCTTAAAGCTTTAAGCTCTGATGATGGGATTTCTGGCATTGGTGAGCTGGGTGGAAAAGTGCAGAATTAGGTCTTTCCAGTATCCTTGAAACCTGAGTACACAGGCTTCCATTCAGGTGTTAGGTTGGCCTTGTGGCGGAATAATTCTCAACCCTCAGAGATGTCATGAATTGTATGATCAACATTATAAGTGCTCTGGGATCCTGTGAAATGGACCCAGTTGCATTACTTTGTCGACTTTTGCAAGAATCCAGGAGAGAACAGAGGCGAGCAAGCTATTGTGCTCCTCCGGGGATAAGTACCACTGCAGTACAAGGGCATTAATGTTCCTGACGCTGGCAGAATCTATTCAGAACCATCAGAAGCAGCAGCCAGTGGAAATCTCTTGAAAAGCAATCCATCTGTACAGTGCAGCATCTTCAAACATTAGCAGGTATCTGAATCGCTCGGGGGCCTTGTTAAAGCACTGATGGCTGGATACCACCCAGAAACTGTCCAGAGTTTCTGATTCAGTAGATCTGGGGTGAATTGGAGAATTTGTATTTCTAACAGGTTTTCGGAGACTGCTGCTGCTGCTATTGTAGGAGCTATACTTCAGAAACCGTGGGTCCTGTGCCTTGTAATTTATAAAATGCTCTCCCATTCCAGTCTCCTATGATCCTCTCACACCTTGTGACCTTGGGAAGGCAGGTGCTTCACAGATGAAGAAGTAAGTTCAGAAAGACAGTGATCGCTTAAGTTTGCACCCCCAGTCACTGGCGAGCAGAGCTGGGTCTCTGAGCCTCCCACTCTTAGAACCGTTTTTCTAGTTCTAAAGTGTACCATTGCTGAGTTCTAGGACGTCAGCCAGGTGTGGCCAAAACATGACCCTCAATCTTCTAATCCTTTCTGTAGGTTTCTTTTTATTCACTTTGCCTTCTGCAGGCTAAGCTCTAACAGTTGGGGGCATTTTGGAGACTTTCGAAGAAATATATTTGGAAGAGGAAACAAAGAGAATAGAGGGAATAAGCTTTTAAGAAGAAAGGTCTCTTAAGTGTTGAAAGGGTCCAGTTAGGTGGCTGGGAAAGGAAGCCCAGGAGAGACTTGCTGAGGGAAAGGGGAAGGGGAGCAACCTAGTAGAAAATTAAGAATCCTGAAGAACCTTTTGTAGCACCGAGGCCCTTGGCTCCAGGGACAAGATACGCAGTGGTCTGTCCTTGAGTCACTTGATTGTGTGAGAGTCGCTCAGTCATGTCCGACTCTTTGTGACTCCATGGTCTCTAGCCCACCAGGCTTCTCTGTCCATGGGATTCTCCAGGCAAGAATACTGGAGTGGGTTGCCATGCCCCCCTCCAGGGGATCTTCCCGACCTAGGGATTGAACCCAGGCCTCTCACATTGCAGGCAGATTCTTCATCATCTGAGCCACCAACTCACCCACGTCGAAGTCTAGTCTGTTTCTGATGTAAAAAGTGTTTGCAAAGCCCCGCCCACCAACCCTGGCATTCTTTGCTATTTACTATTAAAGTAGTGTCAGTCTTAGAAAAATTATGAAGCTCTGGATATGTTTCCCTTTCAGCCCCATGTGTTTCTTGTATTTATCAAAATGGAACACTAACAAATATTTATTCGGTTTTATAGACGTGTTGACAATAAAGACTACCATGTGTGTCTCCCTGCCATGGTGATTATTTTGCCTAATACATGATTGACTGAGATGTCTTCACTGTATTATAAACACACATTAAAAATAGCAACCTGAAAAAAAGATAAAACTGACAAATAGGAAGTTCCATATTTTTGGAGGCAATACATTGCCAACCTGGTTATTAGGACACAAAACAGATAATCTTTAGTGCGTTACATAACTTTTATGATTCTTCTTCAAATAAATGTCTCTTTTGACTCCTACAATGTTCCTTTTCATTTATGAAACTTTTTTGAACTGGAATCCTTTTAAAAGAGGCATTTTTTCCCCTGCATGCATGTTCTAATAACCTAGGATATAGAAAGATCTGACTACTTTTTTGAAATTTCAAACTCACAGTCAAATTCCAGATTTTAGCATCTACTTATGACTATAATCATGAAGCTAAGAGAGGTTACTGCATTTTCATGTTGCATTTTTGTCAGACGGAAAGAAAGTGTTCTTAAATTGGCTAAATACTCTCTACTTTGCTAATCCAAGGGGATGAAAGGGGTCCAAAGCATTCAAGATTTGTTGCTGCTTATTTCTGTGTATTAGTAAGCAAATTAAAATTAATGAAATGAAGATTCTTAATTTTTTTTTATCATTTCCTACTTAATGTTCTCCCGAAACATTAATTTAAAAGTGGAAAAGGCTTATGTCAATATCAAGGATTTGTGACTTTGATTTTTTTTTTTTTTACAGTGGTAAGAAAAGTGAACAAGTCCACATATATTGTGGGTGCCAGGTCTGAAAGGTACTGGTGCCATTTAAACTTTAGTTTTTGTTTTGCAAACTGAATAATTTAAACAACTCCTCTGAGGAAATGAAACTATAACACTTGAACTATAAAATTTCTGACGTTTATTGACTCTCTGCATCTCCGAAACAACTTCCTATCCTCATAAATTTGCTCCTGTGGTTGATCTGAGGCAGACTTGTATTATTTTTCCATCACTGTGTGTGAATACACCAGTTTTATTTCTTTTTTTTTTTTTTTTCAGTTTTATTTCTAGGAGTTAGTTGCTTTTAACATGGAAGTGGCTGTGCAGTAGTGCTGACTAAGCCCAATCTTCGACGTGCTGCGTACGTGGCCCCTTTCATGTCCAGTATGTTCCATGGCACTGCACTTGTGTGCCTGGATGTAAATACCTATTTCACTAATATCTCTGTCTTTCACCTTATCTGCTTTTGGGGTTGTCAGTATTGGTTGTTAAACCTTAAACAGTAAAGTGCGTACTGGAAATGAAAATAAAGCAAAATACAAAACTATGGGAAAAAAATCCAAGTGCATTCTCTTGCTTTGGGACTATATTGAGTGACAGGATTCTCAGAAATGAAAAGGACAGTCATCACAGTCGATTGATCTTAATGCACGCAAAGAGTTAAGTGTTAAGGTCAGGCCATAATGTTAAGAGCGAAGACCAACCAAAGGAAGGGCAGACCATTTAATTTATGTTTTATTTAATTTTTTTGCCTGTACAGTATGACATGCAGGGTCTCAGTTCCCTGATTAGGGATGGAAACCCTGCCCCCTGCAGTGGAAGTGAGAGTCTTAACCACTGGACTGCCAGGGAAGTCCCTGCTAGCACCATTTAAGTGGTGCCCTTCTTTCCTTCCTTTTTCTCTGTAACTGCATATACTTAAATTCACATGAGATATCTGATTCAATATGATGGTATGTCTCTGAGCTTCTACAACATTATTTTAAATCTTTGCAATAAATCAATGACATGTGTGATAGTTTCCCTGTTATACCTGAAGAGAGTGAGTTCCTCAAAGCCATGTAGCTGTCAAGGGCAGGATTTGAGCCCAGGAATACCTGGCTCTAAAGTCTACCATCTCTGGTATTTCATATCAGACAGGTAAGAACCCTTGGAGATCATGTTTTAAAACCAGTTTATTCCACAGACAGGAAGCAAGACTTGCCCCCTTCACTGTTTCCTTCAGTCAGCGTGGATAATAGGGTGTTGACTGTATATCTTACACTTTGCCAGGATTTCCCAACTGGGGAAATGGAAAGGATTTGCTGCATCAGAGAGTGATGGATAAGATTTAAGAATTGGGTCAAGGGGGATGGGAATGAACCAGTTAAAAGGAACTGGAATTACATAGCCTGATATGAAACATAAATCCTGCTCTTCAAGTGAATAGTTAGTTGATGAAGGATAAAGACCAGCTGGGCTCTACTTTCCATGTGACCAAAGCAAGAAGCAAGGCCTTTAAATAATACTTTGCTGGTGGGAGTATGCTGCTGTTGTGTGAGTGCTAAGTCGTGCCCAACTCTTTGCGATCCCATGGACTGTAGCCCGTCAGGCTCCTCAGTCCATGGAACTTGCCAGGCAAGAATACTGGAGTGGGTTGCCATTTCCTACTCCATGGGATTTTCAGAGCCAGGAATCTAACCCACATTTCCTGCACGGCATGTGGATTCTTTACCACTGCGCCACTTGGGAAGCCTGGGTGGGGATATAAGTCTGTGGAAGTCAAGAAGTCTTGATTGGGGTAGAGGTGTTGAGAGGAGGGTGGCTAGTTAGAATGGTGGGATGGGGACCCCCTCCCCTATTCCCCATGCTCTAGTGACTTCTAAATTGCCTTCTGCAAGTCTTTCTGTTTTCCTTGCCCAAGCTTAGGATAGTGTTGCCCCTCTTGATAACTATAGATAAGAAGTGACATATTCTTTCTGGAGTAGAAAAATGGCAACCCATTCCAGTGTTCTTGCCTGGAAAATTCCATGGACAGAGGAGCCTGGCAGGCTACAGTTCATAGGGTCACAAAGAGTTGTGTGACACCGCTGAGTGCCTGAGGACACAACATATTCTTAACTGTTGCATCAGGACTTCTTGCACCTACAAATATTTCCACTCTCTGATCCATCCTGCCCACTAGGGTTAGAGATATTTTCATGAAGCATAACTCTGATACTGATTCTCTGCCCAAAGATGGCCCCAGAGTAGCTACTTTTGAAGTGTGGTTTATGGAACCCCAGAGGTAAGGTTCAGTTACTTGCTGCCAGTTGCAGAGAGTAAAAATATAGGATGCCCAATTAAGTTTGAGTTTCAAATAACAAAAAATTTTTTTAACATGGCTGTGTCCCACGCAATATTTGAACATCTTGTATTTTATCCAGTAGCCCTCACCTTAGGGACCTTAAGATCCTTTTCAAGGGGTCTTTGAGGTCAAAACTATTTTCAGAGGAACGCTAAAACTTATTTGCTATTCCCACTGTGTTGACATTTGTATTCATGGTGGAAAATCAACAGCGGTCCAAACTTCTGGTGTCAATGCAGTGACACCAAAGTGCACTGGGGGACATCACGTGATACACAATCTCTGTCGTGTACTCATAGTAAAAAAAAAAAAAAAAAGTCAGTTTTACTAATCTCTTTGATGAAGCAGTAAAAATTATCAGTTTTATTAAATCTCAGTCCTTGTATAGATGTCTTCTTAACATGCTGGTTGACATATTGAGAAGCAGATATAAAACATTACTGCTGCCCGCAGTGGTTGTCTCATTTGTACAGTGGTTTGAGGTGTTGTGGATAAGGCAATGGTACCCCACTCCAGTACTCTTGCCTGGAGAATCCCATGGATGGAGGAGCCTGGTGGGCTACAGTCCCTGGGGTCGCTAAGAATCGGAAACAACTGAGCAACTTCACTTTCACTTTTCATTCTCATGCATTGGAGAAGGAAATGGCAACCCACTCCAGTGTTCTTGCCTTGAGAATCCCAGGGATGGGGGAGCCTGGTGGGCTGCCGTCTATGGGGTTGCACAGAGTCGGACACGACTGAAGCGACTTAGCAGTTGAGGTGTTGAGCTAAATGGTCGCTTGTTTGTGTAACACCATTTTTACTGACAAACTTTGGTTATTGAGACCTAAGTATCTGGCAGATATTTTGTTGAAAATGAATGAAGTGAGCCAGTTACCTCCAAGAAAAATCTTGACAGTGTGCCAATAACAAAATTTGAGCCTTCAAGTGAAAATGAGAATTTTGAAAAAACTTCTTGTCTACCACCGAGAGCTTGACAGCTTCCCAATGCTTAAAGACTTTCTGATGAGACAGGCAGTGATAATGATGAATGTGGTTTTTTTGGATATTGTATGATGAAACACATCAACATTTGGAAGGTCTGTGTAACTCAGGGGAACCAAAATTTTTCAATGACTGATGCAGGATGTTACCAAATTCTGCATGGGTAGAAAGATCCATTCACAGTGCAATATAAACTGATTGATTTTAATATAACAGTGTATGAAAAGTTGCATTGTTATGGTTTCAAATTCCATATTTCAAGTAACCTTTAAAAGTTGAGTTTTGGTGTCATACCAAAGAAGAATATCCACAATTATCTTAAAAGGCTATTAAAACAGCCCTTCCTTTTCCAAATTCATATCCACATTAGACTGAATATTCATCCTTTACTTCAATACAAATAATCCATCACTATAGATTGAATGCTGCAGGAGATAAGAGAACCTAGCTGTCTTCTTTCTCAGCCAGACTGTAAAGAGATTTGCAGAAATGTAAGAGAATGCCATTCTTATTATTCTGTTTTGGAAACTAGAGTTATTTTCCTTTAAAAATTATGTTAACAGGCAAAATGAACTAGAAATGATGTTTTAAATGTCCTCATTGTGAATTTTGAATATGGTAAATATCAAGGGAGACAGTCTACATGGCAAAAGCTGTCTGGGGTCTATGATAATTTTTAAGCATGTGAAGGGGTCCTGAGACTAAGAATCACTGACTTACAGGACAATGCCTAGACTGGTGAGCCAGATACTGGGGACTTAACACCATTCTTCTCCGTCCTGCTTTTGCCACCTCACTTATGACTCTCAAGTACTCCCAGGTTCCAGCCTGCTGCTGGTGCTAAGTCATGTCAATTGTGTCTGACTCTGTGCGACCCCATAGATGGCAGCCCACCAGGCCCTGGGATTCTCCAGGCAAGAACACTGGAGTGGGTTGCCATTTCCTTCTCCAGTGCATGAAAGTGAAAAGTGAAAGTGAAGTCGCTCAGTCGTGTCCAACTCTTCTCAACCCCATGGACTGTAGTCTACCAGGCTCCTCTGTCCATGGGATTTCCCAGGCAAGAGTATTGGAGTTGGGTGCCATTGCCTTCTCCAGGTTCTAGCCTAACCACCTACTAACTGACTGTCTGCTCATGTTCTGCTCTTGCCATTCCTCTGCCTGGAACTCATGTCTGCACCTCCTTTATCCACCTGTATGCTGCTTAGCGGGTCAGAGCTAGCTTCTTAGGGCCTGAGGATGGAGACTCATTCCTACCCAAATTCACAATCTGTTTGTGGCTATACGGTGCAGCTAGCCTTCAGGATCTGTTTATTTCTCTTCCTTAATTAGAATTCCTGGAGTGCAGAGGACTCAATTTCCCCTCTGTTTATATATATATTTTTACCATCGAAAAGGCCAAGTACCCTGCCATAAAATTTATGGGATTTTTGTAAATATTAGCTGACAATTTCTAGCTATATCTGTGGGCTTTTATGATCCCGTGCAGATTAATCAGAGTATTTAGTGCCTGCTGTGAGCAGAACACTTGGCAGTTGGGGGAGGGGGGCTAAGGAGGTGATCCTTGCTTAAGGACGTGCACTGTGCTTGGAGAGACCGGATTTATAGCCAAGAAGAAATCAAACAAGACACAAGAAGGTATCTAATCAAAGGAATAACCAGGTGCTGTAGGCCTTTAGGAAAGGGGAGATGGGGGTGTTTGCAGCGGTGGAGGAATCTGAGCAGGCTCCTGGGAGGAGGCAGGGAGATGCTGGGGACTTGTTAAACAGGGAGGGTTTAGAGGTCAGCAAGGCAGGATTTTGGGTCAGAGAATAAACGCGAGCCAGGGCAGAGTCAGGAATGAGCACAGCATGTTCACGGCCTAATGAGGAGGCTGCTGACCACGATGAAGGTGAATGGTGAGAAATGATAAGGTTGAAAGCTGGTCAGAGGAGTTTAAACTGGAGTCAGAAGGAAGGAGGAACCAGCCTTTTCTCTCTTTTAGTTAGGGAAGTGATACAGTGGTTCTGAGCACAAGATGGGTTATTTGAGGGAGGAGGAAAGGAGATGGGGCATCTAATCAGTGGCCCAGGGGTGTGCGATGGTGAGGTCCTGGACTGGGGTATCAGTGAGGTTTTCTGAATGAAATTCATTCAGGTCACCACGTCAAGAATGCCAGTATGGTGCCTTTAAATGATAGTGTTATACATATAAAGGCCTAGGGATTAAAACTCCACAGTAGCATGTTAGTGACATAATTGGGTCTTATCACATGTGGCTGATTTAGAGATGAAATCTTTTATTCTAAACTTCCTTCATCTTTAATTGTTTCAGCTACTAAATAATGGCATGTGTTTTGGGGCAAATTACTTAACTCCTTGATGTCTTGGTTTTGTCATCTGTAAAGTGAGGGGATTAATAATTTAATAGGACCTGTCTCATAGCCTCATTGTGAGAATTACAAGAGGTAATACATGTAAAGTGCCTATATTTGTGCCTGGCACATGGGAAGCTTTTAAAAAATATTAGCTATTATTATGTATTTATTCAGGAATTCAGATTATCATGGGAATAGAAATATTTAAATTACCCAGTGGGCCAAAGCCTTCAGAGCTAAGATGAATGAAGGCCCTCAAAAAGAAGAAAAAAGAAACAAAAACTTGCTGGAAACATTGCAAAGATGGGATTCAGAAGCTGGGACAGAAAAATGTCTAATTCCATAAACTCATTAAGATCTGAAGTGTAAAACTGGGAAACCCGAGTCACAATTTAATATCACTTCTCAGCTTAAACACCTTCAACTCGTTTCCACTGCAGAGAAGATAAATCTGGTCTTTTTAGCAAGCCAGCCAGCTTTCCTTCCCCAGCCTGGTGGCCTGCACCTCAGCTGCTCTGCGCTCCTGCTAATTTTTGAACACATCCCGTCTTGTAGAGCAGTCTCCCTTGCCTTTATTCTCTACCCCAAAGCCCATTCCTCTTACCCCATTGATGCACTACAAAATTAGTCACCTGTTTTTAATAGACTTTATTTTTAAGGGCATTTTTAGGTTTACAGAAAAATTGCTTAGAAAGTAGAGTTCCTGTATACTTCTCTTCCCCAACAGTTTCTCCTGTCATTAACTTTCTGCATTAGTGTGGTTCCTTACAACCGATAAACCAGCACTGCTACATATTAACTAAACTCCACAGTTTACATTAGGGTTTACTCTTTTGTGTTGTACACATCTATGGGTTTTGAAAATGCATAAAAATAATGTTCTACACCCACCATGACAATATTGTATAGCATATTCACTGCCCTGAAATCCCCGTCCTTCATCTGTTTGTTGCTTCCTCTTTCCTTCCCTGTCCGTTTTTTAAGAATCCGTTAAAATGTCATCTCTTTGAAAATACCTGATTTCCTCTATTATAAATCTCTTTGATGCTCACATAGCACTTTCTTCATACCTGTTACAGCTCCTATGATCCAAATAGTGTTAGAAATACACACACTCTTTTCTTCCTGTACTAGAGGGTACGTCCTTGAGGGAGGGGGCTGCGCGGTAGATTTGTCCCCTGTTTCTGCCAGGTGCCTTGTGAATGCTGAGTTGTGAGCAAATAGAAGGGTGGGATTTTGCAGAATAGGTCTCAAGAGGCAGAGCTTTAGACCTAGAGTTCTGAAAGTGACAAGTGTACTTGTGTATTTTAAACACACTTCAGGACCCAGGGGTCCCGGATGGGAAACTCTCTGAGGGGAGCTGGTTACTCTCCTTTCAGATTTGGGCTCAGAAGCAGCCTCAGAGATGGCCCAGGCCAGTTTTCTAGTACTAACTAGGCCTCAAGGCTCTCTCCTTGCCTCTCCTTGTACAGACAAGGACAGGAAGGTTGGTTGTTCCCATCCATCTTGCCCAGATGCCCCTCTCTGGAAGGCTCTCCCCGCCCTCCTCCCCACTCCTCAGGTGGCCCCCAACAGCTAAGGGTGCCCAGTGTGACTTCTTTGGCCAAAGAGCACCTTCCCTTAATTTCTTGGTTCGCGCTGAGCTTTTTGCTTTATTTTTGCTTTTAAGTCTCTGTTCCCAAACATTCTAAAAGGCTGTAGGAACATGTAGATCAGAACCAAAGCAAATATATCGAACCTTGTGAAGTAACTAAGCAGACGTCCTTATTCAAGAGCCAGCACGACCGCTACATGAGAAATACCAGTCACGCACTAGAGACCGTAGTTTCCCCTCTGGACGGGAACTGCCATTTGCAAAATCCCCCACCCCCACCAAATGAGACCGTGAAGGTACCATAAAACCAACTACTCTCATTACTTCTACACGGGAGTCTGCAGTTTCTAGCAGCACTGCCTATTCCTTCAAGGGACCCAGTTTGCAAGACATTCGAGGCTTTGACTTCCCCGTACCTGCCTCCTAACACAAGTGGGGGGGTGGTGGAGAGGGAGGGAGGGAGTGGGAAAGAGCGATGTCCTCCCCCTCCCCCAACTGTCTGAGTCCACAGCCGAGCCAGATCCAGCGCAGGGGGGATGGGGGGAGCGGGGTGGGATGGGGGACGCTTTGCAAACCAGGTTAGATCTAAAGGGGCTGTTACCTGGGGCAGTGAGTGCTCTCCTGACAGCCGGGCTTCCCAGCCACCCCCGCCCCTCGCAACTGGAAAGAGCCGAGGAAAGGTACGGGGCTCCAGCCCCGCCCCGGAGCGGTTTGGGAGCCGAGCAGAGCCCCTCGCTACCACCCGAGCAACGACCTCCCGCCCGCACCTGTGTTACCAGGGGGCGGGGCCTCCTCCAGGTGTGCAGCGGGGGAGGATGGTGCCGAGAGCCAAGGCCCGCCGCGGGAGCCTAAAGTCCCCCGGCCGCCCGCCCCGAAGAAATGCCAGTGGAGGAGCGGTTCATCCGCACCCGACCTCGGCGGGATCCGCGGGCTGTGCCCGCGCGACCGGGGATTGGTGGGGGGTAAGGGGAGAGCACGCCGCGGCACCGAGGGGGTTAAGCAGGCGGCCCGCGGCTGGAGCGCGCTTAACCCTTCGGCGCCCGCGGGTCAGCCGAGCCAGGCCGGCGGGCCCCCGAGTCCCACGCGGCGGCCACCTGCACCGCGCGGGCCGTGCGGGGCGAGCCGCGGGCCGGCCTCCGATAGCCGGGGCGCAGCGCAGCCCGTGGGAGGCCCGGGGCGGGCGGGGGGAGGGAGGGGGACGCGGCGGCGGGCGCGCAGCGTCGCCAGGGCGAAGCCGGCGTGCGGCGCGGCGCGGCGGGCGCGGAGTGAGCGAGCGAGCGCCTCCGTCCCCGGATGTGAGCTCCGGCTGCCCGGGGCCCCGCGCCAGCCGCCGCGCCCCCCGCCCTCCCCCCGCCCGCCACCGGGCACCCACCACCGCGGCGAGCGAGC